>NC_091877.1:0-313865 GCF_019399895.1 Cardiocondyla obscurior
CCTAACCTAACCCTAACCTAACCTAACCTAACCTAACCTAACCTAACCTAACCTAACCTAACCTAACCTGGCCTGGCCTGGCCTGGCCTGGCCTGGCCTGGCCTGGCCTGGCCTGGCCTGGCCTGGCCTGAGCCTGGCCTGGCCTGAGCCTGGCCTGGCCTGGCCTGGCCTGGCCTGGCCTGGCCTGGCCTGGCCTGGCCTGGCCTGGCCTGGCCTGGCCTGGCCTGGCCTGGCCTGGCCTGGCCTGGCCTGGCCTGGCCTGGCCTGGCCTGGCCTGGCCTGGCCTGGCCTGGCAACCTGGCCTGGCCTGGCCTGGCCTGGCCTGGCCTGGCCTGGCCTGGCCTGGCAACCTGGCCTGGCCTGGCCTGGCCTGGCCTGGCCTGGCCTGGCCAACCTGGCCTGGCCTGGCCTGGCCTGGCCTGGCCTGGCCTGGCCTGGCCTGGCCTGGCCTGGCCTGGCCTGGCCTGGCCTGGCCTGGCCTGGCCTGGCCTGGCCTGGCCTGGCCTGGCCTGGCCTGGCCTGGCCTGGCCTGGCCTGGCCTGGCCTGGCCTGGCCTGGCCTGGCCTGGCCTGGCCTGGCCTGGCCTGGCCTGGCCTGGCCTGGCCTGGCCTGGCCTGGCCTGAAGCCTGGCCTGGCCTGGCCTGGCCTGGCCTGGCCTGGCCTGGCCTGGCCTGGCCTGGCCTGGCCTGGCCTGGCCTGGCCTGGCCTGGCCTGGCCTGGCCTGGCCTGGCCTGGCCTGGCCTGGCCTGGCCTGGCCTGGCCTGGCCTGGCCTGGCCTGGCCTGAGCCTGAGCCTGGCCTGGCCTGGCCTGGCCTGGCCTGGCCTGGCCTGGCCTGGCCTGGCCTGGCCTGGCCTGGCCTGGCCTGGCCTGGCCTGGCCTGGCCTGGCCTGGCCTGGCCTGGCCTGGCCTGGCCTGGCCTGGCCTGGCCTGGCCTGGCCTGGCCTGGCCTGGCCTGGCCTGGCCTGGCCCTGGCCTGGCCTGGCCTGGCCTGGCCTGGCCTGGCCTGGCCTGGCCTGGCCTGGCCTGGCCTGGCCTGGCCTGGCCTGGCCTGGCCTGGCCTGGCCTGGCCTGGCCTGGCCTGGCCTGGCCTGGCCTGGCCTGGCCTGGCCTGGCCTGGCCTGGCCTGGCCTGGCCTGGCCTGGCCTGGCCTGGCCTGGCCTGGCCTGGCCTGGCCTGGCCTGGCCTGGCCTGGCCTGGCCTGGCCTGGCCTGGCCTGGCCTGGCCTGAGCCTAGCCTGGCCTGGCCTGGCCTGGCCTGAACCCTGGCCTGGCCTGGCCTGGCCTGGCCTGGCCAACCTGGCCTGGCCTGGCCTGGCCTGGCCTGGCCTGGCCTGGCCTGGCCTGGCCTGGCCTGGCAACCCTGGCCTGGCCTGGCCTGGCCTAACCAACCTGGCCTGGCCTGGCCTGGCCTGGCCTGGCCTGGCCTTCCCTGGCCTGGCCTGGCCTGGCCTGGCCTGGCCTGGCCTGGCCTGGCCTGGCCTGGCCTGGCCTGGCCTGGCCTGGCCTGGCCTGGCCTGGCCTGGCCTGGCCTGGCCTGGCCTGGCCTGGCCTGGCCTGGCCTGGCCTGGCCTGGCCTGGCCTGGCCTGGCCTGGCCTGGCCTGGCCTGGCCTGGCCTGGCCTGGCCTGGCCTGGCCTGGCCTGGCCTGGCCTGGCCTGGCCTGGCCTGGCCTGGCCTGGCCTGAACCCCTGCCTGGCCTCTGGCCTGGCCTGGCCTGGCCTGGCCTGGCCTGGCCTGGCCTGGCCTGGCCTGGCCTGGCCTGGCCTGGCCTGGCCTGGCCTGGCCTGGCCTGGCCTGGCCTGGCCTGGCCTGGCCTGGCCTGGCCTGGCCTGGCCTGGCCTGGCCTGGCCTGGCCTGGCCTGGCCTGGCCTGGCCTGGCCTGGCCTGGCCTGGCCTGGCCTGGCCTGGCCTGGCCTGGCCTGGCCTGGCCTGGCCTGGCCTGGCCTGGCCTGGCCTGGCCTGGCCTGGCAGCCTGGCCTGGCCTGGCCTGGCCTGGCCTGGCCTGGCCTGGCCTGGCCTGGCCTGGCCTGGCCTGGCCTGGCCTGGCCTGGCCTGGCCTGGCCTGGCCTGGCCCAGCCTGGCCTGGCCTGGCCTGGCCTGGCCTGGCCTGGCCTGGCCTGGCCTGGCCTGGCCTGGCCTGGCCTGGCCTGGCCTGGCCTGGCCTGGCCTGGCCTGAGCCTGGCCTGGCCTGGCCTGGCCTGGCCTGGCCTGGCCTGGCCTGGCCTGGCCTGGCCTGGCCTGGCCTGGCCTGGCCTGGCCTGGCCTGGCCTGGCCTGGCCTGGCCTGGCCTGGCAACCTGGCCTGGCCTGGCCTGGCCTGGCCTGGCCTGGCCTGGCCTGGCCTGGCCTGGCCTGGCCTGGCCTGGCCTGGCCTGGCCTGGCCTGGCCTGGCCTGGCCTGGCCTGCCTGGCCTGGCCTGGCCTGGCCTGGCCTGGCCTGGCCTGGCCTGGCCTGGCCTGGCCTGGCCTGGCCTGGCCTGGCCTGGCCTGGCCTGGCCTGGCCTGGCCTGGCCTGGCCTGGCCTGGCCTGGCCTGGCCTGGCCTGGCCTGGCCTGGCCTGGCCTGGCCTGGCCTGGCCTGGCCTGGCCTGGCCTGGCCTGGCCCAGCCTGGCCTGGCCTGGCCTGGCCTGGCCTGGCCTGGCCTGGCCTGGCCTGGCCTGGCCTGGCCTGGCCTGGCCTGGCCTGGCCTGGCCTGGCCTGGCCTGGCCTGGCCTGGCCTGGCCTGGCCTGGCCTGGCCTGGCCTGGCCTGGCCTCCTGCCTGGCCTGGCCTGGCCTGGCCTGGCCTGGCCTGGCCTGCCTGGCCTGGCCTGGCCTGGCCTGGCCTGGCCTGGCCTGGCCCTGCCTGGCCTGGCCTGGCCTGGCCTGGCCTGGCCCTGGCCTGGCCTGGCCTGGCCTGGCCTGGCCCAACCTGGCCTGGCCTGGCCTGGCCTGGCCTGGCCTAACCTGGCCCTGGCCTGGCCTGGCCTGGCCTGGCCTGGCCTGGCCTGGCCTGGCCTGGCCTGGCCTGGCCTGAAGCCTGGCCTGGCCTGGCCTGGCCTGGCCTGGCCTGGCCTGGCCTGGCCTGGCCTGGCCTGGCCTGGCCTGGCCTGGCCTGGCCTGGCCTGGCCTGGCCTGGCCTGGCCTGGCCTGGCCTGGCCTGGCCTGGCCTGGCCTGGCCTGGTGGCCTGGCCTGGCCTGGCCTGGCCTGGCCTGGCCTGGCCTGGCCTGGCCTGGCCTGGCCTGGCCTGGCCTGGCCTGGCCTGGCCTGGCCTGGCCTGGCCTGGCCTGGCCTGGCCTGGCCTGGCCTGGCCTGGCCTGGCCTGGCCTGGCCTGGCCTGGCCTGGCCTGGCCTGGCCTGGCCTGGCCTGGCCTGGCCTGGCCTGGCCTGGCCTGGCCTGGCCTGGCCTGGCCTGGCCTGGCCTGGCCTGGCCTGGCCTGGCCTGGCCTGGCCTGGCCTGGCCTGGCCTGGCCTGGCCTGGCCTGGCCTGGCCTGGCCTGGCCTGGCCTGGCCTGGCCTGGCCTGGCCTGGCCTGGCCTGGCCTGGCCTGGCCTGGCCTGGCCTGGCCTGGCCTGGCCTGGCCTGGCCTGGCCTGGCCTGGCCTGGCCTGGCCTGGCCTGGCCTGGCCTGGCCTGGCCTGGCCTGGCCTGGCCTGGCCTGGCCTGGCCTGGCCTGGCCTGGCCTGGCCTGGCCTGGCCTGGCCTGGCCTGGCCTGGCCTGGCCTGGCCTGGCCTGGCCTGGCCTGGCCTGGCCTGGCCTGGCCTGGCCTGGCCTGGCCTGGCCTGGCCAACCTGGCCTGGCCTGGCCTGGCCTAACCTGGCCTGGCCTGGCCCCTGGCCTGGCCTGGCCTGGCCTGGCCTGGCCTGGCCTGGCCTGGCCTGGCCTGGCCTGGCCTGGCCTGGCCTGGCCTGGCCTGGCCTGGCCTGGCCTGGCCTGGCCTGGCCTGGCCTGGCCTGGCCTGGCCTGGCCTGGCCTGGCCTGGCCTGGCCTGGCCTGGCCTGGCCTGGCCTGGCCTGGCCTGGCCTGGCCTGGCCTGGCCTGGCCTGGCCTGGCCTGGCCTGGCCTGGCCTGGCCTGGCCTGGCCTGGCCTGGCCTGGCCTGGCCTGGCCTGGCCTGGCCTGGCCTGGCCTGGCCTGGCCTGGCCTGGCCTGGCCTGGCCTGGCCTGGCCTGGCCTGGCCTGGCCTGGCCTGGCCTGGCCTGGCCTGGCCTGGCCTGGCCTGGCCTGGCCTGGCCTGGCCTGAAGCCTGGCCTGGCCTGGCCTGGCCTGGCCTGGCCTGGCCTGGCCTGGCCTGGCCTGGCCTGGCCTGGCCTGGCCTGGCCTGGCCTGGCCTGGCCTGGCCTGAAGCCTGGCCTGGCCTGGCCTGGCCTGGCCTGGCCTGGCCTGGCCTGGCCTGAGCCTGGCCTGGCCTGGCCTGGCCTGGCCTGGCCTGGCCTGGCCTGGCCTGGCCTGGCCTGGCCTGGCCTGGCCTGGCCTGGCCTGGCCTGGCCTGGCCTGGCCTGGCCTGGCCTGGCCTGGCCTGGCCTGGCCTGGCCTGGCCTGGCCTGGCCTGGCCTGGCCTGGCCTGGCCTGGCCTGGCCTGGCCTGGCCTGGCCTGGCCTGGCCTGGCCTGGCCTGGCCTGGCCTGGCCCCTGGCCTGGCCTGGCCTGGCCTGGCCTGGCCTGGCCTGGCCTGGCCTGGCCTGGCCAACCCCTGGCCTGGCCTGGCCTGGCCTGGCCTGGCCTGGCCTGGCCTGGCCTGGCCTGGCCTGGCCTGGCCTGGCCTCAAGCCTGGCCTGGCCTGGCCTGGCCTGGCCTGGCCTGGCCTGGCCTGGCCTGGCCTGGCCTGGCCTGGCCTGGCCTGGCCTGGCCTGGCCTGGCCTGGCCTGGCCTGGCCTGGCCTGGCCTGGCCTGGCCTGAACCTGGCCTGGCCTGGCCTGGCCTGGCCTGGCCTGGCCTGGCCTGGCCTGGCCTGGCCTGGCCTGGCCTGGCCTGGCCTGCCTGGCCTGGCCTGGCCTGGCCTGGCCTGGCCTGGCCTGGCCTGGCCTGGCCTGGCCTGGCCTGGCCTGGCCTGGCCTGGCCTGGCCTGGCCTGGCCTGGCCTGGCCTGGCCTGGCCTGGCCTGGCCTGGCCTGGCCTGGCCTGGCCTGGCCTGGCCTGGCCTGGCCTGGCCTGGCCTGGCCTGGCCTGGCCTGGCCTGGCCTGGCCTGGCCTGGCCTGGCCTGGCCTGGCCTGGCCTGGCCTGGCCTGGCCTGGCCTGGCCTGGCCTGGCCTGGCCTGGCCTGGCCTGGCCTGGCCTGGCCTGGCCTGGCCTGGCCTGGCCTGGCCTGGCCTGGCCTGGCCTGGCCTGGCCTGGCCTGGCCTGGCCTGGCCTGGCCTGGCCTGGCCTGGCCTGGCCTGGCCTGGCCTGGCCTGGCCTGGCCTGGCCTGGCCTGGCCTGGCCTGGCCTGGCCTGGCCTGAGCCTGCCTGCCTGGCCTGGCCTGGCCTGGCCTGGCCTGGCCTGGCCTGGCCCCTGGCCTGGCCTGGCCTGGCCTGGCCTGGCCTGGCCTGGCCTGGCCTGGCCTGGCCTGGCCTGGCCCTGGCCTGGCCTGGCCTGGCCTGGCCTGGCCTGGCCTGGCCTGGCCTGGCCTGGCCTGGCCTGGCCTGGCCTGGCCTGGCCTGGCCTGGCCTGGCCTGGCCTGGCCTGGCCTGGCCTGGCCTGGCCTGGCCTGGCCTGGCCTGGCCTGGCCTGGCCTGGCCTGGCCTGGCCTGGCCTGGCCCCTGGCCTGGCCTGGCCTGGCCTGGCCTGGCCTGGCCTGGCCTGGCCTGGCCTGGCCTGGCCTGGCCTGGCCTGGCCTGGCCTGGCCTGGCCTGGCCTGGCCTGGCCTGGCCTGGCCTGGCCTGGCCCTGGCCTGGCCTGGCCTGGCCTGGCCTGGCCTGGCCTGGCCTGGCCTGGCCTGGCCTGGCCTGGCCTGGCCTGGCCTGGCCTGGCCTGGCCTGGCCTGGCCTGGCCTGGCCTGGCCTGGCCTGGCCTGGCCTGGCCTGGCCTGGCCTGGCCTGGCCTGGCCTGGCCTGGCCTGGCCTGGCCTGGCCTGGCCTGGCCTGGCCTGAGCCTGGCCTGGCCTGGCCTGGCCTGGCCTGGCCTGGCCTGGCCTGGCCTGGCCTGGCCTGGCCTGGCCTGGCCTGGCCTGGCCTGGCCTGGCCTGGCCTGGCCTGGCCTGGCCTGGCCTGGCCTGGCCTGGCCCCTGGCCTGGCCTGGCCTGGCCTGGCCTGGCCTGGCCTGGCCTGGCCTGGCCTGGCCTGGCCTGGCCTGGCCTGGCCTGGCCTGGCCTGGCCTGGCCTGGCCTGGCCTGGCCTGGCCTGGCCTGAGCCTGGCCTGGCCTGGCCTGGCCTGGCCTGGCCTGGCCTGGCCTGGCCTGGCCTGGCCTGGCCTGGCCTGGCCTGGCCCCTGGCCTGGCCTGGCCTGGCCTGGCCTGGCCTGGCCTGGCCTGGCCTGGCCTGGCCTGGCCTGGCCTGGCCTGGCCTGGCCTGGCCTGGCCTGGCCTGGCCTGGCCTGGCCTGGCCTGGCCTGGCCTGGCCTGGCCTGGCCTGGCCTGGCCTGGCCTGGCCTGGCCTGGCCTGGCCTGGCCTGGCCTGGCCTGGCCTGGCCTGGCCTGGCCTGGCCTGGCCTGGCCTGGCCTGGCCTGGCCTGGCCTGGCCTGGCTGGCCAACCTGGCCAACCTGGCCTGGCCTGGCCTGGCCTGGCCTGGCCTGGCCTGGCCTGGCCTGGCCTGGCCTGGCCTGGCCTGGCCTGGCCTGGCCTGGCCTGGCCTGGCCTGGCCTGGCCTGGCCTGGCCTGGCCTGGCCTGGCCTGGCCTGGCCTGGCCTGGCCTGGCCTGGCCTGGCCTGGCCCCTGGCCTGGCCTGGCCTGGCCTGGCCTGGCCTGGCCTGGCCTGGCCTGGCCTGGCCTGGCCTGGCCTGGCCTGGCCTGGCCTGGCCTGGCCAACAACCTGGCCTGGCCTGGCCTGGCCTGGCCTGGCCTGGCCCCTGGCCTGGCCTGGCCTGGCCTGGCCTAACCTGGCCTAACCTGGCCTGGCCTGGCCTGGCCTGGCCTAACAACCTGGCCTGGCCTGGCCTGGCCTGGCCTGGCCTGGCCTGGCCTGGCCTGGCCTGGCCTGGCCTGGCCTGGCCTGGCCTGGCCTGGCCTGGCCTGGCCTGGCTACTGGCCTGGCCCCTGGCCTGGCCTGGCCTGGCCTGGCCTGGCCTGGCCTGGCCTGGCCTGGCCTGGCCTGGCCTGGCCTGGCCTGGCCTGGCCTGGCCTGGGCCTGGCCTGGCCTGGCCTGGCCTGGCCTGGCCTGGCCTGGCCTGGCCTGGCCTGGCCTGGCCTGGCCTGGCCTGGCCTGGCCTGGCCTGGCCTGGCCTGGCCTGGCCTGGCCTGGCCTGGCCTGGCCTGGCCTGGCCTGGCCTGGCCTGGCCTGGCCTGGCCTGGCCTGGCCTGGCCTGGCCTGGCCTGGCCTGGCCTGGCCTGGCCTGGCCTGGCCTGGCCTGGCCTGGCCTGGCCTGGCCTGGCCTGGCCTGGCCTGGCCTGGCCTGGCCTGGCCTGGCCTGGCCTGGCCTGGCCTGGCCTGGCCTGGCCTGGCCTGGCCTGGCCTGGCCTGGCCTGGCCTGGCCTGGCCTGGCCTGGCCTGGCCTGGCCTGGCCTGGCCTGGCCTGGCCTGGCCTGGCCTGGCCTGGCCTGGCCTGGCCTGGCCAGCCTGGCCTGGCCTGGCCTGGCCTGGCCTGGCCTGGCCTGGCCTGGCCTGGCCTGGCCTGGCCTGGCCTGGCCTGGCCTGGCCTGGCCTGGCCTGGCCTGGCCTGGCCTGGCCTGGCCTGGCCTGGCCTGGCCTGGCCTGGCCTGGCCTGGCCTGGCCTGGCCTGGCCTGGCCTGGCCTGGCCTGGCCTGGCCTGGCCTGGCCTGGCCTGGCCTGGCCTGGCCTGGCCTGGCCTGGCCTGGCCTGGCCTGGCCTGGCCTGGCCTGGCCTGGCCTGGCCTGGCCTGGCCTGGCCTGGCCTGGCCTGGCCTGGCCTGGCCTGGCCTGGCCTGGCCTGGCCTGGCCTGGCCTGGCCTGGCCTGGCCTGGCCTGGCCTGGCCTGAGCCTGGCCTGGCCTGGCCTGGCCTGGCCTGGCCTGGCCTGGCCTGGCCTGGCCTGGCCTGGCCTGGCCTGGCCTGGCCTGGCCTGGCCTGGCCTGGCCTGGCCTGGCCTGGCCTAACCTGGCCTGGCCTAACCTAACCTGGCCTGGCCTAACCCTGGCCTAACCTGGCCTGGCCTGGCCTGGCCTGGCCTGGCCTGGCCTGGCCTGGCCTGGCCTGGCCTGGCCTAACCTGGCCTGGCCTGGCCTGCAACTGGCCTGGCCTGGCCTGGCCTGGCCTAACCTGGCCCAACCTGGCCTGGCCTCCTCTTCAACCTAACCTAACCTAACCTAACCTAACCTAACCTAACCTAACCTAACCTAACCTAACCTAACCTAACCTAACCTAACCTAACCTAACCTAACCTAACCTAACAACTAACCTAACCTAACCAACCTAACCTACCTGGCCTGGCCTGGCCTGGCCTGGCCTGGCCTGGCCTGGCCTGGCCTGGCCTGGCCTGGCCTGGCCTGGCCTGGCCTGGCCTGAATGGCCTGGCCTGGCCTGGCCTGGCCTGACCAACCTGGCCTGGCCTGGCCTGGCCTGGCCTGGCCTGGCCTGGCCTGGCCTGGCCTGGCCTGGCCTGGCCTGGCCTGGCCTGGCCTGGCCTGGCCTGGCCTGGCCTGGCCTGGCCTGGCCTGGCCTGGCCTGCCTGGCCTGGCCTGGCCTGGCCTGGCCTGGCCTGGCCTGGCCTGGCCCTGGCCTGGCCTGGCCTGGCCTGGCCTGGCCTGGCCTGGCCTGGCCTGGCCTGGCCTGGCCTGGCCTGGCCTGGCCTGGCCTGGCCTGCCTGGCAACCTGGCCTGCAACCCTGGCCTGGCCTAACCTAACCAACAACCTGGCCTAACCTGGCCTGGCCTGGCCTGGCCTGGCCTGGCCTCCTGGCAACCTGGCCTGGCCTGGCCTGGCCTAACCTGGCCTGGCCTGGCCTAACCTAACCTGGCCTAACCTAACCTAACCTAACCTAACCTAACCTAACCTAACCTAACCTGGCCTAACCTAACCTAACCTGGCCAACCTGGCCTGGCCTGGCCTAACCTAACCTAACAACCTAACCTAACCTAACCTGGCCTGGCCTAACAACTGGCCTGGCCTGGCCTGGCCTGGCCTAACCTGGCCTGGCCTGGCCTGGCCTGGCCTGGCCTGGCCTGGCCTGGCCTAACCTAACCTGGCCTCAACCCTGCCTCAACCTGGCCAACCAACCTGGCCTCTGGCCTGGCCTGGCCTGGCCTGGCCTGGCCTGGCCTGGCCTGGCCTGGCCTGGCCTGGCCTGGCCTGGCCTGGCCTGGCCTGGCCTGGCCTGGCCTGGCCTGGCCTGGCCTGGCCTGGCCTGGCCTGGCCTGGCCTGGCCTGGCCTGGCCTGGCCTGGCCTGGCCTGGCCTGGCCTGGCCCCTGGCCTGGCCTGGCCTGGCCTGGCCTGGCCTGGCCTGGCCTGGCCTGGCCTGGCCTGGCCTGGCCTGGCCTGGCCTGGCCTGGCCTGGCCTGGCCTGGCCTGGCCTGGCCTGGCCTGGCCTGGCCTGGCCTGGCCTGGCCTGGCCTGGCCTGGCCTGGCCTGGCCTGGCCTGGCCTGGCCTGGCCTGGCCTGGCCTGGCCTGGCCTGGCCTGGCCTGGCCTGGCCTGGCCTGGCCTGGCCTGGCCTGGCCTGGCCTGGCCTGGCCTGAGCCTGGCCTGGCCTGGCCTGGCCTGGCCTGGCCTGGCCTGGCCTGGCCTGGCCTGGCCTGGCCTGGCCTGGCCTGGCCTGGCCTGGCCTGGCCTGGCCTGGCCTGGCCTGGCCTGGCCTGGCCTGGCCTGGCCTGGCCTGGCCTGGCCTGGCCTGGCCTGGCAACCTGGCCTGAACCTGGCCTAACCTGCCTGGCCTGGCCTGGCCTGGCCTGGCCTGGCCTGGCCTGAAGCCTGGCCTGGCCTGGCCTGGCCTGGCCTGGCCTGGCCTGGCCTGGCCTGGCGGCCTGGCCTGGCCCCTGGCCTGGCCTGGCCTGGCCTGGCCTGGCCTGGCCTGGCCTGGCCTGGCCTGGCCTGGCCTGGCCTGGCCTGGCCTGGCCTGGCCTGGCCTGGCCTGGCCTGGCCTGGCCTGGCCTGGCCTGGCCTGGCCTGCCTGGCCTGGCCTGGCCTGGCCTGGCCTGGCCTGGCCTGGCCTGGCCTGGCCTGGCCTGGCCTGGCCTGGCCTGGCCTGGCCTGGCCTGGCCTGGCCTGGCCTGGCCAACCTGGCCTGGCCTGGCCTGGCCTGGCCTGGCCTGGCCTGGCCTGGCCTGGCCTGGCCTGGCCTGGCCTGGCCTGGCCTGGCCTGGCCTGGCCTGGCCTGGCCTGGCCTGGCCTGGCCTGGCCTGGCCTGGCCTGGCCTGGCCTGGCCTGGCCTGGCCTGGCCTGGCCTGGCCTGGCCTGGCCTGGCCTGGCCTGGCCTGGCCTGGCCTGGCCTGGCCTGGCCTGGCCTGGCCTGGCCTGGCCTGGCCTGGCCTGGCCTGGCCTGGCCTGGCCTGGCCTGGCCTGGCCTGGCCTGGCCTGGCCTGGCCTGGCCTGGCCTGGCCTGGCCTGGCCTGGCCTGGCCTGGCCTGGCCTGGCCTGGCCTGGCCTGGCCTGGCCTGGCCTGGCCTGGCCTGGCCTGGCCTGGCCTGGCCTGGCCTGGCCTGGCCTGGCCTGGCCTGGCCTGGCCTGGCCTGGCCTGGCCTGAAGCCTGGCCTGGCCTGGCCTGGCCTGGCCTGGCCTGGCCTGGCCTGGCCTGGCCTGGCCTGGCCTGGCCTGGCCTGGCCTGGCCTGGCCTGAGCCTGGCCTGGCCTGGCCTGGCCTGGCCTGGCCTGGCCTGGCCTGGCCTGGCCTGGCCTGGCCTGGCCTGGCCTGGCCTGGCCTGGCCTGAACCTGGCCTGGCCTAACCTAACCTGGCCTAACCTGGCCTAACCTAACCTAACCTGGCCTAACCTGGCCTAACCTAACCTAACCTAACCTGGCCTAACCTAACCTGGCCTGGCCTGGCCTGGCCTCAACCTCAACCTAACCTAACCTGGCCTAACCTAACCTAACCTGGCCTAACCTAACCTAACCTAACCTAACCTAACCTAACCTAACCTGGCCTGGCCTGGCCTGGCCTGGCCTGGCCTGGCCTGGCCTGGCCTGGCCTGGCCTGGCCTGGCCTGGCCTGGCCTGGCCTGGCCTGGCCTGGCCTGGCCTGGCCTGGCCTGGCCTGGCCTGGCCTGGCCTGGCCTGGCCTGGCCTGGCCTGGCCTGGCCTGGCCTGGCCTGGCCTGTGCCTGGCCTGGCCTGGCCTGAACCTGGCCTGGCCTGGCAACCTGGCCTGGCCTGGCCTGGCCTGGCCTGGCCTGGCCTGGCCTGGCCTGGCCTGGCCTGGCCTGGCCTGGCCTGGCCTGGCCTGGCCTGGCCTGGCCTGGCCTGGCCTGGCCTGGCCTGGCCTGGCCTGGCCTGGCCTGGCCTGGCCTGGCCTGGCCTGGCCTGGCCTGGCCTGGCCTGGCCTGGCCTGGCCTGGCCTGGCCTGGCCTGGCCTGGCCTGGCCTGGCCTGGCCTGGCCTGGCCTGGCCTGGCCTGGCCTGGCCTGGCCTGGCCTGGCCTGGCCTGGCCTGGCCTGGCCTGGCCTGGCCTGGCCTGGCCTGGCCTGGCCTGGCCTGGCCTGGCCTGGCCTGGCCTGGCCTGGCCTGGCCTGGCCTGGCCTGAACCTGGCCTGGCCTGGCCTGGCCTGGCCTGGCCTGAACCAACCTGGCCTAACCTAACCTAACCTAACCTAACCTAACCTAACCTAACCTAACCTAACCTAACCTACCCTAACCTAACCTAACCTAACCTAACCTAACCTAACCTAACCTAACCTAACCTAACCTAACCTAACCTAACCTAACCCTGGCCTAACCCCTGGCCTGGCCTGGCCTGGCCTGGCCTGGCCTGGCCTGGCCTGGCCTGGCCTGGCCTGAACCTGGCCTGGCCAACCTGGCCTGGCCTGGCCTGGCCTGGCCTGGCCTGGCCTGGCCTGGCCTGGCCTGGCCTGGCCTGGCCTGGCCTGGCCTGGCCCTGGCCTGGCCTGGCCTGGCCTGGCCTGGCCTGGCCTGGCCTGGCCTGGCCTGGCCTGGCCTGGCCTGGCCTGGCCTGAACCTGGCCTGGCCTGGCCTGGCCTGGCCTGGCCTGGCCTGGCCTGGCCTGGCCTGGCCTGGCCTGGCCTGGCCTGGCCTGGCCTGGCCTGGCCTGGCCTGGCCTGGCCTGGCCTGGCCTGGCCTGGCCTGGCCTGGCCTGGCCTGGCCTGGCCTGGCCTGGCCTGGCCTGGCCTGCCTGGCCTGGCCTGGCCTGGCCTGGCCTGGCCTGGCCTGGCCTGGCCTGGCCTGGCCTGGCCTGGCCTGGCCTGGCCTGGCCTGGCCTGGCCTGGCCTGGCCTGGCCTGGCCTGGCCTGGCCTGGCCTGGCCTGGCCTGGCCTGGCCTGGCCTGGCCTGGCCTGGCCTGGCCTGGCCTGGCCTGGCCTGGCCTGGCCTGGCCTGGCCTGGCCTGGCCTGGCCTGGCCTGGCCTGGCCTGGCCTGGCCTGGCCTGGCCTGGCCTGGCCTGGCCTGGCCTGGCCTGGCCTGGCCTGGCCTGGCCTGGCCTGGCCTGGCCTGGCCTGGCCTGGCCTGGCCTGGCCTGGCCTGGCCTGGCCTGGCCTGGCCTGGCCTGGCCTGGCCTGGCCTGGCCTGGCCTGGCCTGGCCTGGCCTGGCCTGGCCTGGCCTGGCCTGCCTGGCCTGGCCTGGCCTGGCCTGGCCTGGCCTGGCCTGGCCTGGCCTGGCCTGGCCTGGCCTGGCCTGGCCTGGCCTGGCCTGAGCCTGGCCTGGCCTGGCCTGGCCTGGCCTGGCCTGGCCTGGCCTGGCCTGGCCTGGCCTGGCCTGGCCTGGCCTGGCCTGGCCTGGCCTGGCCTGGCCTGGCCTGGCCTGGCCTGGCCTGGCCTGGCCTGGCCTGGCCTGGCCTGGCCTGGCCTGGCCTGGCCTGGCCTGGCCTGGCCTGGCCTGGCCTGGCCTGGCCTGGCCTGGCCTGGCCTGGCCTGAGCCTGGCCTGGCCTGGCCTGGCCTGGCCTGGCCTGGCCTGGCCTGGCCTGGCCTGGCCTGGCCTGGCCTGGCCTGGCCTGGCCTGGCCTGGCCTGGCCTGGCCTGGCCTGGCCTGGCCTGGCCTGGCCTGGCCTGGCCTGGCCTGGCCTGGCCTGGCCTGGCCTGGCCTGGCCTGGCCTGGCCTGGCCTGGCCTGGCCTGGCCTGGCCTGGCCTGGCCTGGCCTAACCAACCTAACCTAACCTAACCTAACCTAACCTAACCTAACCTGTACAAGTTAGGTTAGGTTAGGCCTGGCTGGAACAAATTAACCTAAATTTTATTTGTTTTGGATTTTTGTTTTTTTTGTTTTTTGCCTTTTTTTGTTTTTTTTTTTAGCCTTGTGGTTTTTGGGTTTTTTTGTTTTTTTGTTTTTTTGTTTTTTTGATTTTTTTGTTTTTTGGCCTGGCCTGTCCTTTGATTTTTGTTTTTTGTTTTAACCTTTTTTTTTTTTGAATTTTTTTCTTTCCTTTTTTTTAATTTTTTTTTTTTTTTTTTTTGACAGACCAAAATTTTCGCCAAAAAACTAAAATTTTCGTTTTTGTCGCCGGCCGAAGGCCACTTGAAAACCACACCGACCGTCGGTAATGCAGATTTTTGTTTTTCCGACCTAGTATCAATCAGTAAAACAGGCCTTTCAATTTTATACGGGTCGGTAAAACAGAATTTAAACAAAAAAAAATTTTTTTCTTTGGCGGACCAAAATTTTGCCTAAAAGGCTAAAAATTCTCGTTTTTGCCGCCGGCCGAAGGCCGGCTGGAAAAGCTACCGACCGTCGGTAATGCAGATTCCTGTTTACCGACATAGTATCGATCGGTAAAACAGTTTCAATTTTATACGGGTCGGTAAAACAAAATTTAAAAAAAAAAAAATTTTTTTTGACGGACCAAATTTTGGCCTAAAAACTAAAAATTTTCGTTTTTGCCGCCGGCCGAAGGCCTGGCCTAATTACGACTGTCGGTAATGCAGATTTTGTTTACCGACATAGTTTCGGTCGGTAAAACAGATTTTCATTTATATGGGTCGGTAAAACAGAATTTAAAATAAAAATTTTTTTTTTAAATTTGTTTGCCGGCAACCTGAAAATCTGTTTACCGACCGATATATGTCAGCAAAACAAAATCACCTTACCTCCCACGCGCCTTTTCGGCCGGCCTCGCTAAATTTACAACTGCCGGCGCTGAAAATTTTTGGTCCGCCAAAAAAAAAAGAAATTTTTACAAATTCTGTTACCGACCCGTATAAGCCTGAAAAACTTGTTTTACCGACCGATACTATGTCGGTAAAACCTGAAATCTTACCGACGGTCGGTAAAAAATTTTCACTGGCCTTCGGCCTGGACTCTGAAATTGCCCAGCCTTTTGGGGCTAAAAATTTTGGTCCTGGCCAAAAAAAAAAAAAAAAATTTTTTTTTTTAAATCTGTTCTACCGACCGATATAAATTTAAAAAATCTCTGCGACCGATACTATGTCGGAAAAACAAAAATCTGCCTTACCGACAGTCGGTAAAAAATTTTCGCGCAGGCCGTCGGCCGGCGACAAAAATGGAAATTTTTAGCCTTTTAAAACTAAAAATTTTGGTCTGGAAAAAAAAAAAATTTTTTTTTTAAATCTCTGTTTTACCGACCGATATAAATTTGAAAATCTGTTTTACCGATTAATACTATGTCGGAAACAAAAATCTGCCTTACCGAACAGTCGGTAAAAATTTTCGCGCAGGCCTGTCCTGGCGACAAAAACGGAAATTTTAGCCTTTTGGCGCAGAAATTTTGGTCTAAAAAAACAATTTTTTTTTTTTTAAATCTGTTTACCGACCGATATAAATTTGAAAAATCTGTTTTACCGACCGATACTATGTCGGAAAAACAGAAATCTATACCGACGGTCGGTAAAAAATTTTCGCGCCGGCCTTTGGCCTTTGCTGGCTAAATTTTTATCTTTGGCGCTAAAAATTTTGGTCCGCCAAAAAAAAAAAAATTTTTTTTTCATTTGTTACCGACCGATATAAATTTGAAAAATCTGTTTTACCGACCGATACTATGTCGAAAAAACAAAATCTGCATTAGACAGTCGGTAAAAATTTTTCGAGCCGGCCTCGGCCGGCGCGACCTCAGAAATTTTTAGCTTTTTTGGCGCGAGAAATTTGGTCCGCCAAAAAAAAAAACAATTTTTTTAAATCTGTTTTACCGACCGATATAAATTTGAAAAATCTGTTTTACCGACCGATACTATGTCGGAAAAACAGAAATCTGCATTACCGACAGTCGGTAAAAAATTTTCGAGCCGGCCTTCGGCCGGCGACAAAATCGGAAATTTTTAGCCTTTTGGCGCTGAAAATTTTGGTCCCAAAAAACTAAAATTTTTTTTTTAAAAATCGTTTACGACCATATAATTGAAATCTGTTTTAGACAATACTATGTCGAAAAAACAAAAATCTGCATTACCGACAGTCTTAAAATTTTCAGACAGCCTTCGGCCGGTAAATCAGAAATTTTTACCTTTTGGGCGAAAATTTTGATCCTAAAAAAAACAATTTTTTTTTCAAATCTGTTTACCGACCGATATAAATTTGAAATCTGTTTACCGACGATACTATGTGAAAAACAAATCTGCATTACCCGACATCGGTGCAAAATTTCTCGGCCTTCGGCCTGAACAAAAACAGAAATTTTAATTTGGCGCTGAAAATTTTGGTCCTAAAAAAAAAAAAATTTTTTTTTTTTTTTTAAATCTGTTGCCGACCTAATAAATTTGAAAAATCTGTTTTACCGACCGATACTATGTCGGAAAAACAGAAATCTGCATTACCGACAGTCGGTAAAAAATTTTCGAGCCGGCCTTCGGCGACAAAACAAATTTTAGCTTTTTGGCGCGAGAAATTTTGGTCCGCCAAAAAAAAAAATTTTTTTTTTTTTTAAATCTGTTTACCGACCCATATAAATTTGAAAAACCTGTTTTATTGACCGATTTATGTCGGTAAAACAGAAATCTGCCTTAAACGGTCGGTAAAAATTTTCGCGCCGGCCTTTGGCCGGCACAAAACTGGAAATTTTTAGCCTTTTGGCGCTAAAAATTTTGGTCCGCCAAAAAAAAAAAAAAATTTTTTTTTTTCAAATTTGTTTACCGACCAAATTTGAAAAATCTGTTTTACCGACCGATACTATGTCGGAAAAACAGAAATCTGCATTACCGACGATCGGTAAAAAATTTTCGAGCCGGCCTTCGGCCGGCGACAAAAACGGAAATTTTCAGCCTTTTGGCGCTAAAAATTTTGGTCCGCCAAAAAAAAAAAAAAATTTTTTTTTTTTAAATCTGTTTTACCGACCGATATAAATTTGAAAAATCTGTTTTACCGACCGATTATATGTCGGTAAAAAAAAATCTGCATTACCGACAGTCGGTAAAAATTTTGCGCAGGCTTTCGGCCGGCGGCAAAAACGAAAATTTTAGCCTTTTGGCGCAGAAATTTTGATCGCCAAAAAAAAATTTTTTTTTAAATCTGCTTTTCCGACCAATTTTAAGTTAAAAAATCTGTTTTACCGACCGATATATGTCGGTAAAACAAAAATCTCATTACCGACGGTAAAATTTTCGCGCCGGCTTTCGGCCGGCGAAAAACGAAAATTTTTAGCCATTTGGCGCAGAAATTTTGATCGTCAAAAAAAAAAAAATTTTTTTTTTTTAAATCTGGCACCGACCAATTTTAAGTTAAAAAATCTGTTTTACCGACCGATACTATGTCGGTAAAACAAAAATCAGCATTACCGACAGTCGGTAAAAAATTTTCGCGCAGGCTTTCGGCCGGCAGCAAATGAAAATTTTTAGCCTTTAGCGCAAAAATTTTGATCGTCAAAAAAAAAATTTTTTTTTTGGCCGGATAAGTACAGCGCCAAAACTAAAATTTCCGTTTTGTCTGAGCGTCGTTGAAATTACCATTTGTCGGTATCTGAATTTATTTTCGAGTCATAGTGCAGATGCATTTTGCACTCAAATGGCCAGTTAAAAAAAAAAATTTTTTTTTGCGGACAATTTTTGGCGCCAAAGGCTAAAATTTCCGTTTTCTCGCCGGCCGAGGGCCACGGCATAATTTACCGATTGTCGGTCTAGTCCTTTTACTGACACAGTATCGGTCGGTAAAACAGGTTTTCCAAATTTACATAAATCGGTAAAACAGATTTTAAAAAAAAATTTTGGCGGACCAAATTTCTCGCGCCAAAAAGCTAAAATTTTCGTTTGCCGCCGGCCGAACGGCTCAAAATTTTACCGACTGTCGGTAATGCAGATTTCTTTTTCCGACATAGTATCGGTCGGTAAAACAGATTTTTCAAATTTATATGGGTCGGTAAAACAGATTTAAAAAAAAAAAAAAAAATTTTTTTGGCGGACCAAAATTTCTCGCGCCAAAAGGCTAAAAATTTTCGTTTTTGCCGCCGGCCAAAAGCCTGCGCGAAGATTTTTTACCGACTTTCGGTAATGCAGATTTTTGTTTTACCGACATATAATCGGTCGGTAAAACAGATTTTTTAATTTAAAATTGGTCGGTAAAACAGATTTTAAAAAAAAAAGAAAAATTCTGCGCAGGTAGAAAGATGGGGGGAATCAGTAGAAACATTTTTTGTTAATAAAATTTTGTTCTATCTCTCTCCCCCTGCGCGCACGAGGGCAAAAACCAAAAAAAAAAAAATCTGCGCAGGTAGAAAGATGGGGAATCAGTAGAAACATTTTTGTTAATAAAATTTTGTTCTATCTCTCCCCCTGCGCACGAGGGCAAAAACCAAAAAAAAAAAAATCTGCGCAGGTAGAAAGATGGGGAATCAATAGAAACATTTTTGTTAATAAAATTTTGTTCTATCTCTCCCCCTGCGCGCACAAAGGCAAAAACCAAAAAAAAAAAAAAATCTGCGCAGGTAGAAAGATGGGGGAATCAGTAGAAACATTTTTGTTAATAAAATTTTGTTCTATTTCTCCCCCTGCGCACAGGGGCAAAAAACCAAAAAAAAAAAAAAAATCTGCGCAGGTAGAAAGATGGGGGAATCAGTAGAAACATTTTTTGTTAATAAAATTTTGTTCTATCTCTCCCCCCCTGCGCGCACGAGAACAAAAACCAAAAAAAAAAAAAAAATCTGCGCAGGTAGAAAGATGGGGGGAATCAGTAGAAACATTTTTTGTTAATAAAATTTTGTTCTATCTCTCCCCCCCTGCGCGCAAAAAGGCAAAAACCAAAAAAAAAAAAAAATCTGCGCAGGTAGAAAGATGGGGGAATCAGTAGAAACATTTTTTGTTAATAAAATTTTGTTCTATCTCTCCCCCTGCGCGCACGAAAGGCAAAAACCAAAAAAAAAAAAAAAAATCTGCGCAGGTAGAAAGATGGGGAATCAGTAGAAACATTTTTGTTAATAAAATTTTGTTCTATCTCTCCCCCTGCGCGCACGAGGGCAAAAACCAAAAAAAAAAAATCTGCGCAGGTAGAAAGATGGGGGAATCAGTAGAAACATTTTTGTTAATAAAATTTTGTTCTATCTCTCCCCCTGCGCACACGAGGGCAAAAACCAAAAAAAAAAAAAAAAAATCTGCGCAGGTAGAAAGATGGGGGAATCAGTAGAAACATTTTTGTTAATAAAATTTTGTTCTATCTCTCCCCCTGCGCGCACGAAGGCAAAAACCAAAAAAAAAAAATCTGCGCAGGTAGAAAGATGGGGGAATCAGTAGAAACATTTTTTGTTAATAAAATTTTGTTTATCTCTCCCCCTGCGAGGGCACAAAAACCAAAAAAAAAAAAAAAAAATCTGCGCAGGTAGAAAGATGGGGGAATCAGTAGAAACATTTTTGTTAATAAAATTTTGTTCTATCTCTCCCCCTGCGCGCACGAGGAAAAAACCAAAAAAAAAAAATCTGCGCAGGTAGAAAGATGGGGAATCAGTAGAAACATTTTTGTTAAAAAATTTTGTTCTATCTCTCCCCCTGCGCTTACGAGGGCAAAAACCAAAAAAAAAAAAAAAATCTGCGCAGGTAGAAAGATGGGGGAATCAATAAAAACATTTTTGTTAATAAAATTTTGTTCTATCTCTTCCCCCTGCGCGCTGAAGGCAAAAACCAAAAAAAAAAAAAAACTTTGATCGTTAATATCTCGGTCCACAGGCGTCGTATGGGTCTGATCGAAAGCTCGTTTTGAAGGGCTTGAAAGCCCGCGTCGAACAAAAAAAGCGCAATAGCCTAGCTCTTCTGGTTCGCGAGATATTTCACATTTTCCGAAAAACTTTGATCGTTAATATCTCGGTCCACAGGCGTCGTAGGGGTCTGATCGAAAGCTCGTTTTGAAGGGCTTGAAAGCCCGCGTCGAACAAAAAAAAGCGCAATAGCCTAGCCCTTCTGGTTCGCGAGATATTTCACATTTTCCGAAAAACTTTGATCGTTAATATCTCGGTCCACAGGCGTCGTAGGGTTCTGATCGAAAGCTCGTTTTGAAGGGCTTGAAAGCCCGCGTCGAACAAAAAAAGCGCAATAGCCTAGCCCTTCTGGTTCGCGAGATATTTCACATTTTCCGAAAAACTTTGATCGTTAATATCTCGGTCCACAGGCGTCGTAGGGTTCTGATCGAAAGCTCGTTTTGAAGGGCTTGAAAGCCCGCGTCGAACAAAAAAAAGCGCAATAGCCTAGCTCTTCTGGTTCGCGAGATATTTCATATTTTCCGAAAAACTTTGATCGTTAATATCTCGGTCCACAGGCGTCGTAGGGGTCTGATCGAAAGCTCGTTTTGAAGGGCTTGAAAGCCCGCGTCGAACAAAAAAGAGCGCAATAGCCTAGCTCTTCTGGTTCGCGAGATATTTCACATTTTCCGAAAAACTTTGATCGTTAATATCTCGGTCCACAGGCGTCGTAGGGGTCTGATCGAAAGCTCGTTTTGAAGGGCTTGAAAGCCCGCGTCGAACAAAAAAGAGCGCAATAGCCTAGCTCTTCTGGTTCGCGAGATATTTCACATTTTCCGAAAAACTTTGATCGTTAATATCTCGGTCCACAGGCGTCGTAGGGTTCTGATCGAAAGCTCGTTTTGAAGGGCTTGAAAGCCCGCGTCGAACAAAAAAAGCGCAATAGCCTAGCCCTTCTGGTTCGCGAGATATTTCACATTTTCCGAAAAACTTTGATCGTTAATATCTCGGTCCACAGGCGTCGTAGGGGTCTGATCGAAAGCTCGTTTTGAAGGGCTTGAAAGCCCGCGTCGAACAAAAAAAAGCGCAATAGCCTAGCCCTTCTGGTTCGCGAGATATTTCACATTTTCCGAAAAACTTTGATCGTTAATATCTCGGTCCACAGGCGTCGTAGGGTTCTGATCGAAAGCTCGTTTTGAAGGGCTTGAAAGCCCGCGTCGAACAAAAAAAGCGCAATAGCCTAGCTCTTCTGGTTCGCGAGATATTTCACATTTTCCGAAAAACTTTGATCGTTAATATCTCGGTCCACAGGCGTCGTAGGGGTCTGATCGAAAGCTCGTTTTGAAGGGCTTGAAAGCCCGCGTCGAACAAAAAAGAGCGCAATAGCCTAGCTCTTCTGGTTCGCGAGATATTTCACATTTTCCGAAAAACTTTGATCGTTAATATCTCGGTCCACAGGCGTCGTAGGGGTCTGATCGAAAGCTCGTTTTGAAGGGCTTGAAAGCCCGCGTCGAACAAAAAAGAGCGCAATAGCCTAGCTCTTCTGGTTCGCGAGATATTTCACATTTTCCGAAAAACTTTGATCGTTAATATCTCGGTCCACAGGCGTCGTAGGGGTCTGATCGAAAGCTCGTTTTGAAGGGCTTGAAAGCCCGCGTCGAACAAAAAAGAGCGCAATAGCCTAGCTCTTCTGGTTCGCGAGATATTTCACATTTTCCGAAAAACTTTGATCGTTAATATCTCGGTCCACAGGCGTCGTAGGGGTCTGATCGAAAGCTCGTTTTGAAGGGCTTGAAAGCCCGCGTCGAACAAAAAAGAGCGCAATAGCCTAGCTCTTCTGGTTCGCGAGATATTTCACATTTTCCGAAAAACTTTGATCGTTAATATCTCGGTCCACAGGCGTCGTAGGGTTCTGATCGAAAGCTCGTTTTGAAGGGCTTGAAAGCCCGCGTCGAACAAAAAAAGCGCAATAGCCTAGCCCTTCTGGTTCGCGAGATATTTCACATTTTCCGAAAAACTTTGATCGTTAATATCTCGGTCCACAGGCGTCGTAGGGGTCTGATCGAAAGCTCGTTTTGAAGGGCTTGAAAGCCCGCGTCGAACAAAAAAGAGCGCAATAGCCTAGCTCTTCTGGTTCGCGAGATATTTCACATTTTCCGAAAAACTTTGATCGTTAATATCTCGGTCCACAGGCGTCGTAGGGGTCTGATCGAAAGCTCGTTTTGAAGGGCTTGAAAGCCCGCGTCGAACAAAAAAGAGCGCAATAGCCTAGCTCTTCTGGTTCGCGAGATATTTCACATTTTCCGAAAAACTTTGATCGTTAATATCTCGGTCCACAGGCGTCGTAGGGGTCTGATCGAAAGCTCGTTTTGAAGGGCTTGAAAGCCCGCGTCGAACAAAAAAGAGCGCAATAGCCTAGCTCTTCTGGTTCGCGAGATATTTCACATTTTCCGAAAAACTTTGATCGTTAATATCTCGGTCCACAGGCGTCGTAGGGTTCTGATCGAAAGCTCGTTTTGAAGGGCTTGAAAGCCCGCGTCGAACAAAAAAAGCGCAATAGCCTAGCCCTTCTGGTTCGCGAGATATTTCACATTTTCCGAAAAACTTTGATCGTTAATATCTCGGTCCACAGGCGTCGTAGGGGTCTGATCGAAAGCTCGTTTTGAAGGGCTTGAAAGCCCGCGTCGAACAAAAAAGAGCGCAATAGCCTAGCTCTTCTGGTTCGCGAGATATTTCACATTTTCCGAAAAACTTTGATCGTTAATATCTCGGTCCACAGGCGTCGTAGGGGTCTGATCGAAAGCTCGTTTTGAAGGGCTTGAAAGCCCGCGTCGAACAAAAAAGAGCGCAATAGCCTAGCTCTTCTGGTTCGCGAGATATTTCACATTTTCCGAAAAACTTTGATCGTTAATATCTCGGTCCACAGGCGTCGTAGGGGTCTGATCGAAAGCTCGTTTTGAAGGGCTTGAAAGCCCGCGTCGAACAAAAAAGAGCGCAATAGCCTAGCTCTTCTGGTTCGCGAGATATTTCACATTTTCCGAAAAACTTTGATCGTTAATATCTCGGTCCACAGGCGTCGTAGGGGTCTGATCGAAAGCTCGTTTTGAAGGGCTTGAAAGCCCGCGTCGAACAAAAAAGAGCGCAATAGCCTAGCTCTTCTGGTTCGCGAGATATTTCACATTTTCCGAAAAACTTTGATCGTTAATATCTCGGTCCACAGGCGTCGTAGGGGTCTGATCGAAAGCTCGTTTTGAAGGGCTTGAAAGCCCGCGTCGAACAAAAAAGAGCGCAATAGCCTAGCTCTTCTGGTTCGCGAGATATTTCACATTTTCCGAAAAACTTTGATCGTTAATATCTCGGTCCACAGGCGTCGTAGGGGTCTGATCGAAAGCTCGTTTTGAAGGGCTTGAAAGCCCGCGTCGAACAAAAAAGAGCGCAATAGCCTAGCTCTTCTGGTTCGCGAGATATTTCACATTTTCCGAAAAACTTTGATCGTTAATATCTCGGTCCACAGGCGTCGTAGGGGTCTGATCGAAAGCTCGTTTTGAAGGGCTTGAAAGCCCGCGTCGAACAAAAAAAGCGCAATAGCCTAGCCCTTCTGGTTCGCGAGATATTTCACATTTTCCGAAAAACTTTGATCGTTAATATCTCGGTCCACAGGCGTCGTAGGGGTCTGATCGAAAGCTCGTTTTGAAGGGCTTGAAAGCCCGCGTCGAACAAAAAAAAGCGCAATAGCCTAGCCCTTCTGGTTTGCGAGATATTTCACATTTTCCGAAAAACTTTGATCGTTAATATCTCGGTCCACAGGCGTCGTAGGGGTCTGATCGAAAGCTTGTTTTGAAGGGCTTGCAAGCCCGCGTCGAACAAAAAAAAGCGCAATAGCTTAGCTTTTCTGAGTCACGAGATATTTCAATTTTTCTAAAAGGAGGTGGCACGGTCAGTTCGTGCCACCTTTTTTTAGAAAATTTGAAATATTTCGCGACCCAGAAGAGCTAAGCTATTTTGCACGTCAATTTACAACAATTTAATGCTATTTATTAAGTATATTTACAATATTTTATTAATCGAGTCGTTTCATGAATGTCAGTATTAATGATGTGTTCCTATTGGTTCAAATTAATCGAATGACATTTTAAACTTGTTTTTTGCGTTATCTATAAGTTTTTATATTAAATCGTATTTTACAAGTTAGTTTACAACAATTTAATGCTATTTATTAATTATTCTTACAATATTTTATTAATCAAGTCGTTTCATGAATGTCAGTACTAATGCTGTGTTCCTATTGGTTCAAATTTATTGAGTGACATTTTGCACGTGTTTTTGGCGTTATTTATAAGTTTTTATACTAAATCGTATTTTGCAAGTTAGTTTACAACAATTTAATGATATTTATTAATTATTTTTACAATATTTTATTAATCGAATCGTTTCATGAATGTCAGTACTAATGCTGTGTTCCTATTGGTTGAAAATAATCGAGTGACATTTTGCACGTGTTTTTGGCGTTATTTATAAGTTTTTATACTAAATCGTATTTTGCAATTTAGTTTACCACAATTTAATGCTATTTATTAATTATTTTTACCATATTTTATTAATCGAGTCGTTTCATGAATGTCAGTACTAATACTGTGTTCCTATTGGTTCAAATTAATCGAATGACATTTTACACTTCTTTTTTGCGTTATTTATAAGTTTCTAAACTGAATCGTATTTTGCACGTTAATTTACAACAATTTAATGATATTTATTAAGTAATTTTACAATAGTTTATTGTTTGAATCGATTCATGAATGTCAGTATTAATGCTGTGTTCCTATTGGTTGAAATTAATCGTTGACATTTTACGTTTGTTTTTGCGTTATTTATAAGTTTTTATACTTAATCGTATTTTGCTCGTTAATTTACAACAATTTAATGCTATTTATTAAGTATTTTTACATTATTTTATTAATCGAGTCGTTTCATGAATGCCAGTATTAATGCTGTGTCTCCATTGGTGAATATTTTACGCAAAATATTTTATGCTTATTTTATTCGTTTGTGGAAGATCAACTGTTTCCTCGAGTGTCCGGTTGGATTTTTTAACAAATTTAAACCGTCTTATCAAGTGAAGACAGGAAACTAATGTTTTAAAAGTGACAGGTATGTGTTATTGATTAAAGTTTAAAGTCAGAAAAACAAATATTTCTATTTGTTTTACAGGCTTTAAACTTTATAGGCAAAAGATACGTGACGGCAGCTAACCAACGAGACCATCCGGAGTTCCGGGAAAGCCGCAGAAGTCTCTCTGACCATTTCTGGTGCAAGAGAAAATTCCTCGACTTACCCAGTACTCCAGATAGCACTAACACTTTGCAGAGTGAATTCAGGTATGTCATGCGTTAGAATTTAATTAGAGTACCCTCCTCTATCGTGAGGGACCGATTTTAGATTGCTCGAGAGCCTCAGTTAATTAAAAAGTGAGAAAATTGTCAAAATATAACTTTAACCTCAATGTGTCACTTATGAGATATTTAGTTTTAATTTAAAAATACTTCTGCTTTATTTACAGGTTTGGCGCTTTGGGGACGAAAGGTTCGCGACGAAAACTAACCAAGGAAACCGTCCGGAGACGTGGAAGCCGCAGAAGTCCTCTGACCATTCCTGGTACAAGAGAAAATTCCTCGACTTACCCAGTACTCCAGATAGCACTAACACTTTGCAGAGTGAATTCAGGTATGTCATGCGTTAGAATTTAATTAGAGTACCCTCCTCTATCGTGAGGGACCGATTTTAGATTGCTCGAGAGCCTCAGTTAATTAAAAAGTGAGAAAATTGTCAAAATATAACTTTAACCTCAATGTGTCACTTATGAGATATTTAGTTTTAATTTAAAAATACTTCTGCTTTATTTACAGGTTTGGCGCTTTGGGGACGAAAGGTTCGCGACGAAAACTAACCAAGGAAACCGTCCGGAGACCCGGGAAGCCGCAGAAGTTCTCTGACCATTCCTGGTGCAAGAGAAATTCCTCGACTTACCCAGTACTCCAGATAGCACTAACACTTTGCAGAGTGAATTCAGGTATGTCATGCGTTAGAATTTAATTAGAGTACCCTCCTCTATCGTGAGGGACCGATTTTAGATTGCTCGAGAGCCTCAGTTAATTAAAAAGTGAGAAAATTGTCAAAATATAACTTTAACCTCAATGTGTCACTTATGAGATTTTTAGTTTTAATTTAAAAATACTTCTGCTTTATTTACAGGTTTGGCGCTTTGGGGACGAAAGGTTCGCGACGGAAACTAACCAAGGAAACCGTCCGGAGACCCGGGAAGCCGCAGAAGTCTCTCTGACCATTCCTGGTGCAAGAAAATTCCTCGACTTACCCAGTACTCCAGATAGCACTAACACTTTGCAGAGTGAATTCAGGTATGTCATGCGTTAGAATTTAATTAGAGTACCCTCCTCTATCGTGAGGGACCGATTTTAGATTGCTCGAGAGCCTCAGTTAATTAAAAAGTGAGAAAATTGTCAAAATATAACTTTAACCTCAATGTGTCACTTATGAGATTTTTAGTTTTAATTTAAAAATACTTCTGCTTTATTTACAGGTTTGGCGCTTTGGGGACGAAAGGTTCGCGACGGAAACTAACCAAGGAAACCGTCCGGAGACCCGGGAAGCCGCAGAAGTCTCTCTGACCATTCCTGGTGCAAGAGAAAATTCCTCGACTTACCCAGTACTCCAGATAGCACTAACACTTTGCAGAGTGAATTCAGGTATGTCATGCGTTAGAATTTAATTAGAGTACCCTCCTCTATCGTGAGGGACCGATTTTAGATTGCTCGAGAGCCTCAGTTAATTAAAAAGTGAGAAAATTGTCAAAATATAACTTTAACCTCAATGTGTCACTTATGAGATTTTTAGTTTTAATTTAAAAATACTTCTGCTTTATTTACAGGTTTGGCGCTTTGGGGACGAAAGGTTCGCGACGAAAACTAACCAAGGAAACCGTCCGGAGACCCGGGAAGCTGCAGAAGTCCCTCTGACCATTCCTGGTACAAGAGAAAATTCCTCGACTTACCCAGTACTCCAGATAGCACTAACACTTTGCAGAGTGAATTCAGGTATGTCATGCGTTAGAATTTAATTAGAGTACCCTCCTCTATCGTGAGGGACCGATTTTAGATTGCTCGAGAGCCTCAGTTAATTAAAAAGTGAGAAAATTGTCAAAATATAACTTTAACCTCAATGTGTCACTTATGAGATTTTTAGTTTTAATTTAAAAATACTTCTGCTTTATTTACAGGTTTGGCGCTTTGGGGACGAAAGGTTCGCGACGAAAACTAACCAAGGAAACCGTCCGGAGACCTGGGGAAGCTGCAGAAGTCCCTCTGACCATTCCTGGTGCAAGAGAAAATTCCTCGACTTACCCAGTACTCCAGATAGCACTAACACTTTGCAGAGTGAATTCAGGTATGTCATGCGTTAGAATTTAATTAGAGTACCCTCCTCTATCGTGAGGGACCGATTTTAGATTGCTCGAGAGCCTCAGTTAATTAAAAAGTGAGAAAATTGTCAAAATATAACTTTAACCTCAATGTGTCACTTATGAGATATTTAGTTTTAATTTAAAAATACTTCTGCTTTATTTACAGGTTTGGCGCTTTGGGGACGAAAGGTTCGCGACGAAAACTAACCAAGGAAACCGTCCGGAGACCTGGGGAAGCTGCAGAAGTCCCTCTGACCATTCCTGGTACAAGAGAAAATTCCTCGACTTACCCAGTACTCCAGATAGCACTAACACTTTGCAGAGTGAATTCAGGTATGTCATGCGTTAGAATTTAATTAGAGTACCCTCCTCTATCGTGAGGGACCGATTTTAGATTGCTCGAGAGCCTCAGTTAATTAAAAAGTGAGAAAATAGTCAAAATATAACTTTAACCTCAATGTGTCACTTATGAGATTTTTAGTTTTAATTTAAAAATACTTCTGCTTTATTTACAGGTTTGGCGCTTTGGGGACGAAAGGTTCGCGACGAAAACTAACCAAGGAAACCGTCCGGAGACTCGGGGAAGCCGCAGAAGTCTCTCTGACCATTCCTGGTGCAAGAGAAAATTCCTCGACTTACCCAGTACCACAGATAGCACTAACACTTTGCAGAGTGAATTCAGGTATGTCATGCGTTAGAATTTAATTAGAGTACCCTCCTCTATCGTGAGGGACCGATTTTAGATTGCTCGAGAGCCTCAATTAATTAAAAAGTGAGAAAATAGTCAAAATATAACTTTAACCTCAATGTGTCACTTATGAGATTTTTAGTTTTAATTTAAAAATACTTCTGCTTTATTTTCAGGTTTGGCGCTTTGGGGACGAAAGGTTCGCGACGAAAACTAACCAAGGAAACCGTCCGGAGACTCGGGGAAGCTGCAGAAGTCCCTCTGACCATTCCTGGTACAAGAGAAAATTCCTCGACTTACCCAGTACTCCAGATAGCACTAACACTTTGCAGAGTGAATTCAGGTATGTCATGCGTTAGAATTTAATTAGAGTACCCTTCTCTATCGTGAGGGACCGATTTTAGATTGCTCGAGAGCCTCAGTTAATTAAAAAGTGAGAAAATTGTCAAAATATAACTTTAACCTCAATGTGTCACTTATGAGATTTTTAGTTTTAATTTAAAAATACTTCTGCTTTATTTACAGGTTTGGCGCTTTGGGGACGAAAGGTTCGCGACGGAAACTTACCAAGGAAACCGTCCGGAGACCCGGGAAGCCGCAAAGTCTTTCTGACCATTTCTGGTGCAAGAGAAAATTCCATTTGCTAGTTAGTTTACAACAATTAATGCTATTTATTAATTATTTTTACAATATTTTATTAATCGAATCGTTTCATGAATGTCAGTACTAATGCTGTGTTCCTATTGGTTGAAATTGATCGAATGACATTTTACATATTTTTCTTGCGTTATTTATAAATTTTTGTACTAAATTATATTTTGCACGTCAATTTACAACAATTAATGCTATTTATTAATTATTTTTACAATATTTTATTAATCGAATCGTTTCATGAATGTCAGTACTAATGCTGTGTTTCTATTGGTTGAAATTGATCGAATGACATTTTACACTTTTTTCTTGCGTTATTTATAAGTTTTTATACTAAATCGTATTTTGCAAGTTAGTTTACAACAATTAATGTTATTTATTAATTATTTTTACAATATTTTATTATTCGAATCGTTTCATGAATGTCAGTACTAATGCTGTGTTCCTATTGGTTCAAATTAATCGAATGACATTTTACACTTTTTTTTTGCGTCATTTATAAGTTTCTAAACTGAATCGTATTTTGCACGGTAATTTACAACAATTAATGCTATTTATTAATTATTTTTACAATATTTTATTAATCGAATCGTTTCATGAATGTCAGTACTAATGCTGTGTTTCTATTGGTTGAAATTGATCGAATGACATTTTACACTTTTTTCTTGCGTTATTTATAAATTTTTGTATTAAATTATATTTTGCACGTCAATTTACAACAATTTAATGATATTTATTAAGTTTTTTTACAATATTTTATTAATCGAATCGTTTCATGAATGTCAGTACTAATGCTGTGTTCCTATTGGTTGAAAATAATCGAGTGACATTTTGCACGTGTTTTTGGCGTTATTTATAAGTTTTTATACTAAATCGTATTTTGCAATTTAGTTTACCACAATTTAATGCTATTTATTAATTATTTTTACCATATTTTATTAATCGAGTCGTTTCATGAATGTCAGTACTAATACTGTGTTCCTAATGGTTCAAATTAATCGAATGACATTTTACACTTCTTTTTTGCGTTATTTATAAGTTTCTAAACTGAATCGTATTTGGCACGTTAATTTACAACAATTTAATGATATTTATTAAGTAATTTTACAATAGTTTATTGTTTGAATCGATTCATGAATGTCAATATTAATGCTGTGTTCCTATTAGTTGAAATTAATCGGTTGACATTTTACGTTTGTTTTTTGCGTTATTTATAAGTTTTTATACTTAATCGTATTTTGCTCGTTAATTTACAACAATTTAATACTATTTATTAAGTATTTTTACATTATTTTATTAATCGAGTCGTTTCATGAATGCCAGTATTAATGCTGTGTCTCCATTGGTGAATATTTTACGCAAAATATTTTATGCTTATTTTATTCGTTTGTGGAAGATCAACTGTTTCCTCGAGTGTCCGGTTGGATTTTTTAACAAATTTAAACCGTCTTTTTTATTCCCACAAAGTGCCAAGACTGTGCATCAACGGAAACTAATTTTTATAAAAGTTTTAAAAGTGACAGGTATGTGTTATTGATTAAAGTCAGAAAAACAAATATTTCTATTTGTTTTACAGGCTTTAAACTTTATAGGCAAAAGATACGTGACGGCAGCTAACCAACGAGACCATCCGGAGTTCCGAGGAAGCTGCAGAAGTCCCTCTGACCATTTCTGGTACAAGAGAAAATTCCTCGACTTACCCAGTACTCCAGATAGCACTAACACTTTGCAGAGTGAATTCAGGTATGTCATGCGTTAGAATTTAATTAGAGCACCCTCCTCTATCGTGAGGGACCGATTTTAGATTGCTCGAGAGCCTCAGTTAATTAAAAAGTGAGAAAATTGTCAAAATATAACTTTAACCTCAATGTGTCACTTATGAGATATTTAGTTTTAATTTAAAAATACTTGTGCTTTATTTACAGGTTTGGCGCTTTGGGGACGAAAGGTTCGCGACGAAAACTAACCAAAGAAACCGTCCGGAGACTCGTGGAAGCCGCAGAAGTTCCTCTGACCATTCCTGGTACAAGAGAAAATTCCTCGACTTACCCAGTACTCCAGATAGCACTAACACTTTGCAGAGTGAATTCAGGTATGTCATGCGTTAGAATTTAATTAGAGTACCCTCCTCTATCGTGAGGGACCGATTTTAGATTGCTCGAGAGCCTCAGTTAATTAAAAAGTGAGAAAATTGTCAAAATATAACTTTAACCTCAATGTGTCACTTATGAGATTTTTAGTTTTAATTTAAAAATACTTCTGCTTTATTTACAGGTTTGGCGCTTTGGGGACGAAAGGTTCGCGACGAAAACTAACCAAAGAAACCGTTTGGAGACTCGTGGAAGCCGCAGAAGTTCCTCTGACCATTCCTGGTACAAGAGAAAATTCCTCGACTTACCCAGTACTCCAGATAGCACTAACACTTTGCAGAGTGAATTCAGGTATGTCATGCGTTAGAATTTAATTAGAGTACCCTCCTCTATCGTGAGGGACCGATTTTAGATTGCTCGAGAGCCTCAGTTAATTAAAAAGTGAGAAAATTGTCAAAATATAACTTTAACCTCAATGTGTCACTTATGAGATATTTAGTTTTAATTTAAAAATACTTGTGCTTTATTTACAGGTTTGGCGCTTTGGGGACGAAAGGTTCGCGACGAAAACTAACCAAAGAAACCGTCCGGAGACTCGTGGAAGCCGCAGAAGTTCCTCTGACCATTCCTGGTACAAGAGAAAATTCCTCGACTTACCCAGTACTCCAGATAGCACTAACACTTTGCAGAGTGAATTCAGGTATGTCATGCGTTAGAATTTAATTAGAGTACCCTCCTCTATCGTGAGGGACCGATTTTAGATTGCTCGAGAGCCTCAGTTAATTAAAAAGTGAGAAAATTGTCAAAATATAACTTTAACCTCAATGTGTCACTTATGAGATTTTTAGTTTTAATTTAAAAATACTTCTGCTTTATTTACAGGTTTGGCGCTTTGGGGACGAAAGGTTCGCGACGGAAACTAACCAAGGAAACCGTCCGGAGACCCGGGGAAGCCGCAAAAGTCTCTCTGACCATTCCAGGTGCAAGAGAAAATTCCTCGACTTACCCAGTACTCCAGATAGCACTAACATTTTGCAGAGTGAATTCAGGTATGTCATGCGTTAGGATTTAATTAGAGCACCCTCCTCTATCGTGAGGGACCGATTTTAGATTGCTCGAGAGCCTCAGTTAATTAAAAAGTGAGAAAATTGTCAAAATATAACTTTAACCTCAATGTGTCACTTATGAGATTTTTAGTTTTAATTTAAAAATACTTCTGCTTTATTTACAGGTTTGGCGCTTTGGGGACGAAAGGTTCGCGACGGAAACTAACCAAGGAAACCGTCCGGAGACCCGGGAAGCCGCAAAGTCTCTCTGACCATTCCTGGTGCAAGAGAAAATTCCTCGACTTACCCAGTACTCCAGATAGCACTAACACTTTGCAGAGTGAATTCAGGTATGTCATGCGTTAGAATTTAATTAGAGCACCCTCCTCTATCGTGAGGGACCGATTTTAGATTGCTCGAGAGCCTCAGTTAATTAAAAAGTGAGAAAATTGTCAAAATATAACTTTAACCTCAATGTGTCACTTATGAGATTTTTAGTTTTAATTTAAAAATACTTCTGCTTTATTTACAGGTTTGGCGCTTTGGGGACGAAAGGTTCGCGACGAAAACTAACCAAGGAAACCGTCCGGAGACCCGGGAAGCTGCAGAAGTCCCTCTGACCATTCCTGGTACAAGAGAAATTCCTCGACTTACCCAGTACTCCAGATAGCACTAACACTTTGCAGAGTGAATTCAGGTATGTCATGCGTTAGAATTTAATTAGAGCACCCTCCTCTATCGTGAGGGACCGATTATAGATTGCTCGAGAGCCTCAGTTAATTAAAAAGTGAGAAAATTGTCAAAATATAACTTTAACCTCAATGTGTCACTTATGAGATTTTTAGTTTTAATTTAAAAATACTTCTGCTTTATTTACAGGTTTGGCGCTTTGGGGACGAAAGGTTCGCGACGAAAACTAACCAAGGAAACCGTCCGGAGACCTGGGGAAGCTGCAGAAGTCCCTCTGACCATTTTTGGTACAAGAGAAAATTCCTCGACTTACCCAGTACTCCAGATAGCACTAACACTTTGCAGAGTGAATTCAGGTATGTCATGCGTTAGAATTTAATTAAAGTACCCTCCTCTATCGTGAGGGACCGATTTTAGATTGCTCGAGAGCCTCAGTTAATTAAAAAGTGAGAAAATTGTCAAAATATAACTTTAACCTCAATGTGTCACTTATGAGATATTTAGTTTTAATTTAAAAATACTTGTGCTTTATTCACAGGTTTGGCGCTTTGGGGACGAAAGGTTCGCGACGAAAACTAACCAAGGAAACCGTCCGGAGACCTGGGGAAGCTGCAGAAGTCCCTCTGACCATTCCTGGTACAAGAGAAAATTCCTCGACTTACCCAGTACTCCAGATAGCACTAACACTTTGCAGAGTGAATTCAGGTATGTCATGCGTTAGAATTTAATTAGAGTACCTTCCTCTATCGTGAGGGACCGATTTTAGATTGTTCGAGAGCCTCAGTTAATTAAAAAGTGAGAAAATAGTCAAAATATAACTTTAACCTCAATGTGTCACTTATGAGATTTTTAGTTTTAATTTAAAAATACTTCTGCTTTATTTACAGGTTTGGCGCTTTGGGGACGAAAGGTTCGCGACAAAAACTAACCAAGGAAACCGTCCGGAGACTCGGGGAAGCCGCAGAAGTCTTTCTGACCATTCTTGGTGCAAGAGAAAAATCCTCGACTTACCCAGTACCACAGATAGCACTAACACTTTGCAGAGTGAATTCAGGTATGTCATGCGTTAGAATTTAATTAGAGTACCCTCCTCTATCGTGAGGGACCGATTTTAAATTGCTCGAGAGCCTCAATTAATTAAAAAGTGAGAAAATAGTCAAAATATAACTTTAACCTCAAAGTGTCAGTTATGAAATTTTTAGTTTTAATTTAAAAATACTTCTGCTTTATTTACAGGTTTGGCGCTTTGGGGACGAAAGGTTCGCGACGAAAACTAACCAAGGAAACCGTCCGGAGACTCGGGGAAGCTGCAGAAGTCCCTCTAACCATTCCTGGTACAAGAGAAAATTCCTCGACTTACCCAGTACTCCAGATAGCACTAACACTTTGCAGAGTGAATTCAGGTATGTCATGCGTTAGAATTTAATTAGAGTACCCTTCTCTATCGTGAGGGACCGATTTTGGATTGCTCGAGAGCCTCAGTTAATTAAAAAGTGAGAAAATTGTCAAAATATAACTTTAACCTCAATGTGTCACTTATGAAATTTTTAGTTTTAATTTAAAAATACTTCTGCTTTATTTACAGGTTTGGCGCTTTGGGGACGAAAGGTTCGCGACGGAAACTTACCAAGGAAACCGTCCGGAGACCCGGGGAAGCCGCAAAAGTCTTTCTGACCATTTCTGGTGCAAGAGAAAATTCCATTTGCTAGTTAGTTTACAACAATTAATGCTATTTATTAATTATTTTTACAATATTTTATTAATCGAATCGTTTCATGAATGTCAGTACTAATGCTGTGTTCCTATTGGTTGAAATTGATCGAATGACATTTTACATATTTTTCTTGCGTTATTTATAAATTTTTGTACTAAATTATATTTTGCACGTCAATTTACAACAATTAATGCTATTTATTAATTATTTTTACAATATTTTATTAATCGAATCGTTTCATGAATGTCAGTACTAATGCTGTGTTTCTATTGGTTGAAATTGATCGAATGACATTTTACACTTTTTTCTTGCGTTATTTATAAGTTTTTATACTAAATCGTATTTTGCAAGTTAGTTTACAACAATTAATGTTATTTATTAATTATTTTTACAATATTTTATTATTCGAATCGTTTCATGAATGTCAGTACTAATGCTGTGTTCCTATTGGTTCAAATTAATCGAATGACATTTTACACTTTTTTTTTGCGTCATTTATAAGTTTCTAAACTGAATCGTATTTTGCACGGTAATTTACAACAATTAATGCTATTTATTAATTATTTTTACAATATTTTATTAATCGAATCGTTTCATGAATGTCAGTACTAATGCTGTGTTTCTATTGGTTGAAATTGATCGAATGACATTTTACACTTTTTTCTTGCGTTATTTATAAATTTTTGTATTAAATTATATTTTGCACGTCAATTTACAACAATTTAATGATATTTATTAATTATTTTTACAATATTTTATTAATCGAATCGTTTCATGAATGTCAGTACTAATGCTGTGTTCCTATTGGTTGAAAATAATCGAGTGACATTTTGCACGTGTTTTTGGCGTTATTTATAAGTTTTTATACTAAATCGTATTTTGCAATTTAGTTTACCACAATTTAATGCTATTTATTAATTATTTTTACCATATTTTATTAATCGAGTCGTTTCATGAATGTCAGTACTAATACTGTGTTCCTAATGGTTCAAATTAATCGAATGACATTTTACACTTCTTTTTTGCGTTATTTATAAGTTTCTAAACTGAATCGTATTTGGCACGTTAATTTACAACAATTTAATGATATTTATTAAGTAATTTTACAATAGTTTATTGTTTGAATCGATTCATGAATGTCAATATTAATGCTGTGTTCCTATTAGTTGAAATTAATCGGTTGACATTTTACGTTTGTTTTTTGCGTTATTTATAAGTTTTTATACTTAATCGTATTTTGCTCGTTAATTTACAACAATTTAATACTATTTATTAAGTATTTTTACATTATTTTATTAATCGAGTCGTTTCATGAATGCCAGTATTAATGCTGTGTCTCCATTGGTGAATATTTTACGCAAAATATTTTATGCTTATTTTATTCGTTTGTGGAAGATCAACTGTTTCCTCGAGTGTCCGGTTGGATTTTTAACAAATTTAAACCGTCTTTTATTCCCACAAAGTGCCAAGACTGTGCATCAACGGAAACTAATTTTTATAAAAGTTTTAAAAGTGACAGGTATGTGTTATTGATTAAAGTTTAAAGTCAGAAAAACAAATATTTCTATTTGTTTTACAGGCTTTAAACTTTATAGGCAAAAGATACGTGACGGCAGCTAACCAACGAGACCATCCGGAGTTCCGAGGAAGCTGCAGAAGTCCCTCTGACCATTTCTGGTACAAGAGAAAATTCCTCGACTTACCCAGTACTCCAGATAGCACTAACACTTTGCAGAGTGAATTCAGGTATGTCATGCGTTAGAATTTAATTAGAGCACCCTCCTCTATCGTGAGGGACCGATTTTAGATTGCTCGAGAGCCTCAGTTAATTAAAAAGTGAGAAAATTGTCAAAATATAACTTTAACCTCAATGTGTCACTTATGAGATATTTAGTTTTAATTTAAAAATACTTGTGCTTTATTTACAGGTTTGGCGCTTTGGGGACGAAAGGTTCGCGACGAAAACTAACCAAAGAAACCGTCCGGAGACTCGTGGAAGCCGCAGAAGTTCCTCTGACCATTCCTGGTACAAGAGAAAATTCCTCGACTTACCCAGTACTCCAGATAGCACTAACACTTTGCAGAGTGAATTCAGGTATGTCATGCGTTAGAATTTAATTAGAGTACCCTCCTCTATCGTGAGGGACCGATTTTAGATTGCTCGAGAGCCTCAGTTAATTAAAAAGTGAGAAAATTGTCAAAATATAACTTTAACCTCAATGTGTCACTTATGAGATTTTTAGTTTTAATTTAAAAATACTTCTGCTTTATTTACACGTTTGGCGCTTTGGGGACGAAAGGTTCGCGACGAAAACTAACCAAGGAAACCGTTTGGAGACCCGGGGAAGCTGCAGAAGTCTCTCTGACCATTCCTGGTGCAAGAGAAAAATCCTCGACTTACCCAATACTCCAGATAGCACTAACACTTTGCAGAGTGAATTCAGGTATGTCATGCGTTAGAATTTAATTAGAGTACCCTCCTCTATCGTGAGGGACCGATTTTACATTACTCGAGAGCCTCAGTTAATTAAAAAGTGAGAAAATTGTCAAAATATAACTTTAACATCAAAGTGTCACTTATAAGATTTTTAGTTTTAATTTAAAAATACTTCTGCTTTATTTACAGGTTTGGCGCTTTGGGGACGAAAGGTTCGCGACGGAAACTAACCAAAGAAATCGTCCGGAGACCCGGGGAAGCCGCAGAAGTCCCTCTGACCATTCCTGGTGCAAGAGAAAAATTCTCGACTTACCCAATACTCCAGATAGCACTAACACTTTGCAGAGTGAATTCAGGTATGTCATGCGTTAGAATTTAATTAGAGTACCCTCCTCTATCGTGAGGGACCGATTTCAGATTGCCCGAAAGCCTCAGTTAATTAAAAAGTGAGAAAAAATTCAAAATATAACTCTATCAATGAATTTTAAAATTAAAATAATTATTTAGATAAAACTTGGGCACTCTACTAGCTGTAATACAATCGAATTAGAGTCAAAATATTAACTTAGAACATTCAAAATCATTAATTTTAACAAATTTTTATTATAATTTATAAAACATACATGTTACTTTTTATAAGTTAATTATTAATATTTTCCATAAACTTACATACTTCAAACTTTGTGGGGCAAAAATAGAATGAAGAAACTGTAATGGAATGCCAACAAGACTCTTGAGAAAGCAGCAAAAATCTCCCTCACCAAGAATAGATCACAGTAAAAATTCTGCGGCCTTCCAGATATTCCAATCATCATAAAACTGAAATATAAATTTATTTACAGTTAGAAGAAATATTACATTGTAATTACAACACTCTACTACATTAAATAAAACCGAATTAAAGTTAAAAATTGAACTTGAATGCCTGAAAATAATTTTTTTAAGAGTAACACTTCCATTAACCTATAACACATACCTGTCACTTTTCAAACTCTTAATAAAAATAATTCCCGTCGTTGTACAGGCTTGGCACTTTTTGGGCAGCAAAAGGAAGCTTCAAAATTAATAAGAAATCCAGCGGGACCGTCGTGAATGCTGCAGAACATTTTTCACAGAGTTCTGAAGCACAGTGAAACTTTTGTGACCCTCGCAGCATTCCAGTCACCACAAAACTGAAATAAAAATTTATTTACAGTTAGGAGAAATATTACATTGTAATTACAACACTCTACTACATTAAATAAAACCGAATTAAAGTTAAAAATTAAACTTGAATGCCTGAAAATAATTTTTTAAGAGTAACACTTCTTTTAACCTATAACACGTACCTGTCACTTTTCAAACTCTTAATAAAAATAATTCCCGTCGTTGTACAGGCTTGGCACTTTTTGGGCAGCAAAAGGAAGCTTCAAAATTAATAAAAAATCCAACGGGACCGTCGTGAATGCTGCAGAACATTTTTCACAGAGCTCTGAAGCACAGTGAAACTTTTGTGACCCTCGCAGCATTCCAGTCACCACAAAACTGAAATAAAAATTTATTTACAGTTAGAAGAAATATTACATTGTAATTACAACACTCTACTACATTAAATAAAACCGAATTAAAATTAAAAATTGAACTTGAATGCTTGAAAATAATTTTTTTAAGAATAACACTTCTTTTAACCTATAACACGTACCAGTCACTTTTAAAACACTTATAAAAAATAGTTCTCGTCCATGTAGAGCCTTGGAACTTTTTGGGCAGCAAGAAAAAGATTCAAATTTGATAAAAAATCCAACGGGGCACTCGAGGAATACGCAGAACTATTTTCACAAGCTGTAGAAGTGCAGTGAAACATCTGTGACCCTCGCAGAACACCACTCACCAAGAATCTGGAATATAAAATTTTTCACAGTTAAGAGAATAATTTAATTGTATTTAAAACATTCTAGTACACTTAAGTAAACCGAATTTATGTCAGAAATTCAACTAAGAAGCTCCAAAAAAATTTATTTATGAATATCTCAACTTTTAACCTAAAACACATACCTGTCACTTTTAAAACACTTATAAAAAATAGTTCCCGTCCATGTAGAGCCTTGAAACTTTTTGGGCAGCAAAAGAGAGGTTCAAATTTGATAAAAAATCCAACGGGGCACTCGAGGAAAACGCAGAACTATTTTCACAGACTATAGAAGTGCAGTGAAACATCTGTGACCCTCGCAGAACACCAATCACCAAAAAACTAAAATATAAAATTATTTACAGTTAGAAAAAATATTAAATTGTAACACGAACACTGTAATACATTAAATAAAAACGATTTTAAGTTAGAAATTTAACTTATAAGCCTGAAAATAATTTATTTAGATGTAACTTTACTATTAACCTAAAACACATACCTGTCACTTTTAAAACACTTATAAAAAATAGTTCCCGTCGATGTAGAGCCTTGGAACTTTTTGGGCAGCAAGAGGGAGGTTTAAATTTAATGAAAAATCCAACCGGGCACTCGAGAAAAACGCAGAACTATTTTCACAACTTGTTCAAATGCAGTGAAAAATCTGTGACCCTCGCAGAACACCAATCACCAAAAATCTGAAATAAAAAATTATTTACAGTTAACAGAATAATTCAATTGTATTTAGAACACTCTACTACACTTAAATAAACAGAATTTTAGTCTGAAATTTAACTTAGAAGCCTGAACTCACTCTGCAAAGTGTTAGTGCTATCTGGAGTACTGGGTAAGTCGAGGATTTTTCTCTTGCACCAGGAATGGTCAGAGAGACTTCTGCAGCTTCCCCGGGTCTCCAAACGGTTTCCTTGGTTAGTTTTCGTCGCGAACCTTTCGTCCCCAAAGCGCCAAACGTGTAAATAAAGCAGAAGTATTTTTAAATTAAAACTAAAAATCTCATAAGTGAAACTTTGAGGTTAAAGTTATATTTTGACAATTTTCTCACTTTTTAATTAACTGAGGCTTTCAGGCAATGTAAAATCGGTCCCTCACGATAGAGGAGGGTACTCTAATTAAATTCTAACGCATGACATACCTGAATTCACTCTGCAAAGTGTTAGTGCTATCTGGAGTATTGGGTAAGTCGAGAATTTTTCTCTTGCACCAGGAATGGTCAGAGGGACTTCTGCGGCTTCCCCGGGTCTCCGGACGATTTCTTTGGTTAGTTTCCGTCGCGAACCTTTCGTCCCCAAAGCGCCAAACCTGTAAATAAAGCAGAAGTATTTTTAAATTAAAACTAAAAATCTTATAAGTGACACTTTGATGTTAAAGTTATATTTTGACAATTTTCTCACTTTTTAATTAACTGAGGCTCTCGAGTAATGTAAAATCGGTCCCTCACGATAGAGGAGGGTACTCTAATTAAATTCTAACGCATGACATACCTGAATTCACTCTGCAAAGTGTTAGTGCTATCTGGAGTATTGGGTAAGTCGAGGATTTTTCTCTTGCACCAGGAATGGTCAGAGGAACTTCTGCGGCTTCCCCGGGTCTCCGGACGGTTTCCTTGGTTAGTTTCCGTCGCGAACCTTTCGTCCCCAAAGCGCCAAACCTGTAAATAAAGCAGAAGTATTTTTAAATTAAAACTAAAAATCTTATAAGTGACACTTTGATGTTAAAGTTATATTTTGACAATTTTCTCACTTTTTAATTAACTGAGGCTCTCGAGTAATGTAAAATCGGTCCCTCACGATAGAGGAGGGTACTCTAATTAAATTCTAACGCATGACATACCTGAATTCACTCTGCAAAGTGTTAGTGCTATCTGGAGTATTGGGTAAGTCGAGGATTTTTCTCTTGCACCAGGAATGGTCAGAGGGACTTCTGCAGCTTCCCCGGGTCTCCGGACGGTTTCTTTGGTTAATTTCCGTCGCGAACCTTTCGTCCCCAAAGCGCCAAACCTGTAAATAAAGCAGAAGTATTTTTAAATTAAAACTAAAAATCTCATAAGTGACACTTTGAGTTAAAGTTATATTTTGACAATTTTCTCACTTTTTAATTAACTGAGGCTCTCGAGTAATGTAAAATCGGTCCCTCACGATAGAGGAGGGTACTCTAATTAAATTCTAACGCATGACATACCTGAATTCACTCTGCAAAGTGTTAGTGCTATCTGGAGTACTGTGTCAGTCGAAAATTTTTCTCTTGCACCAGGAATGGTCAGAGGGACTGTTCTAAGTTAATTTTTAGACTCTAATTCGATTTTATTAAAGCTAAGTAGAGTGCCTACGTTTTATTTTAATAATTATTTTAATTTTAAAATACATCGAGAAAGGTTAGAAAGATCGATGTATTTGCTACGGTAGCGCCGGGAGCGTTTAGTAGACGGATATTTGTGGAACTACCAAAATCGATTCTGATATATATATGTCACCATCGATTTTGGTAGTTCTAAATTGTCAGGTTGTCAGATTCTAAGCGGCAGAAATCCGCCCGAAGAGGGAGCTAAAGTAGCTCAAATCTGCGTCTCCATCTGGCGAGTTAAATCGAAATTCAGTTAAAAAATTCGTTTGCACTGTAACATAAATCAGTCTAAGATTTTTATTTAAAAGTATAATTTTACGGAAATTAATCGCCGATTTAATTTGCAAAACTCGACGCGAGGACACGACCGTGTTTCTTGATCAAATAATAGGCGGTATAGTGAAGTGAACTAATAAAGCGATTGTAGACAGACAGATATTCCATTCTTTCGAGGAGCTACTTGCTTGACCGTTGACGTATCGATAATAAAGAAGAATATTAATTTTTCTCAGGTAAATTCCGTTGTCTTAAAGTATCCCTGTAACTTCTTATTACGATATTTATCGAAATACAATTTGGTTTTTTAGTATACCTTTTACACGATGCATAAAATAATCTCAAATGTATAAATAACCTCACTTAAAACAAAATGCAGAAAATGAGGTTATTTAAGCAAATAATCAAATTTCATTAATTCACATTTATTAATTTATTTTAATTTCTGCGCGATTTTAAAACATTCCCGGAATAAAAATTATAATAAAAAAAATTATTTCAGATTTCCAAATCTTCGGCGAGATCGTTGCAGATATATTTTCAACCTTCACTAATGTAAGTAAAGTACTAATTAGATCCAATTATTGTTTCCCGGAATCGATCTGGAAAATCGTTCATTTTTAATTTTTACCGTCTCCTTCGAACCGACATTAGTTCTGCATTTATAATTCGCAATTAGCGTAAGGACAAAAAAAAAAAAATAAAAAATGTAAGGCAAAGTTTAATGCGAAGATAAAGCAATTTTCGGTGTAATCGAGCGACAAAGCTATTAAATGTTCTGTGAAAATAACGCGCAGGCTATAATGACCCGGCATTAAAATCTCCTGACGTCACGCCTGCCCGGCGTCGATATTACTTTCCGATGATGCCCGTAAAATACCTGGGCTCTATCATCCTTGACTGAGCACACTAACACTTGCACGCATTTCACTCGTTAACCAACCAATTCGAACGTTCCAGTTCAATTTTCCGCCGTTCGCGAAATAAAATCAATTCCAGCCGCTTAATCGCCGACGAAAGTAAACGAGATGAAACGACTTCAACGACCTTTTTCCGCCGAGTGAATTTTTTTCTCGCCGCGTAGGCGCACTTACTGGCATCGAGACGCCGCTACGCGCAAAGGTCCGCTTCGACTCGATCCCTTCGCGAATAAACGCGTAATTGTTAACGCGATAATCGTAACAACAGCGACGGCGCGCCGTGGCTTTCGAGCTTAATTTTCTTTTCCGCGCCCGGCTCGCGGAATCGAATCGGCAAGAAAAGAGAAAGGGAGATACCGCGTCGATCTGGTAGCGGACGCGAAGAAAAAATTCGTCGTCCCCGCGTGGTCGCGGCGGAAATTTACGGAAGCCAAGCGCGCGTTTTGTAACGCGGAGAAACGCGTCGATGAAGCAATTTCATCCGCGATGAATGAACGTCGACGGCGGCGGGCGGCGTTATTCCGCTCCGCTCCTCGCGTTGTCGCGCCGGTCCTCGGGGCGAATCCGCGAGGACCGTAGGTGGAGGGAATCGCGCGCGCCGAGCTATCCGCGCCGTGTGCGAGTTTTGACCTTGTGGCATTTGGTACCTGTCCGTACCAGCCGGCGCGCATACAACTCCACACCCAATCCCACAAGCACGCGAGCAAAATAACCAAGTGCCCATCTCCTTCTCTCGCTCGGTCCCCCCTTTTTATCCGTCTCTCTCTCTCTCTCTCTCTCTCTCGGCCGGGCCGCTCTCGCTCGCGCGTCCGCTCTCCTCTTCTCGTCCACCTTTCCTCTGTTCGCTCACTCACGCAACGTGCGCGCACGCGTAAACCGCCCGGGCACTAATGGCGACGTAACGGGGACGTCAACCGAACCCGTGCACGAGGGGGAGGGACGGCGGCAGCAACAAAGCCCCAACGTCGCGAAGTCGCGGCTTGACCTTTGACCGCACCCGCCGCCGATCCGATCTCGCCGTGGACGTGTCCCGATTCGTGGTCGGAAGCGTCGGTGGCGATCGCTCCTTCCGGCTTCCCGCAACCTGAACGCTTTTTAACTAGGCTAACGCTGGGTTATTGACCGTTTTGCAGAAAATTATGTATAACTTATCCGCAGCTCATTAAACGGAGCGCGTTCTTATTCGCCGATTATTGCACCGCAGAAAGTACCATACTCGCCGGAATTGTAAATGAATTATCAGTCGACGTAGAATTTTGCATCAACTCGTATTGGAACACGTACAACAATTTAATTAAAAAATGAAAAAAAATTAATAAAATAAAAATTGTTGACAATTAAGTACGTAATTATTAATTTTTAAAAGAACGTATATTAATTTCTTGACAAAGCAATTGTCACTTTTGCAATCGCCAGTTATTTCTACCGAATACAATCTGCATGCGATTAACTAAAAAACTAGAGATAAGAGATCGCGGTTAAATCAATGTACGTGATGACTCGGGGAGATTCGGACGTCTTAGAAGCGAAGAATCATTTTGGTATCACGTCGCGAGCTTTTACGTTCCGAGACAATAGAAAAGGTCGCGCGGCGGCAGCGGCTGTGGCATTTACGGTGTTCGCTAATAAACGTGCTCGCGAGAAAATGCGCAACGTATCGGGCTGAATCAAAAGGCACGGATGGGTACAAGCCTCTCCTCTCGGGACAAACGGGAGGGAGGGACCGGGAATTCCACGCGAAAGAACGGCCGACCGCGTCCGTGTACGCCGCTCATTGACGACGCTCCAGCATCAGCCGTACGACTAATTGAAGATAATCTTAATCTGCACATTAAAATGTTACGTCCGCACCCGCATTATCCGTACTCTGAAGCGATATCGTCAAAAAAAAAAAAAAAAAAAATTGTTAAAAAATATAATAAAGAAATAAAATTAAGTTTCAATGGAAGAAATGTTGAACGGGAAGATCGAGTTTATTCTTTGAGTCAATATTTGATTTGCCGCTGCGAATTGTCAGTTCGAAGTCAAAGTCCCTCCCCGGCCCTTTATAAAATAAGACAACGGTGACCGGACATGATTGGACGTCAATTAAGACAGTTTGTCTGAAAATCCGCTTCGTCAGACGGCGGCAAGGCTAAGCCGGTGGCCATGCGTGCTCAACGATTTCCTCGGTATTTCCTCACCTCGCGATTTAAAGACGGTCATCGAACGCGAACGGTCATCACGCAGATTGCACGCATCTTTCATTGCGACCGCTTTACAAACTCATAATGAAGCCTCGCGGTGGGCGGACGGCGGCGTGTGTAATTTTCGGTTACATCGAGCGGAATTTTCCAAATTCTACATAATTGACGTGTGACAAACGATTCAAAGCGAGCTCTCCTCGGGGAATTCAAGAGCTCCGAGAATCACGGAGAGGAGACGCTGAAAAATAATTAACGATAACGGAAGCGTTCGGAGATCGCAATATAAAGTGTTGCGTGCCGATAATAATACAAGTCGCGGTAGTGGATATAAAACGATCAAAGTATTGACGACAACGCGAGGAGCGAGTGGCAATTGCATAATTTCAGTCTTCTCGGATTTCTGCGTACCGGGGTCAGCAGTAAAAATCAGCGATGCGGAGTACGGAACGCTAATAAATAAGTGTAAAAATTAGTTCTCGACGATACCCTTCTACTTTGAAACTTATTACGTGACTGATCAAAATATATTTTATAGACTGTCGTCTTTCATACCAGTTAATACATCATCACGTCGAGTTAAACGGCGTACACTAAAAAAAAAAAAAAAAAAAAAAAAAAGAAGAAAAAAATTGCTGTAAATGTAATTAAACGTTAAGGTTCCAGGCTGCTATTAAATCAACTGCCATAAATATTAAAATAATTACCTGACAAATTTAACTAACAAGTACCGACGTTGCTTGAATCATTTATGGTGTCTGTGGCAGCCCGCAATCTCATTTGCGATTGATTTTACAGCTTGGATTTTTTTTTTTTTGTTTCTTTCTACAAATAGTAAAATAAAAAGCAACGTAAGCGTATGACGTTTTAACTCGAGTCACTTTCAGCAAGTGGAACGACTTGAATTTCTTTTATCGTAAATAAAGAAACCGCATGCTATGCGCTTTGCAGTCCACGTGAGAAAGTTTCCACGGAAATAATTCTCTCCTTTGGCACATAATCGCATAAAACGCGTCGTCTGAATTAGGGGACTGTGCCCATGAAAAGCCGCGCGCGCGACCCTTTCGACTTTCGTTTCGCACGCTTGAGATTGCGCACACAATTTTCCAGTTGATTAAATTTTCAAGACAGAAGTTGCCCGCCGGTATTTTCCAAGTAATTTTCTTGTGCTCGCCGTCCCTGCCGCATTAATTTTTGAAATCGTCGCTCATACGTATATTTTCCAATTTAGCAATGTAATTAATGACTCACTTCTGAAAATGTTGCTCTACGTAATTGCTAAGTATTTATATTTAAAACTGATACTATTAATGGCCAATGTTTTATCGCGATAAATATTTATACCGCTTCATTACTCACTGTCTAGTTAATCTTTAATATAATTTTTCTACAAATTTAATTTTGTTTAATCGTACGCTGATGATGCATTTAATGCGATTAGTTTATCAATGGTACGTGTCACTCCGAAGATTAACGGTAAGCAAAAAGGCGATATAAATATCGTAAAACGCACGTCTGCACAAGATACGCAGTCATTGTTTCTAAATAATACTTTATAGAGAGTGCCAGCCGTCTGACTTGATCGGCTGAAAATAAAATTAAAAGTAAAGAATGTCGTACGATTATTGATTAAAAATGTTGTCTTATCGGCAAACCACGCGCTCGATTAACAATATATGTTCCATTTTATTTCAAGCTTAAATTTACGTAATAACAAAAAGAAAAAAAAACAGAAGAGAGAATAGAACACGTGCAGCTCTTTCATAAATTTAAATACGACAAAATTGTATAACGATTGTTTAAAAAAAAAAAAAAAAAAATTAATCTTCTCGTTCTAATTTGAGAATTTGTTCTCTTAATTTCAGGAGACTCGCGCTTCTGAACGAAAGGAAATCCTCGTCCCGAAACTAAAACCTTATCGGCCGGGTGAGTCGATTCTTTTTTCTCCTTTTGTAGGTTAATTAATCTATTGAAATTAAAATCAAGTTCCACGTTGCCGCTCGGCCCAGAAACGGCTCGTCGCGAATACCGCCGAGAATTTGAAATCGGAGCGAGCCTCGCGCGTTCTCCACCAAACTCGGCGACGGGCCCCCCTTCCCACCTCGCTACCGACCGGACGATTAGACCTCTGGTGGAGGGCGGAGGGAAACGGCGCCATGTTGGGTCCGTCGGCAGTGCGCCGCGTCAGTCGCCCGATGAATGCGACCGTGTATACGTCGGACGCACGAGCCATGAATTGAGCTCGCGTTCGCTCGTGCCGCGTCGTCGTTGTACCCCTTTTTTTTTTTTAATTTATCCCGTTTGCGCGTGCACACGGTGTTTGAAAAAAAAAAATTTTTTTTCTACTTCTTCCACGACCGCCTCAGACTTGGCTATTCGCGCGCGGGAGATCGAAGCACGGGAGTTTCCACGAGCGGGGAAGCCTGAGGGAAGTGCGGCGGGATAAAGCGCGCAACACATATCTCCGTGCAAAGTGCGTGCCTGCGAGTGACCGATCTTTCTCTCTTCCTCTCTCTTTCTCCGTCACGTCGTTGGTGCGCGGGCGAAAAGAGAGCGCGGGACTGAGAGAAACGGACGCGACAAGGGGGAACGAGGGCAAGGGGGAGGGAGAGTACGGCGTGCGATGGCTGTGCGGCCACGCATCGGCCCTTCCGGTGGTGAACGCGTTCCCGGAGGTGCCGGGGATCAGCCCGCTGTGCGATGGACCGCCAGGAGTATCCTCGTCGCCGCGGTCGCGCTCGCCGTTCTTCGCGGCGTCGACGACGTCGTGGCCATAAGATCGGGTGAGTGTCTCTCTCGAAACCTTAAACCGGAACGCCCCCCCAGGGGGACCGCCGTCGTTTGTTTTGAACATGTCGGCCGGTGGCCGAATCGCTTCCGCGCGGACTCTGCCGGGCGAAAACATCGTTGCTGCTTTTTTTTTTTTTTTTTTTTTTGCGCGTCCCGTAAAAAAATGCGTAAATATATACAAGGACTCGCGCGGATTTCTTTCGCGAAGACGGACGCGGCTGATCGCAGCTCGTACTTTTTCACCTCCGCGTCCCGTTAATCAACTCGCGTGGAGTACCGTAGTTTCAGGTCTGCGTGTCGGAACTGAAGAGTTTGCGATTAGATTGAAGTTTACAGATCGAGGCTCACAAGTTCGGTAAGCCAAATATTGATCCTCTCTCGTTTAGTTGAATTTCAACTTGATCATCCGGGTTGATCGATGACGAAATCGCCGACGATGCTATCCTCCACCTCCCGATTCACCGTTTTCCTCTGATAATAATCCGCGAGCGAAAGTTGGATACGAGGATCCTTGCGGGCTGGAAAAAAAAAAAAAAAAAAAAAAAAAAGATGCTCACTCCGCGGGGTCTGAATAACGGAAACGAAAGTTCGAAGCGAGTTAAAAGATAGCTCCGGTCCGAAGAGAATAATACTTTTGACGTGCGGGAACCCTGTTGTCTACCTCGAACGGATTCTCGTTCGGGGAATATGATAAGCCGACAATGACAGGCCACGAGAACCTTTTAACTTGTTAATTAGTTTCTCGCGAATCTGATAGGAAGATCGCCGCGCTAAACGCGGCAATGAAACCTCTTTGTTTCCATTTCGAGCACGAGGCTCACCTCGGGGTCTCCCACCTGCCGGCTCCGATCGCCTGGAAGTTCGGGGAACCGTCCAACGGAGCCAAGGTCACTCTCCGGGCCCGTCTCTTTTTCGTCACCTTGAACGCGAACGCAACTAGCTGTCTATTGTCACCGCGGCGTAATGGGTTACACTCTCCTCCCTCTTTTTTTTTTTCTCCTTTTTTTTTCTATCACGATCCTCGCGATCGCGGAGGAGGAAACGGCCGTGCGAGAGGCGCGAAAGGCGGAAACCGGTTTCCATCGAGGCGAAGGGACCGAAAACGTCGCCGAATCGCTCTAACCGGGCTCCGTCTTCTTCCGTCCGAGATCTTTTTCTCTCCCCTTCCACCCCGAGTTTTCACATATTTCCCGCCGATCATCCTGCGCCAGGATCGTGGCGCTTCCCCGTGAGAAACCGGTTTCGCGTGACTTCGAGAAAAGGTATGACACAACGTTCGTGTTTGGATTGCGCGCCCGGGGAAAACAATGCCTTTGATAACGACGGGTCCTGTCTTTCACGTTTCGTCAACCCATGGGGGATTGTAAGCTGCTCGCGCGAAGAAAAGCGAGATGGTTTCGGGATAGATAAAACGCTGCGATGTATACCTCCCCGTAATCTCCGACACGTCGAATATCAGAAGCGGGCGTGTTTACGTTATCCGATCTACCGATACCCCCGATATACGTCCAGGTTACTTCGACCTAACGAAGGAAAAATAAAAAAGGAAAAAAAATGTTACGAAAGAAGCGGAAATGCAACGTCGACGAGTTTACGAAATGTTTTTTTTTTTTTTTTTTTAAACATGTTAAATTGCAAACTAAATATTAATTACAGTCCTTCGTTTGTAAAATCGACAAACGTTATTGTCTAAAAATAATATCCGCAGGAAATCCTTAATTTATTATCGAGATCTATATTCACGCTGCATGGTTTTTTTTTTTTTTTACGAATTTATTGAGAGCCGCGATGACGTGAAAGCTATATTTGTCCCGAGTTTCGGGAGACTGACGTTTTAATACGAATTTAATACGAATCGAACGTTTTCGCGAAACTCGGTATATCCGTTTTCGTTTACGCGACGTCAATCAAACGGCTCACCTGCCGTTTGTTGTCGTCGACGGGTTCGAAAAATTTAACGGCGCAATTCCAACAAGACGTGTTGTGCCTCGATCGCAATCTACACGTCGCCGATTCGCGTGATGCCGTTCCGCGAGTAATATTAATGAAGAGCCTCCTTTTTTTTTCTTCCTCTTCTCGTCCACACTCGTACTTTTTTCACGCACGCGGCACACATTCAATCGCTAAGATAACACCGGCGGATAAATATCAATATGTTTTCACGATCGGTTAAATTAAATCTCTGACCTTCCTCTATGAACTCGTTACTCAATCCGGAATGCGTCGGCCACTTAAAAACTTTATCGGATCCTACCCTCGGGTTCTTTCCGCGTCCTAAAAGAAAGGAAAAATACTCAATTAATTTTATTTCTACGCTTTCTTTCTTATTCTTATTTTTTTTTCGCTGCTTCGTTTCGCGGTCTAGAAGAAAGAAGAACCTTTGCTCGGTTGTTTGTCAGAATCTAAAGTAATTATCACATTTCTCCGCGATTTTTCCTTCGCCGAGAATAATTTAAATAATTTACGTGTATTAGTTGAAGATAAAAAAAATTCTATTTAATCTCAATGCTAGCTTTCTCACAAGTTTTGATAAAAAATTGCTTCAACGAAGTAAATTCTTCACGTCGGTCTTCCCGGCGACCGTTTTCTGTACTTCGAGAAGAGCGTTTCTTTTAGTCCTTACAAAAAAGCTCGTGTGCACGCCGTTGTGGGCCACGGATGAGACAAGTGGGACGAATCAGTGGGTCAACGAAACGACCTTCGTACTCGAGAGCGCCGCGAGTTTGCAAGCTCTGATTCCCGCAACGTTCGCGCAAGGCGAGAAAGTTCTTTTCCCCCTTGAGGAGTCGTCGTGGGCCTTTGACGTATCTAGAGCCGATCTCTCCGTGTGCGAAGATCCGATTAAGCAGCAGCTCTTTAATTTTCGATAACAGTTTGGCTGGCACGAAACGCCACGAGTTGCCGCAAACATCTTCCTCTTTTTTTTCTTTTTTTATTTTATTTTATTTTTTTTTTCTACAAACGTCAAAGTAGTTATCGTCGGTCAAGAAAAGCACGATAGATTATTTTCAAGCGCTATATTTACTGGACTGGTTATTTATACATGTATCTCAAGGTTAGACGCTTTATGAAACTGGCTCTATCCGCGAGACCTTCTCGATAAGCGAAGCATTCTAATTCGCGATCGAAAGCGGGAGCACGAATAGAAGAGATAGTCTTCCGAATTTTCAATCTCCATGCTTTTCTCCCAAAATTTTCCCGAGTGAAATTTCACGTCTCTCTTATGGGACGACATTTTCTTTCTTTTTTTTTTTTTTTGCGGTCGGAGGAAACGACGTTTCCTGAATACGAAATCGAGTAGCGGCATCGGCGGAAACTCACGAAGTCACGATCGGCCGATAGGCAACGGCCGCCGTGCGGCCACCGAAAGCGCGAACTCTCGTAAAAACGAGGAAGAAGAAATCGCAAACGGCGACGTCGTGATCGGGATGAACGCAAGGGGAGGGGAAAAAAATTAAAAAAAAAAATTATGCGGCGATCGACGACCTCCGGATCGTCGCGGCGGTCTGCGCGGAGTCCGCTTCTATTTATAGAAAACGATCGAATTGCAGTTTCCGCGGTTGCTCCGCCGTCTTCGAGCGACGATCAGCCAGCGGCTGCCGCGATTTCGTCCAGACGTCGCGCCGTCACGTGCGACCGATCGCATTTATCGCCTCTAGGAGCAGAACGACGACGGTGCGTTCAAATATTTATTTCGCGTTACATTAGAGAGAATGACTCAAATATTTACGCCTCGCTCACCCGCGAAAGAAGCGGAGGAAAACCATTCGCGAAGAGGGAGCGACAATATTTGACCGGACTCGAGGAATTTACCCGCGGTACGGTCCTCGAGCGAGGACGTTGTCGGGCCCGTACGTCGCGCGCGAAGGCAAACTTTCATTGATACGAGGTTTCTGCGCGACTTCAAAGGCCTATGGGCCCTTGGGAGCGCCCGTTCGAGATGGCCAGCGTGGCGCGGACAGACGTAAGGCGTCGAATAAATTTATTATAGGTGAAGGAGGAGACCCTTCTCTCTCTCTCTCTCTCTCTCTCTCTCTCTCTCTCTCTCTCTCTCTCTTCCTCTCTATCTCTCTCCGTCTCACCTTCTTTCTAGACGCGAGGAAGCGAAAGAACCGCCCGTTCTACGGCGGCTTGTCCTTCTTCCCGGCCTGCTCCTCGTGTTCGTGCTCGCGGTGAGATAGCCTGGGCTCTCCTCGCGGCTGGCAGGTAAAGTCAGTAGGCGGGCTCAGGTTCGTTCACCTCGGCCTAGCGGCCGACCGTATAGCGGGATCCTGGCTTTCCAGCGGGCACGTCGCGCTCGCCGTCGTCGTCATCGTCGTCGTCATCGCCGTCGTGTCGTAATCGTAGCGATCGCACCACCCGGTACGCATATACCCGCGCAACGCGGCACGCACAATTACGTGTCCCCGCACGTTCCCGTGCTCCCGACATCCGCGCGAACACCTTCGCACCTGCGGAAGAAAAAAAAGAAAAAATGGATCCGCCTCTCTCCGCGCGCATACATCAAGCCGCTGCAGGCCCCCCCTGGGCGGCGGACTTGAATTAATTCGCCGCGCCGTTAATTACGCCCGAACGAATTTGCGCTCTTCCGCGGAAACGGCGGGGGCGTCGAAAGGTTATCTATTGTTTAAAAGCCGTGGAGATTAGTTTTACTATGTTTATTCTGACGTAATGATTTATATCTGTATTTGTAATCGAAAGAGACCGAGAGGTCTGGAGTAATTTATACTCTGGGAATGTAGATTATATAAATGTAAAAATAATTCTTGAACTACGATGAAGAGCGTGGCGTAAAATGCGCTTTTTTCCGCGCTGGTAACGTCGAAAAACGAATTCGTCGTGATTATACGTTGCAGTATCTAATCTGTCTCGGTGGGAGAAGAAAAAAAGATAATAAAAAAAAAAAAAGAAATGAGTCGCGCTGCAGATCTGTAGTGGAGGATTCGGATGGAGTACGTTTTATTACCGCGTATTTAAGCCGACAGATTGCAGGAAGTATGCGAGCGTATCGCGAAATTGTCCGATAAAGAGGAACGTGTCGGATGATTCGTCACAAAAAAAAAAAAGGGGGAAGATAGAGAGAAAGGGAGAGACAGAAAGAGAGAGAAACAAACGTTTATCAAACTGCCTCGTGCGATTTCACGGACTGACCGCATACAAGGTAACGGACGAGTCTGATAGACGGTGCATTGTTGTACGCCGCCAAAGACACGCGTTGCACGATTTACAGAGCTTATTTGGAAAAGGAAATCCAAGATCCTTTCTAGCGACTAGCTCGAGATGCCTTTAAAAGATTTGAAGAATCTGAATTCTTGATGAAAAAAATCTTCTCAGATCTTTTCAGAAGATTTCACGTGATTTTTCTCTTCAGAAAAATGTTCAAAGTTGTTTCTAAAAGCAATAAAAAGGAATTTTTTTTTTTTTTTTCCCCCTAAAAATCGATGCTCGGTAAAGCATCTCCTGATTCCTCTAACTGCATCCCTCGCGAGCTCCAGTTGCTTCACAGCCGCGGATCCTCGCGATTATCATATCATTCGCAATTCGAGCAGCGACGCCATGGGGTAGAATTTACGATGAAAACGGTACATTTCCACTTGTCGGATGACTTTAATAATTCCATTTACCGTGAATTACCGTACCGCCGAGGGTCACCTGCATATCGGCGAGAGATCGCGGCGGATTTTTCCGGCCGATGGCAAATTGATGCCAACCCCGCGTGGGAAACATCAACTTTCACCCACGGGACCAGAAGTAAACTCGTAGCGCGCGAGTATAACGGCTCTTCGTGTTTCAACGAATCGCGGCCTAGTGTTTGCCAAGTAGAGATAAAAAGAAAGAAAGAGAACGAGAGAGGTGAAGGGGGAGAGCCTTGATTATAGTTCTAGCGTGTTTTTTTTTTTTTTTTTCTTCTTTTTTAAGACTTTTAATTTTACGAACATCTGCCGCGACGTACACCGTTGCAATTCTTTTATCTTCACCTTTAAGTATCCCCGGTAATTGGATCTTGAATTAACGTTTTGAAGAGGCAATCCCACGCTTAAAAATTGAAGCTCCCTTTTATTTCTTCCGCCGTTTAATTAAATCGGGAGATTAAACGTAATCTTGTAATTCAATTAGGCCGCGTTACAAAGCTGCGGTTCTGGAAGTGATCGCACGGCCGCGAATCCTTGAAAGTGTCTCTTCGAAAAATTCTCGTCTAAGAACTGGTCGCGCCAGACGTGAGATAACGAATGTACGTAGCTGTTCGTTGAAAATACCGCTCAACGACATTTCTTAATGAATGGCGCGTGTCCACAAAGAGCACCATTGTTCCATTCGCTCATTCAATTATTCATGCACTCGCATTATCTGTTATCTGCGCTACTGGGGTAATCTTTCTCTTAGGGGTGACTTTGAATAAATATTTGTCACTGATACATAATCAATCGCGAGAAAGATTTGCCAATGCGCCGGAGTTATTCTCATTTTTTAAAAATTATTAATTAATTGATTTATTATTGTGTTATATTTTTTTTTTTTTTTTACTTTCAAACCCTTTGTTTCCGCCTACCGTCATAAATTTTCGTTGATTAGGTTAGCAGCGCGTAATCATTAAAATTATTACATAAATATTTTTCACTCGTCGTTAGACGAATATTAATTCTGAAAGCATTGAGAACAAATTGCAGTTAATTTTAAACGAAGATTCATTCGCGAAGAAGACGGTCCTCGAAAGCGAGTCTCCGCCGCCTGCTTGTTAAAGACTTGATAACTCTGGTCTCGTTAAGGACCCGAAAAAACCGCGAGGACGTTGGTCGGAGACGCCAATGTAGGGCCCTTTGCCCTTTGATACCGCGATCGATCACAACGGGCTCGAATCGCGCCACCCTGTATATACGCGCGCAGCGTCCGCAGTCTAGATTCGCTTCTTCTAGCGGACGAGGAGCTCTATACTCAGCGAATTCTTCGTTGCCTCTCACGAACGTGCACCTCGCGTGCGTGCGTGCGTGCGTGCGTGCGTGCGCGTGCACTCTCGGAGAGTGCGCCTACCTGCACACGCACACACGCCGAATTGCAGGACATTAAACCCCGACCGAATGCAGATTCGCGCTCGCTCGAACGAGCGCGGCAAATCGAAGGCGAGGCCTGCACGTGTGCCGGGCTGATAAACGTGTGGCGGCGGAGGAGGCGGCGGCGGAGAGGAAGGCGAGGAGATCCCCTTAACGGCAATGACAATCCCGCATTAGCTCGTGATATAATGTTTACAATGTAACTCGCTTGCATAACGGGTGTCCCGCTACGATTTTTCCTCGGTCGTTTTTTCCCGGCGAAACCGGTGGCGGCGAAGGAAAGGGCGAGAAACGAGCACCGCGGCGGGGGGAGAGGGGGGTTTCGTCATCGGGCGATATGTCGATGTAAAATTTATTGCATCCGTAATGTAAGCGGGAGCGTGACACAAAAATGTGTTCCGTACGACGTAATGATTTAATTTCGCGTAATCGGTTAGGCGCGAGAACTGGGGCAAACCTACATGCTTTCTGCATAATAAAATTGTAAACCGAACGCGCGGATCCGAATTCGATCCGGATGCGGTTCTCCGTGCCGCGTTCGCGTTCCCCCGCGTCGAAAAATTTCACCTCGTCATGAGAGATGAATTTTTTTTGTTTCCCTTTTTTTTTTCTTTTTTCTTTTTTCTTTTTTTTCTTTTTCTTTCTTTTCGTCGGCGATCTACTCGACCCGGCGGCGGGCCCGAGCGTGGCGAAACGCGAAACGAGAGGAGAAAGATCGACGGGCACGCAGGCGGCTGAATATTTTTTCGAGAAGTAGGCAGTTTCGCGGATAAAAATCGCCGCGTAGAGCCGTTTCGGGAATCTCCGATTCGGACCCGGCGGGGAGAAGCTGAAATTATGCGAGAGATCTCGTCGCACGATAAGAATACGAGGCGCGCCCGATAATTTGCGGTGCGCAATCGATCGAATTAACGCGACGAAGTGGCACAGAAACGAAGGAAGGTCAATGGCACCGAAGAGTCACACGAAAATCGCGCGGCGACAGATCTCGCTGCGAGTGCGACGTGTCGCTTCGCCATACCGGGTGGCCCGAAGGGAAATGACGCCGGATCTACATCGAATTTACTCGGGAAAGAAAAATGAAAAAAAAAAAAAAAAAAAATAAAATAAAATAAAATAAAAAAAAGGAGAAGAAAGAAAAAGAGAAATTCGTCGAACTTCCCGCGGCTGAAATCCGAAAAGTTGCTTCTCTCCAGCGCGCCGGGTTAATAATCGGCGATCGCTCGGCGGCCACTTAAAACAATCATTTTTCCCACAATGGTTACGGATAATGACAACTAATAGCTGCCAGCCACTTATTTCGTGCTTTTGTAATTACATGTTTTTCATCTCTCCGGCCCGTACATCGAAGATGTGACTGCAGAGAACGAAATTTCTATTTCTCTGAACGACGTTACGTCGGAGTCGAAAAGCTAAGGGGGCAGGAAAGGGGAGTTCGATGCTCGTCGCCCCCAACGGTGTAATATTAAGTATGCGGGATTCAGATTATATCTCGACGCGGCTTATTTCGCGCTCTGCCAGCTCCGGTACGTTCGGAAATCGGCCTCCGCGTCGATTTCCTCCGTAGGAAAGTGTTCGAAACGAAAATCGCGCCTACGTTCGTTGACGTGTAACGTGCCCAGACGACCGGGGCATTAGCACGCCAAGCGTTAATTACCTTAAACGTTTCGCTAATTCTCTCACAATCGACTTAGAGATTGCACGTACCTCGCGTGTCGATGCACCCTTGGCCGTTCGTTGCACATCGTCCGTGAGTTTTCACGAAATTCCGCTTGTCGACGGTGGGCTGCTTAATTCGACCATCTACAGTCTTCCCTGTAATTAAAAAAAAAATTCTATTAATTATAATTAAAAACAAATTTAAAATGCGACTTCTAATTAGTCAATTGAAATGTTACGAATGGAGAAAAAACGATCTGGGTATCTCGTATATTTTTTTTCTTTTTTTCTCTCTCTCAAAACCTGGCCAACTTTCGGATGGTTCTAAACGATTTTTATTAATTTATTGACCTACTCGCGGAAAGGAGGATGGGAATCGGCGCCGCGAGAGATTTTTCTTCGGCAGATTATCAATCGGGGGATTTCATCGTGGCCTTGTATCACGTACTACGAGCCCGATGTACGCCGAGTGGCTGAATGACACTAGGCTTGCCGACAATATATGTGTCGCACGACGTTCGTTGATCTGAGTGATCCAATTAGCGATCCAGGCCGTGCTGTACCAATTCCTCCGAACGTTCCTCTGGACGCGTCGACGACTTGTACAATTGTCTTGTAACTGATCGCTTGCAATTGATTTCCTCCGTATCTCCTCCGATTATTATTAGAAAATGATACTCGCGCGTCGCGGAATACGTGTCTGAAAGTCGTGTCCCTCCTACATGTTTACTCTTTGCACTTTGTCCCTTTTCCTATCAACGGCGTACGCGACGATGGCTGAATGTATTAGATTACATTTTTAATAACTTGACGTAACGTAAAAAGATATCGCTATATCAACCGCACAAAGTACATATCTACAGAAATGTATTAATATTAATATTTGCACGAACGCAACATATACTCGAGTACAATTAAATGTAATTTTTTATTTTTTTTGATTTTTTTTTGCGACGTGTGCAAAGTGCAGGGAATCACGTCGTCTCTTTTTACGCTTCTCTTAAGAAGCCGCGGAGGAACCTCTCGCTTCAGCGCGGTGGAAGGTGTTCGTCATTGAATTCCTCGACTTTGCATTGTAATATCCTCGCTCATCTGGCATGTAGGGCAAAGATAGACACTTCTTTCCTTTACGCAACGAGACCTCGAGATATTGATTAAGCCCACTAAGAACCCAATCTGTCATCTAGCCGTTACTACGATACGATAAACGCTCTGCACCAGTTGCCTCGCATGTATTATACGTTAACGATGCACGGGGGCCGATCTTCGTCGCGCACGCTTGGCGCCGCGCGGCTCGCGCCTCGAGCCTCGAGCCTCGATTCGGTCCCAATAAATAATTGCACCGATAACGGACGGGCGGCTTTTTTTCGCGCAATGGGACGGGCTCGATCCTCCGTTACGCGGGCGAGCGATAAGCGGAAACCTTGCGGAAACTATCTCCGGCGATTAAGTTAAGGTCAATATAAGATCTGTTTTCTGCCTGGTACCGACTAAGGTCGGCGCTCGGCCTCTTCGAATCCGGCACCCCGCCTTGCGTCCCGCTCATCGTCGTATGCATGTATGACGCCGGCGACGTGTCGACGCAGCGGTACAGGCCGGCTGGCTATTGCACCGTCTGGTACGAGCGAGAGAGCCGCTGAAAGAGCATCCGCCTCTCACGCGAGCGCGAAGGTGAACGCCGCGGCTGCGTGCCGATGTCATAGGACGAGCGGCATGGCGTGCCCGATACGTTACTTAACAATACGTTATATCACATTGTTGAAGCCTGTTGAGCATCTGCGCCCGATACCGAGGCAGATTATGCCAACTGATACTAAATGACTGATACTAAATAATCAATCAACACAATCTCGCCTCTGAGCGATCCTTTATGGCGTTACGTACGCGCGGTTGCACATTTCTAATTAAAAAAGAAAAAAAAAAGTTTTTTTTTTTTTTACCAGCAGCTAAATTTATAATGATTGTCGGCGGTGAGTGTGTTACGATAAAAAATGCTTATTTAGTGGATTTAATTATGAATTGATAATTTGATTATGCAACGGCGCGATGAGATAAAGCGTAAAGTAAAGCGAAATAAAATATCATTAAAATGTCAACCGATGTGATTTAACGTAGGTGGGTTTACTCGATTTTGATACCAATTAAAACGAAATGTGAAGCATATTGGGAAATAATATGCAAAAACTTTAACAATCGGTTCTAAATACTTTACACGTTTCTATACAATGAATCACGGTGATATTTATTCGTTTAAGTTGTTGCAAAATGTTTTGAAATGGCTCTATCGGCAAAGCTTGAAGATAAGAAACGTTATAAAATAAAAATAACTCGCTTCTTGCATTTTTCACGGAATTCTGCACGTTAAAAATCGCTGTTACGATACCGGCACAATAAAATTATACGCATTATTATATACAACTTTTTCTTTTTAATACTATACAGCGCAAAAGACAAAAAAAAAATTAAAATAATAATGCCAAAAACTTTAATCATCCACTTGTATACCTTGCGGTATTTAAAGAGAATCGTATCGCTTAAATGTAACGGCAAACCTTACGAGACAACGATAAGCGAATTAATAATTCCCCCCGGTGTCTCGCGCGGAATTCTACGCGCTGAAATATCACCGTGTTATCATTTGACTTTAAATGGCGAAGAAAAAGCCTCCGCGCCGCTTTATGAGATTGTTCAATTCACATCATATAAGATTTGATGCATCGCTTCATTTCTCAGCGAGATCCGCAGGCCGCTTCTGAATGAAACGTCGGGCGAAGCGGAGCAATAAATTGCGGAATGCGATGTTCAAAATTGATTGCGAACGCGGCGCGGGGGCTTTCCCGGTTTCCGCTGGCGGATCTAACGATCCGCGTGCCGGATCTGTGCAATACGAAAATAAATATCGCGGGGTGGAGGAGGAGGGGGCGGGAGAGAGAGAGAGAGAAGAAGAAGAAAAAAATAAAAATCTCGTGCACGCGGTGTATCATGGGCGACTATCCGTCTTCGATATTTGCATTCCTACTCCGCAATGCACATTCCCTCCCGGCTGCCGTCGGTGCTCTGCTCGTACCAGGCCGCGCAGCCTGGCACGAACGCTGCACTTCCAAGCCGGGGCCATTTCCTCTCCTCTGCTCTCCTCTCTAGTGCCATCAGCGTCTCTCTTCTACTCTCATTGTCTCCCTTCCCCTAATCGGCGGCCGCTCCTCACCTCTCACAGCCTCCTCTGTGCGTCTCTCTCTCTCTTTCTCTTTTTCCCGGTTTCTTTCTTTCTTTTTTTTTTTTTTTTTTTTTTTTTTTTCTTCTTCTCTCTCTCTCTCTCTCTTTTTCTCTCTCTAGTCTCTTCTCTCGCGATGATGAGGCACCCACATACACAGAACGTGGCTTACTTACACACCTCAAGCTCTCACCTCCTCCGTGCTCTCCTCACTTTCCTTCGCAGATCCCAGCGATCTACGTGCTTCGCTTCTGCATCGAACGCCGTCGCGGAAAATGATCGATCGGTTATGCGCCGCATCCGAAATGCCGATTTGCTTATTTATTAAGACCCGAGACGGTGTATCGAATTAATATCATTTTTTCGAAAATTGATCGCCCCGCTTCTGAGAGGTCGCGGAAAACTGGCGTTCTGTTTCGTCACTTTCTCTAGCTTCAACGATGTACGGGCTTACTCGCCGAAGTAGTAACGTTATACGGAGGCGAGAACCGCGCGGTGCATGGAACGCGGCCTCGAAGCGACCGGGTAATTCTACGTGTACCTGCGAGAAGGTTTCAGGGCACATTGAAATTTGAATTCAGGGCACGTTCGCGTTAACGAATGCTCTGAAAGGTATGCAGCGGAGGAAAAACTTCGCCCGACGCGACATTTTCTATTTTATATGTATATCACATGCTTCATCTGAGCGTGACCGATTTTTTTTTTCTTTTTCTTTTTTTTTTTCTTCTTTCTTTTTTTTTTTTTTCTCTCTTTTTCAAGCATTAATCACAACGTTGTCAGCCGATTGCACAGCGCAGGATCGCTTTCTCGTCCAAGGACAATGTATCAAGGATCCTCCCGCGATGGGAAAGTCTCCGTAAACGGACCTCGATTGCCATCACCGCGCGATAGGTCCTTTTACGCGAGGAGATCAGTTTTCCTTTCATAACGCGAGATCGGCTTGGAAAAAGAAAAAGAAAAAAAAAATAAAAAAGCCGCGTGGATACAATCGAGGGAAACTTATTAACTTAAATAGGACAGTTGCAAATGATTTTTCTTTATACGGAATTTAGATGAAAGAAAGAAGAAGGTTCAGGCCGCGGGTTTCTTAAAAGGTTTCCATTTCATGAAAATACTGGAAAACGAAAAACTGTCGCGATCATCACAATTGTGCAATTAATATAATTATTTAACTTTTACATTAATAATTTTTTTTTCTTTTTTTTACAATTTTATGCGAAATGTCAAATGTTAATTTCGCGCGTCAGTCGTTTATTAGTTTTCTTTTATTATTTTGAAAATTCTGGTGAGCGCCAGATTGCGAAAAGTTTTCTCGAATCTCGTTAGGTTTCGGAAATTATTCGTTTCTCGCAACGGCCGTCTTGCGTTTCTGTCGTTCAGGAAACGACGACACGCTCGCGTTTGCAGGAAAAAAAAAACGTGCGAGTTACGATATAAATCCGGATTTCTCTCTTTGAACGATTGACATCGCGGGACGTGCATGGCGCGCGCTTATTATTATCTTTATTACCGCTAATAATTCAAAAGCGTCATCGAGCAGCGCGATGACGACGACACTCGAATATTAATAGGCGGGCATTTACATAACGACGCTCGTGAAAAATGCCGCGCCGTTATGCAAATTTCTACCCGCTTCAGCCGATGAACAAAAAGTCACCTGCGAACAATGCGACCTGGACGGAGTACAAGCCGGTTATCGCGCCTCTTCTTATCACACCTCGCGGATGCTGCGCAGCAACTTTATCAAGCCGCGCCGAAACGTTTCCGCGACACACGGCGTGGAAACTAATTACTCATTTTCGCCTCTAAAGAAAAGTGATTCCCGAGAAACCATCTCAACGTTATGCAAAGAGACGCGATATTATATAACTCATATAATTTATAAAGATTATGTGAACGTTTACGTATCCGTCTATCTACATACTCGTCTAATTATATCTAGCCTCTGCATTTGTGATGGAGCGCGTAAATTACCGCAATTAGGAAGACGTTTTGAAGCGATCTTAATTTTCACCCGTGAGTCTCGCATCGGTGTTAAGATCTTTTCTAGTATTTCTGCTTTTCGATTCACCATAGACGGGAAAAATAAAAGCAGGAAACTTTTGCCTTGTAATCGAAACTACTTCTGATCGACGTATCTTTTATATACGATCGGTTTCATTGTACTATCAATCATATATTTAACTTATTCTTCTGCGTATTAATATTAATGAGAAGATTTTTGCGGCTGATATTTCTAAGATTTCATATTAATTCATGACGCTAGTATTTTTACCGGAAAACAACCAACTGCCTTTTATTAAAAATGAAGAATAATGTCTATCTTCCATTAAAAATAAAAAAAAAAATATGAACAAGATTCATTTATAGAAAAGACGATTAAGACAAGAAATTAAATATTGCTTGCAATATTCCTGTCGTTATCAAAATATATTAAACAAAACAAAAAAATTGCGAATTAAATTCCCATCCAGAAGTAATCATTTTTATTTTTGCGTCAGACTGTGAAAAGAAATTAAATCGCCAGAGTTTAATTCGACTCGTCCATTTCAATGATAATTTCTACAAATGAGTAATTTGTATTCAAAAATAAATTAATATTCGCATCTGGAGAATCGAAAAGTTCATCGTGTCACTGCATTCAAGAGTCCCAAAACTTTCCCGACGAGTTTCTTCAATTGAAAAAAAAAAATATAGATCGGCCTCGATCGCATTTCAAAACGTTAAGGTGAATTAAATACAAAGTAATTTATCTAAATAATGTCGATCTAAAATTCTCTCTAACCGTGTGTGATACGTTGAGCGATACCTGTTACGACACAAGTCCGAAATTCCACGGGTGGAAAGTTGGTGCCTCGCTGCACAATCATGCTCGATTGTTAATACACCCTTCGATATCTCGGACCGCGGGCGAGGTGACGAAATAAACGCCGCCGCGAAAGTTCATCGGATGAGGATTCGCTCGCGAAACAAAAAAAAAGAAAAGAGAGGAATAAAAAAGGCCCAGAAGAATCCTATCCTCCGCAACGGTTACACCTAGAAACGGCAGTTCCCCGGCAGGCATTGAACCTTTCACCTATCACGGCAGCAATATCGCTTCCCGACCGATCCCTTCATGCTCCATGCTTTCTGTTACAGGCGATGGCTGCGGGAATAACATGTTCAGGTGCAACGATGGCAAATGTATACAGTCGATTCTGGTGTGCGATTACCGCGGAGACTGCGACGACAACAGCGATGAAATGCAGTCGTGTCGTAAGTATCGGTACATTCTTTCTTTACTTGTTCAGTCCTAAAAATAAATAGCGTTGGATTTGCCTTAACTCTCACCAATTACGAGACAATCTATCTTTTAGCGCGAAATAAGTAGCTACCCGAGCACAAATTATTATTGCCAATTGATTTTTGATAGGTATATTATTATTATTAATTTTTTCTTTAATTAACAAAGTTGCAATATTTAAATATCAAGAGAGTACTTGATAAATTATTATTTTGCTGACTGCATTTAATTTAGTAAAGGCTCATAGAGCTCGACATAGATTTTTCTTTATTTTCTCCTTGTTATTGTTTTATTGCATTTTTTTTTTCCGCGTGACAATACACTTTGCAGAATAATCAAAAATGAAACTGGAGCATGTCTACAGAACGTGAAACTTAAAATATGCTCCACTGTTCGCGGTGATGAATAATTAATGGCGAAGTGCTTCGTTAAGTAATAATAAAGGGGGATGCGTGTATAATCCGCGATCGCCTGCTGCCCCCATTACAGCTCGCGGTGAAAGAACTTTCGGAATGAATGCCATCGTCTTCATTCAGTACTCTTAGCCGGCGAGCATGAATTTAGAGCCGCAGAAACCTTGAGGAGCGTAAAAAGAAGGAAAAAAGAAAATTTATTTTGCGCATATTAACGCTTCAATCTCAACAATAACGTCTGTAATTTCAATATTCTTTCGGAAATTGAGTCTCGACCGAGCGATTCAAGTTGAGAAATATTTTGGAAATTAAAACTCTTGATGTTTAATCGAAAGTGTCGTGTATATTAAATTATTAATTTTTTTTTCTTTTTAATTAAATTATTTAAACGCGATTGAAATTTATTCCCACGCGTTTATGATCACAGCCTTGAAGCGGCCAATTTTTGATGCGCTCTTCCTGTTTACGAATGGAACGGATTGTCTCAAAGCTATGTATGGCTTGCGACAAATCTCGTGCCGGAAGTGCGCGACGAAAATCCGAGGCTTCCTCTCGGAAGTGCTTAGTCTCTTTGTCCGGCACTTTTTTTTTTTTCCACGCGACTGATTACGTGACCGCTTTTGCAATCGCTCCTTATCATCGGGATTTATATTACAGGAAGTTTAATGCAATGTTTCGCGTTATTTTTCCGTGCGGGCGAAGATAATTAATGTTTTTTTTTTTTTATTTTCGAGACCTGAAAGCGGAAGGAAGAAGACTCATTGTCAATAAATTAGTGTAGCGACGGAAATTTCAGTCGCTTAAAACGTCTCTTTGGGAACCTCTTTCAAGGCAATGAAAAAAATAACTGCGTGGAAAACAACGTGAAAAGCTATTACGACAGTTTTTAAGATACTTCCACGAAGCATAAATGTGCAATAAAAAGGAAATTATTTTTCTTTCAATTCTTGTACCATTAAAAAAAAAAAAGAAAAAAAGAACTAAGGTTCAATTTTTTCCATTACACGCTACTACATGAAATAACGTCGTTTCTCTCTAACGGTATGTTCGACAATCTTTTGAACACGCGCAAAATTTTTATACGGACAAAAGAAATTTATTCTCCGACTGTCAATTCACAGAACAATATCGGTTATAGCCTCGCGAGGTGTATTCAGATCCAAGATTCTCCACGAACGTTTCTGTCCCTTGCTCCTCCATGGGATCTACCATTAGCCTAGGCCGCTACCAGGTGACGGCCGTTTGTTATGCGGGTGACAATGCAAAACCGGAAGCAAGGCTGTGACCCTCTTTCGAGGACGGCGTGTAAAAAAAGTATCGCGTGCCATTCGATGAAACGAATCCACTGGCACAATTGTGCCTCGTTTCGCGTGGAAAATCGGCTCCAATTCCGCGCCTCGACAACTTTCACCGCGATATTCTAATCCCCCTTTGGATCACCCCTTCATTTAATGCGGGCGAGATCTTGCCTTCGAGCCACTTCACTTAAAGGTCTCGAAATTGGTTCAAACGCGAGCTTTACCGGAAGCGCCGGACAACAGAAACGAACGGGATTTACGCCGTCTCGCGTTTTACTTCCCGCGATGTAGTCTCGAAAGTGGTGGACCCGGTTGCACGGGATTGTTTAAGAAAGGCCAGCGTTAAAGCGATACCTCGACACGGCGTGATTACCGTGCCATCCGGTATTAAACGCCGGAGGGTGCTTCCCTCGATCGCCTGGCGAATCGACGACCGACCGATTGTACTCGCGCAATTATAGCGCTTGGCGCAATCTGCGCTCGCCGCGTCATTCGAGCGGCCCTTCGCACGTAACACGTTGCACGGGTATCTGTTTAGGGATTCTGCGTGTCCTCGAATTCTTATTGCATCGATCTCCGAAAGAATATTGCTATATATCTTTTTTTCTTTTTTTTCTTTTTTATTTCCTTATTTTTTTTTTTTTTTTTAATTTTTAGATATATATTTTTTTTTAAGGAGGTTTTTTCTTTTATAGTTTAAATCTCTTGTCTTCTTATCACGTCGGCAATAGAAGCTGTTGAAAGCAGCTTATAAATCCGAGAGCGTTTTGCATGCATTTGAATAATTTAAGAGTCGATTCTTTGACGGATTATCGCTGACGCGAACGTCGCTTTGTACGGTTTTAGCTTCTCGGTGATTATGTAGATTATCCTTTATCGTGCTTTGTACGGGAACTTGGACGAATCACCATTGATAATGCGAAAACGTGTCAGTATTTCCCTGACTAGATAATTTGAGATCGAGGAGACATTTCGAGAGGAGCGTTTTAAGATTTCATTGCCCAAGGAATTGTGTCCCTATCTCGATATAGACTTATCGATGTAAAGCTATTATTAACTAATTAATAATAGCATTGCTAATTTATTACATAATAGCCTTACTAATTTATTAATTTCTTTTCAAATTCGGTTTCAGCGCCGCCCGACTGCGAGATCGGCCAAATCACGTGCGGCCAATACAGTTTCAACAAGACTTACTGTATACCGCCGCATCAACGATGCGACATGACCGTCGATTGCGTCGACGGCACTGATGAAGACGGCTGCAGTGAGTACAAATTGCAATCCTTTGTCAACGTCCACCTTTTCCCGTTTACTTCTTATCGTATCGCACGCGGCGTCAACCGAAGAAAAACTCTGTACACGTCTCATGTAGAACGGACTTACGACGACGTTGTGTTGTGTCTCTTTCGACACAACACAACGTTACGTTTCTCGCTGGGTTACGCGGCCTCATCTACTTCTCGCTTGAATCTTCATTTTGTTAGAAATAATTTGTTATCTTTTTCTTCTTTGCTTAGCAGCTAATTTATCAGCCCGCGCCAACGTGAAAATAAATCTCCGGATTAAAGGCCGACAGATATATGCGGTGCGCAGCTCGTTGATCTTGAAAGCGAAACTTTAGCTCGTCAAAATTGGTTTAACTATTAATTTTATTTTGTAACTGAAACGCTCACGTTCTATTTTCTCTATCCTCGTGATCGACGAGGGGAAAAGAGCAGCTTTTGATTTAAGAGAACGGCCTCAGCGATATCAAGTGGTTTCATTGGAATAAAATATTAATTATCGCGGATACATTCTGATGAAGGATATTACTTGATAACATTATCGTCGTTGACAAGGCCGCGTGCATAAGAGCATGCCTAAATGGCAGCTGCGCGGCGATTAGGCGGATTCTTTACGCTAGGATTCACTGAATTATCGCACTGTCGTGATAACACATCGCAATGCACATTGTTATATCAGTAACATTACGATCATCGAAGCCGTAAAAATGAAGACCGAGACTTACAAATATCTTACTGACGTCGATAACAGTTTTTTTTTTTTTTTTTTTTTTTTTTCTCTCTCTTTCTCTCTTGCGATTTTGATTTTCCGAAACATATTTATATTATTTATAACGATCCCTTTCTTGAATAATATCCCATTAAAACTTTTTATTCTCACGATTAAAACAAATTGTTGAAGAGTTTCTAAAAGCTGGAAATTTTTATTAAATTTATTCGGTACCGTAATTGATTATAATTTTATTATCAAGACTTTTTGATATCTGTTAATTGAAAAGGAAACTTGAGATCTTTTAGAAGACTATTTTAGATAAAATTCGGTAATGTAATGTATCTTGTTAAAACGTACCGCGGTTAAAGCTCGATTGCCCGTTAAAACCGTACGATTCTTTATTTTATTTTCTCCTTCGCTATTCTCTTCTTTCCCTCCTTCAATATCGCGCGGACTAAGCGAGGAAAATCACGTTCCAGATTGCCATATCGAGCCTATTCTACGTGTTTATCAACGGCGCGAACGTGTCGCACTAGGTGATCGTTAAGATATGACCGTGCATTATGTGCAGCTAATACGGAATTATCACGCGAAACCATTTGGACCCCGAAAGCGTCATCACCTTTGAACACATGTTATACGAAAGCGGCGTGCATGCTTCCATTTGTCACGTCCCGCGGACACGAACACGCCGTAAAAATTTTTTCTGTCGATAAAAATATTTTAAAATACGTACAACGTCTTCATTCAACGCTTTGGATTCTACAGATTTTCTGATGCATGCTATAGGAGATAAATTCTACTTAAATAGCCCGAGAAATTATCTAAATTTATATCCTAGCGTCGAGTGTTTGCATTTATCGCGTAAAAAAAATAAAAATGAATTATATGTGGAAACGAGAGAGTGAAAGAAAATTCAATGTGTGTTGTAGCGTACAGGAAGTGCCAGCCGGACGACTTCAGATGCGTCGGCACCACACCGGAGCTTTGTATACCCAAAGAAAAGAAGTGCGACGGCTACCTGGACTGCCGGAACGGCAGGGACGAGGAGAGATGCGAAAATAATATGAAACCGGCCTGTCGATTGGATCAATTCAGGTGCAATACCACGCAACGCTGCGTTGAGCAGAGTGCGAGATGCAATCATTGGGACGACTGCGGCGACAACAGCGACGAGGAACACTGTAGTGAGTTCACGATTTTGCAACTGGGCCTTTTTTTTTTTTTTTTTTTTTTCCCCGGCTGTTTTTATTCTTCGCGGTTTATTCTTTCAGCTGTCATTGCTTTCGAACGGATAAAACGTTATATTTTCTTTCTCCTCTTAAATCTGCCTTATTTCAGCTGTTAATTTTATCAAACGTCTTCGAATAAAATATTATAAAAAATCGTAGCATAAGTAACAAGTGTTTTGTTGATGTCTAGGTTTTCCGCCTTGCACGAGTGATCAGTTCCGATGCGCCAATGCGCTCTGTATTCCTGTGGCATATCAATGCGACGGTTATAAGGACTGCCAGGATGGCTCTGACGAGAAATCCTGCACAATGACGGTCTGTCCAGGGAACAAGTTTATGTGTCCGAAAGGAACACCGGACGGAAAGCCATTATGCATTAATCGATCTCAGTTATGCGACGAGAAACCGGATTGCAATGATGGAGCTGACGAAGAAGCGGCGTGTTGTAAGTGTTATTTAATTATACATTTTATTGCAATATCAAGACCGAAAAAATTCGCAACAAACGCTCGTACGTGCGCTGCATCACTTTTTTTTTAAATATTTTTTTCTTTTTTTATGGATTATATAAAATATTTGTGAATTCACGTAACAACCACGGTCAGCAGTTATGTAAATTTAATTTGTAGCAACGACAGACCAACTAATATGTGTATTGTACGAAAATGAAAACGCACGTTCGAAACTCGGCTGCGCAATTAACTCTCGTCGTCGGAATATAAAATGTTTATTTGAAATATGGACTGTAGAGTTCATATTTCAAATTATATTATAGATGTAAAAATATTAAGATACAGAATAAAGATACGTTCATTCAGGTGAGGAAATTCTTCGATGGATTTAACGGAATAAAATTTCTTTACTTTATAGCGACAAGTATGTGCGGCTCACTTGGTTGCCAACATAAATGTCAAGCATCTCCGACCGGAGGTACTTGTAACTGCCCAGATGGAAGAATCCTTGCTAATGACTCGCGAACCTGCGTTGGTAAGTTATTTCGTTCGTACAAATTGAAACTTTTACTATCCAATATAGGAGTGAAGCAACGATTGAAGAATCCTGAGGTAGAAAAATACATTAAAGAAGCCCGTCGTCTTTGCATCGTCTTTCGCTCATCGGACTTTCTTTCTTTCTTTCCGCAGATCGAGACGAGTGTTCCGAATGGGGCTTTTGCGAACAGCTGTGCGAGAACACGGACGGCTGGTACACGTGTCACTGCGCGCCCGGCTATATTCTTCACGGGCACAACAAGTGTCGCGCCCAAAATATCTCGGTTTTGGAGCTCTTGCTCGCGCAGGACCGCGCGATATGGCGATTGAGCGCGACCGGCGAAGACCGGAGGATAATCGCGAACACCACCGGTGCGAGCGGGGTAGACTACTTGTACTCGCGAAATTTACTTTTCTGGAGCGACATGAAGACGCGAAAGGTTCACTCTGAATCCCTCAATCCTGAGCGTAGCGAGACGCCGGCCAAGGTGGACATCAGCATGGCGGGCTCTTGGGGACCTGTGTCTATCGCGATAGATTGGATCGGCGATAAACTGTACGTGGCGGACTCGATCGTGCAAAAGGTGGACGTGTTCGAATTAGACGGACGTTATCACGGAATCGTAGTCGGCTCGAATCTCACCAGCCCGACCGACATCGCGTTAGATCCCACGCGAGGCCTCATGTTTATTGCCGATAGCAAACAAGTTTTGCGCACTAATATGGACGGTACCAACGCGTTTCCTGTCGTCTCCGAAGCGGCTTACAAAGTCTCCGGCGTGGCCGCTGACATTATTGCCAAAAGAATCTACTGGTGCGACTCTCTGTTGGATTATATCGAAACGGCGGACTACAGAGGTCATAACAGAATAATGATTCTCAGAGGTTCTCAAGTGCCATCCGCAATCAGACTCACTCTATTCGAAAACAGAATATTTTGGACGGACGCCACCAAGCAGGCCGTAATGAGCGTCGACAAAACTCAGGGAGATTACTCTATTCAAAGTATATTCAAGGTATAATTTATTATTAATTTTATTATTATATTATTATTATTAATGGTCTAAATTAAATATTTTAGTTTTGTAAATATATTATTTAAGTATTTTTTTTTTAATTTCGAAAAAATTAACAAAAAGTTTAATATATTTATTAATTTTTTTTTTTTTAAGATACGCGATGCCAAAGCTATAAAAGTTTTGCATCCACTCGCGCAACCCAGCGTTTCTAATCCCTGCGGCAATAATAACGGTGGCTGCCAACACATGTGCATCGTCACGGCCTCAAGTGATCAGAACAATCGATTAGGCTATCGCTGCGCTTGCCACATTGGATGGCGATTAGCAAACGACATGAGAAACTGCAACTTGGTGCAAGAGTTCCTCATGTATTCGCAGCAGAGGTTTATCAAAGGTCGAGTTCTCAATCCCGTAGTGGAAGGCTTTAGCGATGCTATTCTACCAGTTGTGTCCAGGCGAGCCCGATTCGTTGGACTAGATTATGATGCACACGATCAGTACATTTATTACAGCGATGTTCTACAAGACGTTATATACAGGGTGCACCAGAATGCGACCGGACGTGAAATTGTTCTAGCTAGTCAAAACGAAGGTGTAGAAGGACTCGCGGTCGATTGGGCTGCGAAGAATTTGTATTACATCGATTCACGTAAAGGTTCGTTGATTAGCGAAATCTTACTGAGATTTTAAGCGTTTGAGCTTTTAAATCGTATTACTTTGTAATGTAAATTTTTTAACACAAATTTTTCTACTTTTTCAGGCACATTAAACGTGCTCAGCACGCGAAATGTTACGTACCGCCGAACGCTACTAAAAAATTTGAAGCGTCCTCGCGCGATTGTAATTCACCCAAATCAGGGTTATATATTTTTTTCGGAATGGGATCGTCCGGCCAATATTAGCAGGGCCCACGCTGATGGCTCTAACTTAGTCGTTTTCAGAAATTTAACTCTGGGCTGGCCGAATGGCCTGGCGATTGACTTTACCAAAGATCGGTTGTATTGGTGTGACGCCCTTTTAGATCACGTTCAGCACTCAAATCTGGACGGTACGGATGTACGAACGGTAAACTCCAGATTAATACGACATCCGTTTTCTATTGCTATTCATGAGGAATGGATGTATATTACCGACTGGCGTCTTGATGCTATTATTCGATTACACAAAGAAACCGGTGAACAAGAAGCTATTTTAGTACGAGAACCCGCGACCAACAGACTTTACGGCGTAAAAGTTTTTAGTCGTGATATCCAAAAAACGATGAACACGCATCCTTGCAGTATTAATAACGGTGGTTGCGAAAAACTTTGTTTTGCTATTCCGGATAATTCCTCACGCTCCGACTCTATCGTGTTTCCTGGCATGCAACCCGTGCCGAAGCTTACTCAAGTATGCGGATGTCCTTATGGCGAACGTCTTCAGAGTAATGGCAGAAGTTGTGCAGCAGATCCCGATGGAGAACCACCTTTACAGGCTTGTCCACATACTTGGGATTTTACTTGCGCAAATCAGAGGTGTGTAATGATTCCAGTTCAATTTTAATTAATAATTGCTCGATAATTGTAAAGTAAAATTTTTTTTTTTTTTAATATAATTTATAATATGTCGGTCATAATTTAATATTGCCGTTATTAACGCCAACAGATTATTTTACAGTTAATTAAATGTAAAATTCGATTTTTTTTTTTTTAATTTACACATTAATTTTAATTTTTAATTAATTTTTTTTTTTTTTTGATAGATGTGTCCCGAAATCTTGGGTGTGCGATGGTGAAAACGATTGCCTCGACAATAGTGACGAAATGCAAAACTGCACGAAACCGACATGTAGCGCAAATGAGTTTCAATGCAAGTCCGGTCGTTGCGTACCGATGACGTTCCACTGCGATTCCGAAAACGATTGTGGTGATTACAGCGACGAGATGGGTTGCCCGAATGTGACTTGCAGCGCTAATCAATTTGCCTGTGTTAATAATCGCTGCATCCCAGCAACTTGGAAATGTGATTCCGAAAACGACTGCGGCGACAGTTCCGACGAAGGTGAATTTTGTGCAGCGAAAACGTGTTCGTACTTTCAATTTACCTGTCCACGATCTGGCCACTGTATACCGCAGTCGTGGGTATGCGATGGAGATAGCGATTGTTTCGACCAACAAGATGAAATGGATTGTCCACCAGTTACCTGTCTTAGTACACAGTTTACATGCGCGGATCAAAAGATGTGTGTCCTAGCATCGTACAAGTGCGACGGCATTAGTGATTGCAATGATGGATCAGACGAAGTTGGCTGCCCATCGCTGGCACCAGATCAGTGTAATACCGACAAACAATTCCAGTGTGTTAGTTCAGCTATTTGTATACCGAGAAGCTGGTATTGCGACGGCACCGCAGATTGTCCCGACAAGTCCGATGAGCCGGACTCGTGTGGAAAAGTCGATTGCCAGACTGGATTTTTCAGGTTAGTCATATTTATTAATTAAAATTTTTTTTTTTAATATTAGAAAGTACGAACAATAAAAATATACATTTTATTCTTATTTGATTCGCTGATATTTAATTTTGTGTATGCGCCTCAGATGCCGGAACGAGAGATGCGTGTTTAAAGCATATATCTGTGATGGAAAAGACGATTGCGGAGATGGCTCTGACGAAGATACCGAACTGCACGCGTGTGGCCCTCCTACGTTCAAGTGCGAGTCTCAACAATGGAAATGTCCGAATGTAACGAATCGTTGCGTTAATATAACCAGCGTATGCGACGACAAGCTAGACTGCCCTAACGGTTCGGACGAAGGACCCGGTTGTGATTTCGCTGAATGCGGCGTTCAAGGCGGATTGTGTACCAACGGTTGCATTCAAACGCCACTCGGCGCGCAATGCACTTGCCCAGCTGGCGAGGAACTTAGTTACGACAACTTAACATGCCAAGACGTAAACGAGTGCGAGCCGCAAGGAAAGTGTTCGCAGATTTGCGTGAATACGAAAGGCAGCTATTATTGCAACTGCGTGGATGGTTACGCGTTAGATATCGATAAGCATATGTGCAAAGCGTTCAATCACAGCGCTGCGTTTTTGATTATTTCCAACAGGCATACTATTTTGGTGGCTGATCTGCAGGAACAAGCGCTAGAACGTGTTCCTATCAACGTAGAGAACGTCGTGGCGACTGCCAGCAATATGCATACAGGCACTATTTTCTGGTCCGACATGAAACTGAAGCGCATCTCGCGATTAGATCGCGGTAGTGATCCTCAAGATATTATTAGCACCGGATTAGATCTAGTGGAAGGACTGGCTTACGATTGGATCGGTCAGAACCTCTACTGGTTAGATTCAAAATTAAATACGATCGAAGTAGCTAAGGAAAATGGTTCTGGAAGAATGATTCTTGTAAAAGAGAATATTACGCAACCACGTGGAATGTGTTTGGATCCAAGTCCTGGTGCGAGGTGGCTATTCTGGACCGACTGGGGCGAAAATCCACGAATCGAAAGAATCGGAATGGACGGAACAAATCGATCGACTATCATCAGTACAAAGATCTATTGGCCCAACGGTCTAGCTCTCGATATAGCTAATCGCAGAATATATTTCGCGGACAGCAAGTTAGACTTTATCGACACGTGTCTCTATGACGGCAGCAAGAGACTTCAGGTTCTAGCTGGCTCGCACTATCTTCTACATCCGCATTCACTTACTCTCTTTGAGGATACTATGTACTGGACCGACAGGCAGCTCAATCGAGTACTTTCTGCACACAAGTTTAAAGGCATTGATCAGACCGTGATCTCACATTTAATCTCGCAGCCACTTTCCATACACGTACATCATGCAGTACTGCAACCAATTACACCGAATCCTTGTGCTAACTCAAGCTGTCAACATCTATGTCTTTTATCGCCCAGTAATCCGAAGGGATACAGTTGCAAATGCCAAGTGAGTAATTGTAAATTTGTTAAATGAAAAAACTGTCAGACATTTTAATCTATCAAATACTTTTTGTCTGTTTTTAGGTTGGATATAAATTACGATTTGAGGAAGAGTGCGTGGAAGAAGAAACACCGTATCTAATGGTTCTACGAGGTTCTCAAATTATTGACGTTTCTTTAACACCTAAAGACACAAAAACTGGATTCATCACGCCTATCGTAGGCGTGGAAGGCGGAAGATTTATTGAATACGATAGAAAAGATCGCATTATTTACTGGTTACAAGGTATAGTAATTTTTTTAATAGTATGCTGCTAGAAGAAATTATACGCGCGCTGCTTTTTTTTTTTTTTTTTTTTTTTTTTTAGAAAATCCTAATTCGCGCGCGTTATTACATTCGGTGATACTGTAGTTAATTATAATAATTTTGTACTTACTTTGTATCTGCCGGTTAGATTAGGGTAAGTTAGAATTTCCGTCCTTCCTTCCTTCCTTCCTTCCTTCCTTCCGTGGCAGTATTCTGGATTATCCTGATGCGTTGTAGCACTTCAAATTACTTGACACTGTTACACTGCGTTTTTTTTTATAATCACTATCACAAATCACGAACAATATCCCTCGAGAGACGAACGACCGAAAGAATGATGGTAGATTATCGCGACTGTTTTTTTTTTTTTTTTTTTACGATTACTAGTAAAATCAAAAAGCGCGACGAACATATTTTGTCGGTAGAATAAACGAAACTTGTACACCCACCGTCAGAAATGGCATTCGTGGTGCTACGACGGCGGCTAGCGTACGTGATCTTGGCGTGATGTGCGTCGAATCTCACACGAAGCGCGCGCGTAGATGTGTTGCGGAGCATCGGTTACCGAAGACTGAGAGGGAACTACATACACCTCCCCGCACTCGGCGGCCGAGAGAGGAGGAGGGGGGAAGTCACGTACGCCAGCCGCCGTCGCCGCTCGTTGCAGCAAATGCCATATCTGCTTTTCAATGTACCAAGCAGCGAATGAGACGAATCGCGCGATATATCGAACATTACGTTTAAGATGAAATGTTTTTCGCGCACTTTGTCTTTTTTAAGTTCTTCAAAAATCACTTGTTTAAAACGGGATGATAATCTCGGCTGCGACGAAAAAGACGGGCGAGGTGCAGATCTCGTACTCGTGATGGTGGCCGCAGGAATCTCCTGAATGCCGCTGAAGTAGATGGCGAGCGAAACGGGTCGAAAATGCCGAAGACGGTGCAATTCACGCCGGACGCTCCGTGCGCCGCGTCCACTACGTAATCTTGTCGTTCCGAAGCACTTTTTCGAGGCGCGCAACGAAGCTCAAAACGATGAGTGGAATGACATACGAGTACAGAAAATAATCGTTCGTTCCCGAGTCACTTATTCGTATGCGAGATTTTCTTATCCGCGATCGAAAATACGCCAAGTCGCGGAGCGATTAATGACACGTCCTCGCGCCCGAGCTTCCGCGACTAGATTGAAGTGACTGTTTAGAAATTTCGTAAGAAAGTGAGAGAGTCTATAAATAAAGCCAATCGTCAATTGAACATTTTCCTTCTCGCGAGATCTCTCTAGAAGAGAAATAAAAAGTAGATATTTATTATTTTTCCTATTTTCTTTTATAATTTTTTATTTACAATTTGATTATTTTTGTAGGCAAAGACAGCGACAATGAAAATGGTACGATTTATTCCATTCCCTACAACGGCGGTAACCGAACGGAGTTCCCAAATCCGAACAGCGATACCGGCATTGTCGGCTCACCATCTACTATGGCTTTGGACTGGCTTGGACGCAATATGTTTATTGGCAACAAGTTTGCATCTAATATAGAAGCTATTAAATTGGACGGTAAGATTCGCTACCGGACTATCGTTTTAGCAAACGATGGAAATCGTACGTCAGTATCTAAACCAAAGTCGATGTGCGTGGATCCTATTGACGGGCAAATATTTTGGGTGGACGACGGAGGTTTCGGAGTACCTCAGAAAATCGGACGTGTAAATATGGACGGCAGCAATCCGCTGGTCCTTGCAGAAAATCTAGAACGTCCCGAAGCAATTACTATCGACGTACCCAGCAAGACGTTATATTTCTCCTGCCAAAATCCAGCTTTTATCAAGGCCATGTCAACGGACGGTCTAAACGTCCGCACTATTCTCACGGCAGCTAATAACATGGCATTGCCTAAGGCGATTGCTGTTCACGAGTCCCGCCTGTATTACTTGGATCCGCTTTACGATAAGGTCGAACGTGTCGATTTGCCTAACGGCGATAATCCAACTACTATTATTGATAATGATTCCGAACTTCGTACACTGGCTATTTATAAAAAACGTGCGACCGGATCTCATCCTTGTCTACTGAATAATGGAAACTGCGAACAGCTTTGCTTACCTGCTTCTGGAGGTACACGCATCTGTGCCTGCGGGATGGAATATAAGAAAATTTCAGACACCGAATGCGAGCCTTACAAGACTTTCGCGGTAGTAACTCAGCTGGATGTTGCTCGAGGTTACAGTCTAAAGGATTCTAAAGACGCGATGATACCTATTACTGGAGTAGGTCATCATATCCTCCATGTAGATGTACATTACGCAGGCAATTGGATATACTGGGTGGAATTTAACCGAGGCATTTGGAACGGCATTTTCAGGTAATTACTTCTACTAATATTAAATAAATTAAATTTATAATTCTTTTTTACAGAGATATAATAATCAAGATGCTATTAATATATATATATATTATATTTTAGAATACGACCAAACGGTACGGAATTGCAGCAGGTAGTCAAGCAAGGAATTGGTTCGAATGGAATTCGTGGTCTAGCGGTTGATTGGATTGCAGGCAATTTATACTTCGCTAACGTCTTCCCGCACGACAACTACGTTGAAGTCTGTTGGTTAGATGGTTCTAATCGAAAAGTGCTCGTGAAAACGACGACGGACGCTCCTCGAGAGCTGGCCGTGAATCCTATCAAACGATACTTGTATTGGATCGATTATGGACAGTATCCTCGAATCGGCAAGGCTTTCCTTGACGGTAGCAATTGGTCTCCTATCGTGACATCCGGTATTAGCACACCGCGCGATTTAACAGTCGATCTAGCAACGCACGATGTTTACTGGGTGGATTCGAAATTGGACACGATTCAAAAAGTATCCTACACTGGTGGAAACCGCGAGATTATTCGTAGGAATTTACCGAATCCAATGGGTGTTGCTATTTTCGGCGGAGACGTCTACTGGGTAGATCGGAATTTGGCCACAGTTTTTAAAGCAAGCAAATTGAAGGGTAATACTAGTCTTCCTATTCCTGTCAGAACAAATTTACAAAAACTCCGAGACATCGCTATCTTCGATCCAAATAGCCAGCCACCAGATTTCACCAATCCTTGCGCTCAGGTAAAATAAATTATTAATAGATTAAAATAAAATAGATTAAGATAAGCGTAATTGTTTGTTTAAAAAAGTAAAACTATTTTTTTAACAATACTTAACACGTTTGAAAATATAATTTCTAAACGGAAATTGAAAGAGAAAGTTAATTAATGAAAATAAATCTTATTTTTTAAGGCAAACGGTGGGTGCTCTCAGCTGTGCTTCGCTTTCCCGAAGGATAATACTAAATCGTTCACTTGCGATTGTGCTGTCGGAAAACTTTCTTCTGATGGCCGCAACTGTGAAAATGTTGAAGAATATTTGGTGTTCGCCACGCGTACTGAGATTCGCGCTATTAACATAGATCCGCACAATACTAATGTGCCCTTCGCTCCTGTCGGAAATCTAACGAATGTAGTCGGAGTGGACTTTGATTATCAAGATAAAAAGCTGCTATTCACTCAGATTCGTCCCTGGGCGAAGATTGCGTGGACGCCATCGGATCGACCATCCTCCTCCGATTTGCATACGTTAATCAGTAAAGGAATTAATCCCGAAGGTATTTCATATGATTGGACTCAGAAAAAAGTATATTGGACAGATTCGTCTAATAATAGTATTTACGCAATGGATATTGACGGATCGAATTTGGTAATGATTGCACGCGTGGATCGTCCACGTGCCATCGTCGTCGATCCCTGTAATGGTTCGCTCTATTTCACGGATTGGGGTCGTTTCGGAACGTCTGGAAAAATTTTTAAGACTACTATGGCGGGATCGTTAAAACGCGCCATCATCGATAAAGATCTTTCTCAACCAAGTGGTCTAGCGATCGATTACGACGATTGGATGCTTTACTGGACCGATGCCGTGCGTGAGAAAATCGAGCGATCAGATCTCGAAGGGAACAACAGAGAAATTCTAGTTAGCGCTACTATTTATCCCTTCGCTATTACTGTATTTAAAGACCATATCTATTGGACGGATCTTCAACTTCGTGGAGTTTACCGAGCGGAAAAGCATACCGGAGCTGACAAATTCGAATTAGTAAAGCGATTAGAGGATTCTCCGCGAGATCTTCACGTTTTTTCCGCGGCTAGACAACAATGTACCGTTAATCCTTGCAATATTAATAACGGCGGCTGCGATCAATCCTGTCATCCGAGTCACAACGGCACTGCGGAATGCAAATGCGATGACATCAGCAGACTAGTGAACGAAAATAGAATGTGCGTACCAAAGAATGTCACATGTGATGGGAACAAGTTTGCTTGTAGAAACGGTAGATGTATCTCCAGAATGTGGGCGTGCGACGGTGACGATGATTGTAATGACGGCACTGACGAAGATACTAATTACTGCTGTAAGTGTGATAAAGTTAAAAGAAATAATTTTAAATAGATTATATTTAAATGATTAAATTAATAAAAAATCTATCAATTAAAAAAATTTTTTTTTATGTTTCAGCTTATCACTCGTGCAGCCCGAATGAATTCCGCTGCAAAAATGGTCGATGCATTTTCAAAACATGGGTGTGCGATCACGAAAACGATTGTCGGGACGGTAGCGACGAGGAGGGTTGCTTTTATCCACCATGCGCGCCAGGAGAATTTACTTGCGATAATAATCGATGCATTCCACAATCTCAAGTATGCAACGGAATTAATGACTGCAAGGACAATGTTACTTCCGACGAGACGCACGAGCGATGTCCACGCAACACTACATGCCCACTGAATCATCTCAAGTGCGAGAAGACGAATATTTGCGTGGAGCCTTACTGGCTATGCGACGGCGACAACGATTGCGGTGATAACAGCGATGAGAATCCAATTCATTGTGCTCAGAGAACATGTCCTCAAAATAGCTTCCGATGTCCTAATCATAGGTAGAATTTCACGTTTAATGAATAATTTTTGTAATTAAGTAATATCTTATATTTTTTAAATATGTTTTAAATTGCTTAGATGTATTCCGGCTACTTGGTATTGTGACGGAGACGACGATTGTCTGGATGGAAGCGATGAGCCTCCTGGTTATTGTCAATCTGAAGGTAGAACGTGTTTCGGCGATTTATTCACATGCGACAACGGTAACTGCATTCCTCGAATTTACATTTGCGACGGAGACAACGATTGTTTGGATAGCTCTGACGAAGATGAGCGTCATCAATGCAGTAAGTGTTTTAATAATTATTTTTACTCAGAATTTTGTACTACGATATTTGTAATATTTTTATCTTACCGCAATATAAAATTTTTTTACTATATTTTATTAATTTATTCTAATCAGATAACAGGAAGTGCGACGAGGAAACTGAGTTTACTTGTACCGCGAACAAAATGTGGAATCGCGCTATGTGCATTCCGAAAAAATGGCTATGCGATGGAGATCCTGATTGCGTTGACGGGGCCGATGAAAATGTAACTTTACACCACTGTCCAGCACCAACTCCTTGTGCCGATAATCAATTTACATGCAACAACGGACGGTGTCTGAACCGTAATTGGTTGTGCGACCACGATAATGATTGCGGCGATGGTAGTGACGAGGGCAAATTTTGTAACAATCAATACAAAAATTGCAATAGCCAAGAATTTACTTGCCAGAACTTTAAATGCATACGCAAACAGTTTCGTTGCGATGGCCAGGATGATTGTGGCGATCATTCGGACGAAGTAGGATGTCGTAAGTAATCAAATGATCGTATACTAAAATATGAATACGAGAAATATAACTAAACTTTCAAGAGAACATAATAAAATAATACATCTTGTTTTAACACGATATTGCAAATCGACAATAAATGTTAATTCTTTCAGCGTCCAAAGGAAAGAATACAACGTGCCCGAATCCGAAGGATTTCATGTGCACGAACGGCAATTGCATTGATTCACAGCTGGTGTGTAACAAGGAGCCAGATTGCGCCGATGAGAGTGACGAGCCGCTGCATTGCAACGTGGACGAATGCGCCCGTGTCGAATTGAATCAATGCGGACATAAGTGTGTAGATACCCCGACTAGCTACTATTGCGAGTGCAACCCTGGGTACAAGTTGCTGGCCGACGGTAAAGCCTGTGACGACATCGACGAGTGCATCGAAACACCTCAAGTATGCAGTCAACAGTGCGAGAATACGCCCGGTGGTTTCTATTGCAAGTGCAACGAGCGCTGGTACGACAGAGAGGCCGACGAGCATACGTGCAAGCGAAGAGATAAACTTGAACCATGGATCATATTCACGAACAAGTATTACGTTAGAAACATGTCGAGCGATGCGTCTAACTACAGCCTGATGCATCAAGATTTGATCAACGTTGTTGCGCTCGACGCGGATTACAACCAGCAGATGTTGTACTTTTGCGATGTCACTGCGAAAACAATTTATAGGTATACCGCATTTCTTTTCTCTTAATACCGAAACACGATCGAGAGTATCTATTTTTTTTATTTTTAAGAGTTTATTAAATTTTAATGTTTCTTTCTTTTCTTTTTTTTTTATTTAGAGCATCGGTAAACGGTGGCGAAAAAGAACCAATTATTCGTCACGACAGTCTTGGTCTCGAGGGTATTGCTGTCGATTGGGTTGGTCGAAAATTATATTGGCTGGATCGTCACGCGAAACATTTGGATGTCGCCGAACTTGATGGCACGAACAGAAAAACCTTATACAGCGGAATAGCGGATCCACGCGCAATCGCGGTTCATCCCGGTACTGGATATTTATACTTCACGTCGTGGCATCTTCAGGTAGATTTCATATTAGATTTCGCAAATAGTATATACGTAAAGTTATGAAATTTTAATCCACGATATTTAATTTAGGCGTACATCGGCAAAATGGGCATGGACGGTAGCAACTTTACTCGAATTTTGACATGGGAGGACGATATCGCTTGGCCGAACGCTCTGACGATCGATTACTTCACCGATCGAATCTTTTGGGCTGACGCTCACTTGGATTACATCGCCTTCGCTGATCTCGAAGGCCACAATCGGCAAATTGTTCTGTCCGGCGCCTCGGTACCGCACGTGTTCGCCATCACTGTATTCGACGATTTTATTTACTGGACCGATTGGAATCTAAAAGCGATTAGCAGAGCAGAAAAGTTCTCCGGCGCGCGGCTACAAATATTGCGCAATACCACCCATCGACCCTACGACATCCACGTTTATCACCCTCTGCGACAGCTGCCTTATAATAATCCCTGCGCGGAGAACAACGGTGGCTGCTCGCATCTCTGTCTTATCGCGCCGCCTGCTAGCTCGTATCTGCTTGAAGGATACGGTCAGCCTGGAGTGACTTCCTACAAATGCAAATGCCCGAATCAATTCATTCTCGACAAAGACGGTAAAACGTGCATCGCGAACTGCACCGCCGGTCAGCATCGTTGTGGCCCACCAGACGAGAAGTGCATTCCTTGGTATTGGAGGTAAGACTTGAATTTTTTTTTTTTTTTTTTTCAATATAATTAATTGACGGAAATATTACATAAAAAAATTATACACAGATGCGACGGAGAAAAAGATTGCAAGGATGGTTCTGACGAGTCGTCGAGTTGCCCGACGAGAATTTGTCGACCGAGCGTGTTCCAGTGCGCGAACGGAAATTGTACGCCGAGCGTGACGATTTGTGACGGAATTGACGACTGTGGTGACAAAAGTGACGAAGTTAAGTGTGCTCTCGAATGCGGGGAGCTCGAATTCAAGTGCAAGTCTAACGGCCGTTGCGTACACGACTCCTGGAAATGCGATGGGGATGCCGACTGTAAAGACGGCAGCGACGAAGATCCTGCCATCTGTCGTAAGTATTTTAACAATATTAAATAAAATATTAAGTGTTTCTTGTTGCTGTTGTAGCGTATATGTGTATCTTATATGGTACTATAGCACCAGCAAATTATTAATTCTTTTATCCCTTTGAGATTACAAGCTTTCAAACTTGTATTAATCACATTACGTCTTTCCTATTACAAATTTAACCTAACCTACAAATCTACTAAACAAACGTACTAACATTTCAGACAATCGTGCCTGCGATCCGAGCACCGAGTTTAGCTGCAAGAATGGCAAGTGTATTCCAAAATTATGGATGTGCGACTCGGACAATGATTGCGGCGACGATAGCGATGAGCCGGCGTACATGTGCCGGCAAAAGAACTGCACGACTGGATGGCAGCGGTGTCCGGGACACGCGAACTACCGATGCATTCCCAAATGGCTGTTCTGCGATGGCAAAGACGATTGTCGCGATGGCTCCGACGAACGTCCAGAGAATTGTCCCAAGTGCGATCCTAAAATGGACTTTAGATGCGCGAACAACCGGTGCGTGCCGAAACAGTGGCTGTGCGATTTCGCCGACGATTGCGGAGACGGCAGCGACGAGGCGGACGCGATGTGCAAAGACAAGTATCGCCAATGCTCCGAGTCAGAATTTAAATGCAACAATGGTAAGTGTATCGCGTCAAGGTGGAGATGCGACAGCGAGGACGACTGCGGTGATAACAGCGATGAGGATCAATGCCATCAATGGGTGTGCAAGGTACGTATAAGTGAATTAACGCCGAATAATTTATTATTTTTTCCTGCTGCGTTATGATCTTGTATTTTACATTATTCTTTGTTCAATTGCAGAGCGACAGTTTCCAATGCGCGAGCGGTCATTGCATCGCGTCGTATTTGCGTTGCGACGGAGCGCGAGATTGTCGCGACATGAGCGACGAAATTAATTGCCCGCCGAGATACCCTGGAGGAAGATACTGCCCGCAATCGCGATTCCAATGTAACAACAACCTTTGCGTTTCGTTGAACGACATTTGCGACGGCACCGATGATTGCGGTGACAATTCTGACGAAAGTCCTGTTATGTGCGGTAAGTTTATTGCTAATAATCTATTTTTTTTTTTTTTTTTTTTTTTTTTATTATATAATAAGAATGGAGAAATAAACTATTGTTATCTCTTCGCGTAGCAAACTTCCAGTGTGACACAAACAGACGATTCCAATGTGCCAATCACAAGTGCATCGCTAGGTATCAGCTGTGCGATGGAATGGACAATTGCGGCGACGGTTCCGACGAGAACAACATGACAATGTGCGTGAAGCACACTCGCCCATGCGACCCAATCACAGAATACACCTGCGCGAATAAGAAGTGCATTGACCATCTAAAACTTTGTGATCTCGCGGATGATTGCGGTGATCTATCGGACGAATTAGGATGTCGTGAGTTTTAATACCGTTTTCGTTGTCGTGTCGATTTCTACGATCGACGTTAGCTATGTCGTATTTTTCAGATCACAGCCACCATTGTACGGACCACGACCGCGGTGGTTGCGCACACGAGTGTCACAATCTCATCGACGGCGGCTATATCTGCACTTGTTATCCTGGCTACATAATCTCGCAGGACAACCGAAAGCATTGCGTGGACGTTGACGAATGTCAAACTGGTAATCACCAGTGCTCTCACATCTGCACCAACTTAAACGGCACGTATGCCTGTTCCTGTCGACAAGGTTTCCAATTATCGGACAGGCACAGCGGCGTGTGCCGTGCCGAAGACGATAACGTCGTCGTGCTTTTCGCCAACGGGCCGGAGCTACGAGCTTACGATTTACGCACCAGAGAAGAAATGGACGTGATAGACAACGAGAAGAGGGTACAAGCCGTCGATTTTGATCCCAGATCGGAATACGTTTTCTGGATTGATTCGTACGACAATACTATCAAACGGTCTTTCATGGTGAACGCCAAAGAAGGCGAAGCCAAAATTGGCCACGCTCAGGATCTCAATATGAAAAGTACGTATTATTTAATTTTATTATTAATTAATTAAATTACTAATAATATTAATTTTTATAGCCGACTCCAGGCCAACGAGTTTAGCAGTGGATTGGATCTCTAGCAATTTATATTGGAGCGAAATTGATCAATCGGGAACTACTCCTCGCGGTCAAATTATGATGTCTACATCGGACGGGAGATATCGCCGTAGCATAATTACAACGAATCTTGAACAACCAACAGCGGTGGTAGTAGATCCCGAGCGCGGAGAGATTGTATGGGCCGATTCGGGTAATCAACCAAAGATTGAGATAGCCTGGATGGACGGAGCTAGACGCAAATTACTCGTAATAGAACGAATCGCTAGTCCTTCGTCGCTTACCATCGATTACGCTATGGAGCACACGCTTTATTGGTCCGACAGTAAATTAGATACCATCGAAGCGATTAGTTTAACTGGTAACAACAGGAGAATTGTTCTAAAAGGCAAATCACTGAAAAATCCAATAGCATTGGATGTTTTTGAAAATAATCTTTACTGGACCACTAAGCAAACGGGTGAACTTATTCGACAAGATAAATTTGGCAGAGGAGTGCCACAGACTATCGTCAAGAATCTCCCTAGTCCCGGAGGCGTCAGAATTTATCATCAGCTGAGATACAATACTAGCCTAAGAAATCCATGCCATGACGATCAATGTACTCATCTGTGTGTGACAATTCCTGGTGGACATCGTTGTCTTTGTTCAGACAACGTTGGCCTTTTCCAACGTATAATGAAAGATGACGAGAGGCTTTGCGACGCTACCAACGAAAGACCGCTCCCAGCACCTAGGATATGTCGCTGTCAGAACGGTGGACGATGTCAAGAGTTGGACGACAAGCTGGCGTGTAACTGTCGAGAAGAGTTCCATGGCGAGTTTTGCGAAACGGCGGCAGTTGCAGCTCGTGCGGGCGGATCCACCGCTGCTATAGTTATTCCCATAGTCATTTGTCTACTGATTTTATTAAGTGTTGCCGCGATCTTCATGGTTCTGAAAAAACGACCTTTGTAAGCACGATAATTTCAAAATTTATTAACGCTGAAAAAGAATAATTTTTTTTTTTTTTTTTTTTTAATTAAATTTTATTTTTTATTTTATAGTGGCAAACCTGGTGGTCTCGGAAGCCTCACGGGGACTCAAAGTGTTTCGTTCCGTCAAGGTAGCAACGTAGAATTTGGTGCGGAAGCTCATGAGAGAATGGTACGTGCTTGCTTCAATTTTAATGTTGAATAAATCATATATTATAGTGCATATGCTAAAAGTTAATACATTTATGTTTGTCTGTTTTAAACGTGCATCGTTTTATATTGTACTTACAGGAACCTCTCGACGTGGAGTATAACTTGAACGACGTTAGCAATAAAAATCGAGATTTCAGTAACCCAATGTACGATGCGGTGAATATGGAGAGTGGCACGACGAACGGCACCGGCACCGGCAGTATGTATGAAATGCCGGCGGAAATGAAACCTTCCAGCATACAGCATAAAGAACCGCCGCAGCTACATTTGAAGAGGAGAGAATTAGACCCGACGCCGATCGACTCGGGCAAGGACACTCAACAACTGGTCGAGGAGGACAAGTCCGAGTGCTAGGACTGCAATTCCATTTTAGGAATTTTTCAGATCTGTTGTGCATGCGAACTTGAAATAAGCAAGTTGGATATATTTCACGAGTCTGCGAAGAGAATACATAGAGACACAAACGTAAATTAGTTTACCAGTTTTACGTAACAGTGCGGATCACTTCGTAACTGCTCGTGTATATTATTTATTAAGCGAGATGTTTCTAACGTGTGGGGGATTGATTAAGATTCTGTAATCTAGTGGTCCACAAATATGAAAATATTCGGGATCACGGGATTTCTGAGAAGGAGGGGATATAAATTGTTGTGAAGCGAGAAAGAAAAAGAGAGTCTTAGACGCACGGATTAATAAAAGCTTCGATGATGAAATCCTTTAGATCTTAAAGAAATCTTTCAAATTCGGAGATTTCTGCAGGTTATATTCTATTGTTACTTTTTAATTCAGGACAAAAAAAAATTTAGAAATGTTTCTGTGAATGTTTTTGATAAAAGAAAATACCGCATATTAATCGTAAGTCTGCAATTTCGCATGTCCTTGCATCTAAGAACCTCGCCGTGTTTAGGTTTTTAATTTTCTGCATCCTCCAGACTTATGAGAATCTCCGATCATGGATTCTCATAAATTTCTCAAACCAGGAATTGTGAACTGGTATTGGGATCCTGAAATTTTGGAGAGTAACGAAACGATCGTTATATAACGGTCAGATGAATTAATAGCATCGAGAATAGGGCGAAAGCGAATAAAGCGAATTGCAATAGGCACAGACTGTGTCATTTTTTACTAGGTGTGTGATTTGTAAGTCTTGTAAATATAATTGCTAACAAAGTATAATGTTCATGTTATCCGTGTACCATAAAAGACGCAACACATTCCATTCTTTGTCAAAGTTGCTTAGAGTGTAACGATGACGCGGGACACTTTCAATAGCTAGGATGTGTATGTATATGTGTGTGTATGCGTGCACGTACGCGTGGTGCTCGAATTGGCACGCTCAATGCTTGAATAATCTTTTAAAACATTCTCCGTTTTATCTATACGTTTTTAAAAAATATTTTACAATTTTTATCGGTACGACAGAATTATTATTCTGAAAAGAAAAAATAATTTAATGTTATCTTATTTAAAAAAATTCTTGTTTAACATTTAAAACTGTGAAAAATCGGCAAGCTCACCTGATACTGTACAATTTGAGCACTTGGTGCATGCGTGACATTTATTCTCAACTACGATACGGCAGGATCAACTTTGACTTGGAGATCTATAAATTTCAAAGGTATCGACTAGTACCTTATTTAGCTTAATTCAATCTTTATTATTTCTTTCTTTCCTCTATATATTAGGAAATTTAAAAAAAAATCTATTATTACCTCTATAAATAGTCAGTAATTATGATGAAAGTTTAACGGCAAACAATATTCTAGAGGTTGAATATGATTCTGCTAAAATGGTTGCGAAATTGAATTGCAGTAGTTGAGTATCAATAATGCATGTACGTCCATTTAAAAATCTGTATTTTTAGCGGAGTATTTTTGTAAGGCGTGGCGTTATATAGTTTTTTATGTTGAAAAGTGGCCTTTTTCTTGTTACGATAAGTAGAGGCGCGCGAGCTCTCGGAGGAGCGAGACGGGTGTTTCACACATGAGCGTTATTAAATGTTTATTCTCGTAAATGTTATTACAGAGCACAATCGAATTTTTACAGACGAAAAGGAACACCTCTCGCGCAGTGAGCGTTGTGCTTTCGAAATATTTCGCCCGGCAGATATCATTGTACATTTGTTCTAGATTATGTGAGGCATGTCTCCTGCAAAAGATGGCTGAATTAAAAAGAATCGACGATAATCTAGTAAAGTCAATTTATACATACAACACGATGCAACCATTACATTTAATTCTTAAACCCTTTTTTCTTTTTTTTAATCTCGAGAACATTTCAATACAGCTTTAGAACGAGGTGTCTTTTTAATTCTGTAAATATTAGATGGAGTTTGAATATATACAGATTCTATTTTCAAATGAAATTGTAAAATAATCCAATCTGTAAGGCCAAGGATAATTTATGTCTTTATGAAACGAAAGATCAACGTAATCACGTTGTATATACACCTTTCGCGAGAATCAAGGGAGGAGAATTATCAACGCTGACCCTCCACCCAGATTATTATACATAAAAGAGTATATAAATAAATAAATAAATATATATTTTTTTGTTGCAATCGACTTTGACCTGGGCAGGGCTCCAGTCGTTCTAATATTAATTAATACGATATATCAGTATTTTGTGTATTTTTTTATCGAGTTGACAGAATAACAATTGTTAATATATTGTGCAAAAATATCGAACAGATACCGTCCACGAATAAATTGTAAAGTTGACAATCCAGTTTTCCCTGTGCCTATGCAATATTAAATGCACACATGTTGCGCGCCCTTTATGTCCAACAATTGTGCGCTATAAATTGATTTTCTTACGAAAAGACCATTTCATTCCTCTCCTATTTTCTACATTGCCGATATTTTTCTCTATCGACTTACTTTGATTATAATTTTGATATTTTATTCGACATACGAGAAGTCACGTTTTTAAATTACTAGAAGAAACCACGCGCGCGTTATTTTTTAATTAAGAAACCCCAATTACTAACTACGAAAAAAAAAAACAAAATTATGCGACTTACCAATCTGCATGAACTTGGCGGACCTGCTCCTCCTCTCAGACGTGTCAAGTCATCCTTAGATTTAACTTCTGAAACTTGCTTATCGTTTCTCCGTCCAAAGTGGACGTCGTCGTGTTGCTCGAAAGTCCTCTCGTTGCGCGCAAAGCAATTGCAATTGCTTTTTACCATCTCCCGACTAATCGTCACTCTGCACTTTTCACGAAACGTTACCTGCGACCGTCTGACCGTGTGATTCTTTCGTAAGCATCGAGTGCAGGGTGTAAGGCAATATATCATGACAGCGTCATATAGCTATACCTAATTAAAAAAAAAAAAAGTAAAGTAAACTCGAATAACAATTCAACCTGTTCTATTTAATTTCTTGAAAATCATATCCAGTCTTTCGATTGTCTGGATATTAATTAACAATGGAATGCGTAACAGTGTAAAATGTGTCACGAAATTTTTACACGTTCAACACGAACTTGTTGCATCGATGACAGACAAAATTAAAAATTTTAATAACCATCACCTAGTATCATTCGAACAGTCTAAACTGTCTAAACCCGACAACGTATAAATATGAATATTATTTATCGCTCGACTTGAGTATGCACCGAGAAGGATCGTTGACTCGTGTCGCTTTGCTCGCTGATCGCCGCACTTGACGTCACGAAAAACTTTCTCTTTGCATTAAACTCGGTCAATGGCGTACGTTATTCAACGAGATTCGACGCAAGATTATGCTTGCAACGTGTAAAGCTTAAAATCAGCAGACTCAGTGTGACTCAGAAACGAACATTCCGTAATACAAATAGTCCGATATGTTTATCCACAACAATCTGTTACAAAATTCGCGACAAAATACACGCGAGTTAAATCGCAAAACCTTCACCGTATATTAATTGATCGCACTCGGAGCTTGCGTTACACTCCAGAAATGTATATTCCAATTTCTCTTCACAGTTTAGCTGGCAGGAAAGGGTTGAAGTTCCAAATCTTATGCACCTCCGTATCGTCGCAAGTGAAAGCTTGGAGCACCTCAGTATCTGCAAAGATAAATTAATTAATTTTTCGTCAATTATTTTTTTAGCTGCAAAAACGACGTACAGAATAATTAAAAATAACATTATTTCGTCGTAATTGATTACGACTGTAACACAATCAGTTTAATATTATTTGCTACTAGACTGCTTTTGGAGAAACAATAAAAAAAAAAAAAAATTGGCTTGGATGCATCAGTTTCGATATAGCATTAGTTTCTGTACAGCGTGGAAGGCTTTTATTCCGTCCAAATTGTATAGTCGTTAGATCGTCAGGGTCAATTTAGAGAGATTTGTTTACTGACTATCAGTACGCAAGTATTCTCGCAGGGGCCCGTCCAGCGTAGCAGCTGGCACCGCCAAGTTCATCCGCGGGTAGAGCACGGTGCCATCCGAAGAGAGGACGTTGCACACGACCATTCCCAGCACGTCGCCGGTTGTTCGGCTGACGATCGGCCCGCCGCTGGTACCGCTTTGGACACAACAGGTCGTCAGAAGCACGCAATTCATCGACTTGGAAACCACGCCAGCGCTGACAGTCGGCCGGATGGACGAAGAGAACGGAAATCCTATGGAGACCACCGGTTCGCCTACGGACACGCGAAATGTACATTAGATCAGTTTTATAAATTGTCCGAAATGACACAATTATACAAACCAATTCTAGGTGTCGTAGGCATTATTAATTCTATCATTATATCTTAAATAAAAATATTTCTTCAAATTAACACTTAATTTTGTTCTTGCCCGTAAGACGGGTGTTTTTTTTTTGAAAATTCTGCGTCACTATTCGCGTAACGCACTCAATAAAACTCTTATAGAATGTGCGACAATAGACTTTTATTGCGACCAAGTAAATGGAATGACTTATGTGTCGGTTTCCAAGTTAGAAGAAGGAGGCCAAATATCAATTTCATCCCCCAACGATGATCAATTGACCCAATTTTTCACAATTATACGCTATTTCTGTCCCGATGGAAGAAGGTCAATGTCCCTGGCGTTAAGACGCCAGGAAACCGTTTAACGCGCTGCTGGATATATCGCTAATTTCCTCTTTATTACGAGAAACCTACAAACGTAAGCTTCAATATACCATTACTCGTTTCAAATACTTAATAACAATTTCAAGCGGTTGGAATTATTACTGGCTAATGCGTCGCTTCCCATAATTTTTGATAAAAAAAAAAAAAAAAAAAAAATACAATGTAATGAAATGTTTTACCTTTTAAAATCGGAGCGCGAGAGAATTGTACAGGTCTTAAAGAAAAATCCACGTCTTGTGGATTTACTCTCAATACGGCGACATCATAGAGTTGATTTTTTGAAGTTTTGTACAATAATTTAGCTTCGACACGTGAATTAAGCTTGTTCGGTTTCATCACGATCGATATCTCCCTTTCTGGTGCCTGTAAATTTTAATTTGCTATTAATTACGTTAAGTATTTTTGCATTTCGTGCCTAACTACACTTTTCTTGTGTATTTTTTTTTATTTCCTTTATATAGATACGAAACTATTTCTTTTTATATCTCAAAAAAAATTATTATAAGTTTTACCTCCGCAACGACGTGTGAGCATGTTAGGAATGTGCCGGTGGGCTTATGCACCAGGATACCAGTACCCCAATTAATTCCACATCTAACGAGCACGACGCCTTTATCTAACGCTGCTGCTGCTGCAAAAAAAAAAATTAATAATAATGTAAAGACTTTGTGTGTGCTCACATAACGCAATAACGTATTACCGCGTATCGACCTACCTTCTGTATCTTCACACTCTTTGATAGAGGGATAAAGAGGACTTTTCTTCTGTAAAACGTTCTCCACACATGACGTAAGATTGGCGAAAAATGTATAATCCACCCGTTCTCCACGACACCAGCTCAATGGCGCGACCACCATTCCGCTGATATTTCTGCGTTCGCTAAAAAAAAAAAAAAAAATAATATAATACTCGATATGGAAACGATTTTACATACAATAAATAATTTATTATTAAATTAATTTATTAAAAATATAACGATGATTTACGATCAATAAAGGCATTGAGTTTTAAAAATCGATTAATTACCTGAATAGATAGTTCGATGGAGTGAGGTAAACGGGACCACCCTCGCTGCCGGGAAACGCGTATGCGTCTGTCATGATAACGCAGCCCTCTTCGCCGACGATGTTACTGATAACACCGCGCGCGATCGAGCCGATGAACGCGGGATTGCCGAAGGGTGTTGACTCGATCTCCACGGATAATCCGCGGACAAGATTCCGCGGAGCTTGGTCCAGCAGATGAGATAAAGTTTGCTCGATCGACGTCTCCACGTTTGACTTGGAATCGTAGACGCGAACGAGCAGGAAAAGTGACCGCAGCGATCCGTCCAATTTAGAGGACTTGGGAAAGCTCCACGTCTCGAAGAACTCGTCGAAGGTTTTCTTTAAAAGTGAGCATCTCCAGGCAGCTACGATTTCACCCCGATCTTCCTTAATCGATCGAAGATCGTCGCCGCTCGCTAGATCCCGGTAGACAAAAAATTTCAATTCGCTCCTGAGTTCTTTCGGGACCTCCGTGAGCTCTCTCGGTATTACGCTCGTAACAAAGTTCGATATTGCGTAGGATTTGTCGGCAATTGAGCTCAACGCGGCACCGTGCGTCAGTACCCAATTCGTCGAGATCGAAATACCGGAGCATCCTTGCGACGAAATCAACGGATCCTTGACGTCAGTTAACGAGTGCAGCAAAAGTGCGCTGCTTGGAGCGTTCATTTTTTTTTTTTCTTTCAACAATCCTGCAAATAAAAAAAAATGCTGTAGTCTAAATTTTTCAATATTTGAGACAGAAAAAAAAAAAAGAAAAAGAAAGACAAGCGTCTTTAAAAAAAAGGTAGACTATTTTTAAATGTACTTTTACATTCAAATATAATATTTAATTTCTTTTTTGTCTATAGAATTTTGAATCTCGTCGACTTTTAGAACTCGTTATCCCGTTAAATAAATTTCGAGTTTTTTTTTCCGCGTGGTCTATTAGGACACGGCTGGTTGCACTTGTTGGCGGCCTAAGAGCGTTTTGTAACACAGAGATATTGAGTGATCAAACATTGGGATACTCTCGCAAGGGATATAGCTGCCACATTCGTCGCGCGATTCAACGGTAAAAGGGTTAATTGTCGCGAGCGCGGCACCGTGAAATCGTGATACCAAACTCGATAAAGAGGACTGATGGAAAGAAGAGAAGGGAAAAAAAAAAGGGCTGCGCCGACCGGGTAATCGTGCGCGATGAACCAAAAAGAACAAGATCAGAAGTGGAGGAGCAGCGTAGTCGGGAAAGACTTGTACATCTGCGTCGCTCGCGAGCTAGGAAATCCCTTTGCAAATACCGTATAATTATCGCCGCATACCTAAATGATAACGCAAACGGCTCCGAGAAAAAGCCGACTCTCTAGGTTCTTAGTCTTACGACGTATAGAGTTCCAAGGTGGAATTCTAAAAGTATCGAGGAAAATCACGACTTACGATTAGCTCAGATTGGTTTACGAGCTGGTGACATTTTCTTTATTATCCAATCGTTTTACTATCGTTGTCGTATTATTTTATAATTTATTACTGGAATATTACCGGCGCAATATTTTATTAATAATTCTTAATAAGACGCTTTGTAACAAGTACTTAATAAAATCGTGTCCCGTTCAGCCCTCACGAGAATATTTTGAATTATCTGATTTTAAAGAGAAGTGTCTCACAGTGTCAAGAATCATGCGGCTCATTAAGCTTTAGTGATCCGTCGCATTTTTGCGCGATCCAGGAAAGTCTTTTTCTAGAATGGCACAAAAGCGCTAAAAATTATTGTGATTAAAAGAAAAGGAAATAAAAAAAAAAAAAAAAAAAAAAGGAGAGACTGACGCAAAAAGTAGGAAAAAAAACCCGAGGGCCGGGATCACATAAAATACGTCACACGTTTTGCCGTAAACGTGTGACGTATTAGAAGGTCCGGTTTTCTCGAAACTGCTACGTGGAGAACTGGTTTGACGGCACGTGTCACGAAAACGAGAAAAAGATCTAAGAACGGAGCGGGAAGGGCGCCCAAAAATAAACGTGGACAGACAGAACCCGCAGATGTCTGAGGAGCCCATGACGAGATGATGACATATAACTCATGCATGGGATAGAGTCGGCGCGTAAAAAGAGGCACGACAATTATAGACGTCTAGAATGTCTAGATGAAAGGATTCTGCGGGGAAACAAAAAAAAAAGAAAAAAAAAGCCGCTCGCGCGCGAACTGCGTCAACACGCTATCTCAGGCTGACTCGTGTCTCTTTTTCTTCTTCTAAGCTTTGATCCAAGTACTAATAGCGGTCCTAACAGGCTATCCAGGTAACGCCGAGCGAAAATCTCAAGGTAAAACGTGGTCGAAATCGTAAAACAAGCTTGAAAAAAAAACATTCTTATCGCGTCAATAAAATTCGAGATCGGAACGTAAATGTAATTGTCTAGTTCTTTCGTATGGTTCTTTCTTCCTCTCTTTTTCTTTTTTTTTTTTTATCCGACCTTATCTTTCACCCGGTAAATCGAATTAAAAACTGGCGCCGCGCAAAAGTATTTAAACCCAAGCTCTTGCCCGCTACGAAATTCACGATCTCTCTTCGAATTTCTCTGGTGCTTTCCGATCGACTTTTGTGTTTTCTTCTTCTTGCTTCCTCCCGCTTCTGACAATGATAGCCGTGCGACCAGCTTACCAGTTTGCCGGCCAATCTTCAATGAAGGTTGCCGACCATCCCTCCCGTGTTTCTTCCTCTTCTGCCGACGTTCGTGTATCAACTACTCTTGCATACGAGATGCATACACGCGAGCGTAAATTTGTATCGCCGGCTAACGCGTGGAGTGATGTAAGGTTCGTTGTGGAGTACAGTATCTTACCAAAAACTTCACGCAGCAACATAACACAAAATGCAATTAAAAACAAAAGAAAAAAAAATTAAAATACATGCGTACGTTATTATCGTATGGTATATTGTTTGCCATCTATTCTTCGATACCTAATCTGAAATTATAGCTCCAATTAGAAAGGCGAAAACAAGATTTGATTTATGAAATAGCCGGGGCCGTCTCTCGCCCACAATAATTCTCACCGAGTTAGCTCGTTGAGCGTTATCTGCAACCTGAACGGGTTGAACAAAATGACGATAACAAACCGGATAGCCTAATGGACGCATCAGTTGACCACTTCGTTTTGCCGCATGTGTTTCTCCGAAGGCCTCGAAAAAGACCACGCGCCACTTACGGGATTCATTTATAATACGGAGAAACATTAGATAAACGTCTAATTAACGCTCGCGTACTAATTTTACTACTACGATTCCCTCGTTCGCGTAAAATATCGCCGCGATTAAGCGTACGGGAGCTTCGGCGTAAGCGTCGAAAAGAAAGCAAACGTATTTGAGACTAGAGAAGTGGAAGAAATAGCAAGATTTATTCATAAAAGGTGCCTCGGCTGTAAAAACGCGAAAAAAAATCGAAGGCAACGCACGTAATCGTACGCTTCTTCGCGAAAGACTTGAATTTCTTATCGAGGCACAATCGACATCTACGGAGTAGAGAGACGCTTCTGAAAATTCAACCGGCCTAGCGATAACGCTGGAAATAACGAAGCAGGGTTCGAGCGTACAGTTGCGTCTTTATTCCGAAAAAAAAAAAAAAAGAAATGTCAACTATGGATCGACAAAGAGGGGCTAAAAAGTTAAATAAAAAATTGAATAAAATTTGTAAAAATGTACGGGTTTGTCGACGGAGCTTAGGATGCGCAACGACGTAATGAGCAGCACGCCCAGGCTCGGGTGCATCGTCACTGCGATACGACTTTTCCTCCTCGCCCCCTCGAGCCACGCGAGTCTTTTGTACGTGTATTTAAACGCACGGGAGAGGACACGTCCTCGCCGCGCCTGTCCGATAACTGACCGGTTCTACTGCGAGCGGCGAGATGCGGCGCACCCCGCCGCTATCTAATTTTCTGCTCGTGACTTAGATCGAATAACGATGGTCTTCCGTGCCGTTTAAGTCGCGAACCGGCCCTCGCCCCGCTCGCGGCGCACGTTCAATTACTGAAACATCGCGGGGATAATCGGATTTCGCGAACACCGCCGTGGAAAATTGCATGCAAACCGGCGGGCGGGTACGGAGGAGCCCAAGCATTCGCGCGCGCACCTCCGGCGTTTCGCAATTTATGCGATAATTAATAAGTACCCGGCCGCGCGCGGATCGACCGCCGGATGGCCGCCGGCGGCGGTCGTTCGGACACGATTTTTCTTCCGCGGTAGGAATCTCTCAAGTCCACGGTGGGCTTTCGAGGCGCTGGATTTTTTTTTTTTCTTTTTTTTTTCCCTCCTGCGATGCGCACCGATGCGATAATTAAAGATAACGCGATCGCGAGACCCTATCGGTGGGTCCGATCGAACGAGTCACCCGCTTAGGTAATTGAATACTGCACACAATGTTCTCCCACGAGCAACGAAATATAAATCGGATAATGCACGCGGGTTAGCGGAATTTATAGTAAATTTCCACTCGAATCGGCATTTAATATTCGCGCGGTCAACGGCGATCGAAAAAGATGTATCTCGTCTCTACCATAAAAGAGCACGCCTGTATGTGTCTATATAAAGTATACGACGTGCCAAGGTCGTCGCCGGTTCGGCCCAAGGCCATTCCTGGCACGGCCGTGTCCAGAGAGCACGTAGGACGCGCTAACTCGACGATCATCGGCATCGGGCCGCTGGTTTTCTTCCCATCGCCCGGGGAGGGGTATATCGGCTTCCTTTCACGGTGAACGAAAAATCGGCCCCCTCGTTCGGGATGGGAAATCGCCGGCGTCGGCAAAAGGAAGAAGTTACACGCGGGAGAAGCCGCTCGGGGCGTGTCCAGCTAGTAAGCTGGACTAGTTTTTGCTCGAGTCTTGCACCGGTAGACCGCTTGGCACCTCGCAACGTACGGTGCATCGCGCAGCTCGTTATCGCGCTGGCTGGAACGCGATCCTCGCCGGCGACTCGCTCGTTTCCCGGCCGCGAGGACGACTGCATTCTTCAAATAGGAAGATTTCGGGGGGAGGAAGCCGCGGACCCTTCGAAATTTCTTTTTATAATATTGAACATTTTAAATTATTAATTATTCGACCGTATCGTTTTTTTTTTAATATTTTTTTTTTATTTTTCTTGAAACAAATTAATTTCAGAGCCTTGATTCGCAAGGATGAAATGTACTCGCCTTCGGCGAGGTCTATAAATAGCCCGCGTGTGTCGTCGAACGTTTCCTTACGGGGCGAAAGCCGCTTCTCTGTTCCCTCTTTGTTTTTTCACCCGGGGGTTTCCAGCGCGCCTCCGCGTAATTCCGACGACAGTTTCGTAATTCAATTAACAATTTCACCCGGTCGCTCGCGAACGGAAAGCGAGCCGGCAAGTGTGCCCCGATCGACGAGCGAACGTTCCCAGGTATATACACGTATGTGCGTATAAATATGTTCGCGAGCGGCCACTGAGAAGTTGCCGTACATTCGATGGAAAGTTTAAGCGACAATTTAACGAATGCCCGATCCAGCGTGAAAGTACACGAGATTATTTCTCGTGCAGAAGAGGAGGGTTCGCGTCGACTCCTCGATAGGGAAAATAAATGACGATATCAATTTCAGAAATCCGAAGCTTATTGTGAACCTCCAGTTGCGCATAAAAAAAAAAAACAAATTTCTCTGGCAAAAGTCTAAGTTTAAATATATTAAATGAAGCACGCATAAACGCTTCTGCGGTGCGCGATGCAGTAAAGTTTGTCTCGTATATTCGCAATTCGAGCCGAGAAACGAGAAAAGAAGAAGAAAAGGACAAGACTCGCCCTTGTGCTTTGGCCCTCGATATCGGCCCTCCGTTTAACACACTGCGCAGCATCGCATTGTGGACCCACGATAATAGGCTATTGTTTCAAAGAATCAAGAGGAAGGCTATCCACGCCGACTAGCGCGGGTTCAATAAAGTATTGTTCCGTTTCTTTTTTAAGGGTTTTTTTTTTCCTGCATTCGTCGTTCTCCAGAGAATTCGCAGTCATCGATACAGTACCGAAATCCACGACTCGGTTGATCGTCAACGCGTACGGAATACCTCTCCGGTAATTAATAATTATTAATAACTTGGTCGTCGACTCGTCGCGAAACGAACAAGTCGTCGAGTGTCATAGTTCCACGAAGGTAAAGGGATGATTCGACGTTGACCCTCCCGTGATATCAGGAGGCCTTGATTACGTCAGGTGTCGAAACTGGCGAATGCAGCAAGAGGAGATCTTCACCCAAACCAGCTGGTGGGTGTTAGAACGTATCTACGGTGCACGCTCTGCGTCGGGGCTCGCAACAAGATTTACAGGTGCGAGAGAGGTGAGAATGCGGCGGGAGGACTCTCGTTTATCTTACCGAGAAATCGTCCTCGCTCTTGCCGCGGCATCTTAACGAACGGAAAACGAGCGATGAGAAAAGATGGGAAAGAGAGAGAGAGAAGAGTAGAAACCGAAGAGAGCCATTTCGAAGTCGCTTCAAAGTGCAACCGGTTGTTTTTACTTCGCGAGCTACCTTCCTCCAATCGGAATATTCCTCCTTTTTTTTATTTACATATTAATATAAATTGCATATCGTTAAAAGGACATTCAGATCTGTCAAGTTATTTAAAATTATCTTTAGTATTCAAGCTCAACGAAATTTATATCTCCGATCTCTCGAAAGAGTATGCCGACGAGGGGGTGCACGGGAAACTTTTGCAAAAAGAGTAAAGAACAGAAGAGAGGAAAAAAATATTTAAAAAAATAAAAAAAAAGAGAGACCGAATCAAGAAGGAGGAAGAATATTGCAAAGAGGAGAAGTAAAAAAAAAAGCAAGGAAGACAAAACGAGAGGAGAGATGATAAAAAGACAGAGTAAGAAAAGAGAGAGGGAATTGAAAGGGGAGGGAGGACGAAGTTGAAGCAAATAAAACGAGGAAGATGAAGTGTGTGTACGCGCGCGATGGCAGACGTGGAGGGAAGAGGAGGTAGAAGTGCGTAACCAGAGCGAGGGGAAGAGAGAGAAGAGGGGAAGGAGAGAGGAAGAGAGATATACGGGGAGAGAGAGGAGAGAAAAAGAGAGGAGAGAGGGAGAGAGTAGAACGTAGCTCGGGCTAGTCGCCTAGACAGCGTGGCAGCGGCGGCAGAAATCAAATAAAACGAAAGCCCGTTCGCGTACGCGCATGCATGTATAAGCTGTGCAGCGCCTGCCAGCTGCGGGTCTTTTCTTTCCTGATCTCGGTGGGTCTCGACGATGACGTACGCGCCACGTCGTTCGCCGCGAACGATGTCTTGGCTGATTCGCGAAACGTCTCTCGTCACCGTAAACAATGTAACTCGCAATTACGCTTTATGTCCCTCATCAGAGAGATGCGCCCTAGGTTCATTCTAGGAGTTGGAGACACGATGTGTGATCTTCCGAAAGAGAATTAGTCCCTTTTTTTTTTTTTTTTCCCTGAAGTTTCTCCGTTACGTTCGGCGTTAACGTTGAAGTCTGATCGCGACCAAGACTCGGTTAATTCATTTAATTCAGAGCTAAAACTGCGCCCGGCAACATCAAAGTATTGACGTTTGCGAAGATCGTTCGCGTCCGATAGCAGTGGTCGCATGCTAGCGGCAGCGTCGTTGTGCCACTTAGCGATCGGTTAGTTGGTTTGCGATAGGATTAGCGTAACTCGTTCCTCATAAAATTCTCGGCGATAAATAACGCCTGCTTTTTTTTTTTTTTTTGCGGCGTTAGCTACAAGGTAAAATAAATAGTTGGAGCGTTCATCATTGAACGCAGAAGAAGCGTCTTGCGCCGAGGATGGTCGTTTCGACGTTCTCTTGATATTTTGGTCGGCGATTGGCAGCGATCCCGGGGATTTCTATATCGTGGCGCGGAATACGAGCGACTCGTCACGTCCTTAGCGTTCGTTGCGCGAGCGGAATTTCAACTTCGCTCGCGTGTTTATCGAATTTATCCAAGTGCGTGGCGTGTACGCTTGCGCTTCGGCGAGTGAATGGAAATTAAACCGTGTTCTTTCCCGACGTAACGCGCCGAGAGATTCGTATCGCCGCGCATAACTCGCCTGCTCGGGCGCGTTTCTAAAAGCTTCCCATATGGCAGCTATCGTTCCGGTGTAACCGCACCACCGGGGGGACGAAGGGGGAGAGGACTTTCATTTACCATAATGAGATATATAGAGGAACGGCCGCGGGATCGATCTATATATAGCTCGCCGAGTAATTTTCATCGCGAGGAATGCGCCGCGCGCTCGCGCGGCGTTTCTTTTACGGTCAAATTAACGCGCGATCTCCGGTCACCGATCGAGATCGAGTTCGGGTCCCCGGGTGAAAAAATAACGGAAAGAGATTCTCCGCGAGATATAGGCGCGAAGAATAGCGCGCCCGGACAGCTCACCGAGGCGAGAATTGAAAGATAACGCGCGAAGGAAGTAAGCGCGGTTCTTAATATTTGCAGAATCTCGGAGAGCTCGGCTGGATTTCTACTTTGCGCGAGGCAAATATTTAACAAATGTAACCAGCGATTAGAGAGTTCACTTCCGGTTGTGTTGCGCGCGGATCGCGAATAACGTCGCGATCGACCTGCGTCGCGAACGGCGCAAAAACACTTGGCACCGGGTGCGGCCGTGCTGCTTGCAGAGAGTGGTGTACCCCGGGGTACTCGCGGCCGAGAAGCGGCACAGAAGCCGACGGAACACGCGGGGAACACGCCAGGAATTAGAAAGGCTTTCCGTGCGATGAATTTATGCAACGCGCGGGCCTGGAATCGCGGCTGCCTCGCGCGAAAACCCGCGATTTCACCGCGCGCGCACGCAGGAAACACACCCGATTTCAAGACGAATTTTTCTCTGGCGAATATGTTGTGGAATCGGCGGGGATACCACGCGAATGTGAGGGCATTCGACGCCGGTTGCTGCATTTTTTATCGCGGCACGCATTCGCTGCCCTTAAAACTTCAGAAAATAATTAATTTACATTTATCTTTTTTTTTTTTCCACAATTAAGTACGGCAAATTAATTGTTTTTTTTTAGATAAGTAAATGACAGAATTTTTATCTCAAGCTAATTGTAATAGACTAGCAAATTTGTTTTTCAGTGTCTGGTAGATTTTGCAGAATTATATATTATCCTTTACTTGCTGTCGCGATCCGCGAAAATAACGTCTCGCGTTAGACTTGGAGGAACGAGCTTGGAATCTCCGCTGCTTTAGGAGGAAAAAGAATAACCAGACGGTATTATGTGCCGTACCGCGCAAAGTCCACAGTTATTTCTGCACTTACCGGGCCAGTGCTAATTCGTGCAACTTTTATCTTCTCGTTTCGATTGAACCGAATTAACACGTTCGAGCTTCGTGTGTCATTATATCAATGAACGCGGGGTATATATGTTCTCTAATCCCGAGAACGTGTGTGGGTCGTCTCACGGGACGGGAAATTGGAAAATTGCAGTAAAATCGGGCCGTTTTTGCGAAGATCCGAAGTACGTTTCGCGCAAAAGTCGTTTACGTCATGTGATTAGTCATACAAGAACAGCGCATCCTTTTCATCTGTCGATCGCTCGGGACTTTTTGCCAATCGCGTGATAGAGATTAGTTTGTGGAAACCTGCATTCCTTAAGAAGGGTCGGCTGTATCATTAATCTCATTATGACATCGTTGTAAAATTGCCGGGAAACACGTTTTTCGCAGCTTACGTACGAGCAAGTTTTCCGCCCGGAAGAAGCGAGCTTAAGAAACTAGTTGGACATTCTCGGGTGATAAAGCATGATCGTTATCGCGAAACTGTCGCAGCTATCATAAAATTCACGAATCTTTTTAATTATCCTACGTGCTTTGCCAGATAATGTCGGATAGTAAGTTCGTGGTCGATTTGTTAATTTGGACTTTTGTTGCGGAACATTTGAAGCCCTCAAACTCACCTCGCGTATACACGTTTCATTTTTAAAAATAGCATAATGACAGCGCTACATGTGTCAGAGGGTGAATAAAATTAATTTGCCAGATTTGAAGGAACATGCGCCATACAATTTACGTCGAATAGACGAATGTATCGCTCACGTCGTGTAACTAATAAAAATGAACTCCGATTACAGGACAGGGCGTCGCAGGGTACTAAAGAAAAAAGGGGAGAAAAAAAATCGTATATCTGCTACATGCGTGATTGACCAAAAAAAAAATATATATATATATATATATATGTACACACCCACACACACACACACACACATATCTATTTATATATTCTTTGAAAAAGTATATTACCTTACGGTGTAAAAAAAAAATAGTCGAGCCGGGGAAATGACACTTGCAACGCAAGCTGGATGTTAAAAATCCCTTTGTGTCATTTGACGTCAATCTCAAAGCTTGTTCGACGAAAAATTCGGATGGGAAAATCCATTGGCGAGTATTTCGAATGACGCGGACATGCGTCGTCTTCGCGCAATACCGACACGTGGACGGAGATACAATTTTGCACCGAAGGCATCGGCGGTTGGTCTCCACGTGCGCCCTAAAATTGTCGCTGATTATCCGCTTCTGTGTACATAAAGCTAATATCCACCCACACCATGGCGCGCCGCGGCATTAAGGGATCATCGCGAGTAAATAAAGTAAACAGAGGAAGGACGGAATGAACGTACCACGTTTCCCTGGCGGAGTGGAATACCCTTAGAACGGGTGGCGCGCGCGAGAGAGGGAGGGTTGAAACGAGATCAAGAGGCTCGCCCTCGGCGAACATGAGAAAAAGTAGACGGCGGTTACTCATTACTCGGAAGATTGCAGACTCTATTTCTGTCTGGATCGTACAATTGGGGCATCTTCGTGGCGCGGCGATAGTAATAGCGGCACCGGCCATGGATACGCGAGGGCGGCGATAACGCGATCGTTGAGGATCCGCGCGCGGGGGCGATGACGGGGGTACAAACGCCGTGGCGGACACCCCGTAGAGCGGTGTATATTAGACGGGATGCGTCGCGACGCAAGGACCAGAAGAACGTCAGACACGATCGAGGGATCTGCTCGAGGAGAGCATCGTCGTTCATCACCATCGGAAGCAGTATTCGGAAGGATTAAAACGCGGTACGTGCTTTAACAATCTGTGTCGTGGTGTTGTAACACACGCTATGTGGACGATCGATCGATGAATTGTTTCAAGTCGATTTTTCCCTTATTTTTTTTTTTACGCTATGACAATATTATTTCCATTACAAAACAAAATTTTCCGATACGGCATCGGAAAATACTAGTTTTAAAGTAAAATATTACCGTAAAATTAAAATTAAAACTCGATCTTCCGCTAGCTCGAGAAATAAAATTATTCCTTATTATACAAACCTAAAATTAAAAAATAATATCGCGAATGTACGTCTGTTAGATGTTCTTTGCGAGAAAAAAAGAAAAAAAAACAAAATTATCGTGTCGTAAACATTCGAGTGATTTACATCCCTTGATTTTAATTGACAGCCCCGCTTGCCTCTTTTAGCATTTAGAAATTCAATACTACTACTTTGATACTTGCATAAACGATTTCGCCGTCGGGTAAGAGACTAATTTATGGCAGTATTGTGCTGTAGAATTTAAAATTATGTCTACACGGTCGTTCTTAGTTGCACACGACTACCCGGGCTAAGTAGATCTTTCCACGTGGCTCGTGAATCGCTAAACGTAGACGATCTCGCGGCTTGAATACTTGAAATGAGAAACGGTCCATTAAGTCAATCGAGAAAACCACCTCTGATTTTCTTCGGATGGCGGCACCGTTATTTAAGTAAACGAAACGAGGGAAAAAGGCCGCTCGCGCAGCCTCTTCCGCGGCTGGATAAATTACTCTCGCAGATTCGATCGCGAGACGCGACTGCATAAACAATTCAGGTCACACGCGTTGAGCGCGATGCGCTTAGCGTGCGTTACTTAACTGCGCGAACCGCTCGTCGTACTCATTATGAATAAAAAAGAAAAGAAAAGAAAAGAAAAAAAAAAGGAAGCTGTTACGGACGCGCACGTCCGTACGTCAGCGTTTTATTAATGATTTCTGCCGGTCGAGCTTTCCGGTAACGAGCGTTACGAAACCGGTCGCGCGCGTGCCGATGAGAAACTGAATCACGAGGAACCGATAATAATCCGATGCGATCGTCGACTCGCGTGACTTTTGTACTTTTTATTTTTTTTATTCCCCTCCGCGCGCGACGCGTCATCGCCAACGCGGTTCGTGTGTACGCGCGGCGTATTGGTGCGTAAAAATAGAAAAAAGAAAAAAATAAAATAAAATAAAATAAAAAATAAAAAAAATGCAGATAATTTGCACGACCTACTTGCGCGAGGTGTCGTTTCGTCGAGATAAAGTAAGAAGATTCGAAGCAAAAAATTGAACGGCGTAATTAACGAACCGCATACTTTTGCAAGCTCGCAACAATTATCTCGCTCGAAGCTGTACGCTACAATTAGCACTTCTTTTTTTTTCTTTCTTTCTTTCTTCTTAATTATATGTAAATAATGCGACGACGTGTAATGAATATGGAAGTTGAGACGTACCCATTACCATTCACTCACGTCGCGCTTTGCACAATGCGCACCAAGTGTCTGATAAACACGCGCTGCACTTTGCATCAGAACTTTCGACATCTTCATCGGAGATAAGATCTCTGAAACGATGTTAACGCACTTGTGATAACGAATCGTTGATCTTATCGCGCGCGAGAAGCACATGAATGCAAAATAAGAAATAAAGAGAGAAAAAAATATTTAAAAAAAATTAATAAAAACAAAAAATAAATGTGTCATTAACGCACATTTTCATATGTGTGATTTCTCACGAGACGTCTTATTCTTGTATTACATCGTGCCTCGACCCTTCTCGGGAGAAGAGTTGCATATTTACCGCAGCTTTCGAAGAATCGTTTGAGCGCGAGCGCGGCGGCTGAATTGGTCGGCCGCGATTTAAGCGAACCGCAAACTAGTGGCAAGGAGAAAATGAAACCGCGCGATTCCATTGTCGCTCGCTCGCTCGCTCGCTCGTCCGTTCGGATGATGTGGCCAACGGAATGAGATCGCGTCGACGACGGGCGAGAGAGAATCGCGCGATCGCCTTTAAACTCGTCGCGAGCATGTCTTCCGGCATAAGCGTACGCGAGGAGGGACCCGACGAGTCATCCCCTACGATCCTCTTCAAGCCCAGCTAACATCGCTCGGCTGGAAAGCTCGAGCTTTCAAGCACCGCTCGAAATTGGAAAAACAAAAAAAACTTCGATCCGGTAACGAAAGAAATAATTACAATTTTTTTCAAAAACAGTACAAAAAAAAAAAAAAGACGTATGTGAGCGCCGATGTCAGTTAAGTCTCTCGGTGCGTCCAACTGTCTGCCCGAAGAGCTCCGGCTTGCCTAATTGTCCCTTTAATTCTCCTCAATTGCTTCTTGGCACGGTCGCGCGTGAACGATACCGCGAGGAATCCGACGAAAGGCTACGCAGCTCGCTTAAATCGCGCAAGACCGTGGTCTTGATTTCCTTTTTTTTTTTTTTTATCTTTCCCATCGTTTCGCAGCAAATTTTTAGAAAAAGAAAAAATTGCAAACAGTAAAATATAGTCAAAGGAAATAATTTTCTTGTCAAGGCGAGAGAAATGGTGCGCGGTTGAACTTTCCTCAAAGAAAATTACAAGACACTTAATAATTCGAGATAAAAAAAAAATTGGAAAATCTTCAAGTGCCCTTAAAACCCTGACGCATGACGGACAGGGTGTAAAAATGGCCAAATTACGATACAAATTTATATGTGTATACATATGTCACGGGTGTAACGTCATACGAAGCACGTGTCGCTTTCGCGGATGTCGTTATCTCGCGTGATGCGCTCGTTGCAACGTTCGAAGCGAGCGCGGTTCTGAATGAAGCGCGCGCGGAACGCGTTAATATGAAACCATGAGACTTTGACTTTGCGAATGCCGATACGACTTGGTCATTGCGTTCCGACGGCGTTGCATCGGTAAATCGTCTCGTTGCATCGGGTTTCACTTGACGCAGTCGAAGAACGAAGCAGCAATTCAATAACAAAATATCACGTTTGTTAAATTTCAAATAAAAAGTAATAATGTTTAATCGTTTCGTTTTTTATATTAAGTACCTACCGCCCCGATTGCTGCGATTTATATTTTGCGTAATATTCATAATTCGAAGGGCCTTTATTATTTTAATTAATTGCCACCGAGTCGGGAGCTATTAATTACGATTGCACGTGCGTGTCGCATCGCACGCACGCGATGCCTGGGTCTCGATTTCGCTCGGTGCAGTCGCGAAACACGCGTCTCCCTCGTCACCGCGACGTCATCCCGACGTGATCTTGACCGGCTGACAGCGGTTCCAACGAATAAAAGATCCGCGATACGAGCGATAAGATGCGGCGTAAGATTCTTCTCGATTCACGAAATATCAGTTCGGATTTGCGAAAGCTCGATCGCGTCGCTGTTGGAATTCGTTACTTGAATAATTGATGTCATCGATTCCACGGAGAGGAATAGAAAGATTTAGCTGACCGTATGCTTCCGAATGGTTCTCGCGTGTTAGGTAAAATTGTCGAAACAGCGAGGCTGTTATCGATATCGGCGCGAATGTTACGTCGTCGTGACATCGACGATTCCCTTTCGTCACCGCGTGCTCTGCTTGTGCTCGCTCAAACTCTCTCACTGTCTTCGAGTTACATCGAGCAGATAATTCTCTTCCGAGTAGTGCTGATCTCGGTGGCGAGACAATCCCGAGATTACGACCTCTCACGCGCAGGTGTTTTGATATAGATATCGACTTACGTTTATTCGAAGCACAAGCGATTGCGTTAAATGCGAAAAAGGAGTTTTTACAAATTTTTTTCTTTTTTTTTCTTTTTTTATCTCTATCAATTCCGTTTGGAAATTAAACCAATTAAAGTTAAAACCGTTAAATTAATTGGAAAAAGGTTTTCGATCAGTGAAACCGTGATTCAATATCCGATACAGCGCTTTTATCTTTGTACGCGAGCTGCACCTGCGTTTCGTTGATACACGGCTCAGGTATCTAAATACCGTTGAGAATTTTATTCTTTCACTTGATTATTTCAATGCCGTACGAATCGTAAACGGAGAAGGAAATTAGTATAGCGGCGCGGTTATATATAATTATCAATCACGATCCCCCGAGGTGAAAGAAATACAAAAGCGCGCAACGATATGGCAGCCCGGCAAACGTAACGATACGTGTGTATCGCATATCTTTTTTATCGCCGATTCCGATAATTTCTTCCGATAAAATTTTTTTTTCCGGATCGCAACTTCCGCTGCGGACCTTACCCGCTTATCGCACGGCGATTCTCGATCCACCGGAAACCGAAACGCGGGCTGCAATTTAGGCTTGTCCCGCCGGCGGATTCATCAATCGCCCGGACCGACAGCTGCGCGGCTCGCGCGAACGGCCACTGATCCAGAAAGCAATCCCGAGAATTCGTTACGGAACTCGAAGGCGAGCTACTTTCCGTTCTCAGGGAGGCTGCCGAGTTATTTATAGCGTCCTACCCGCCGCATAAGCTGCAAAAGGAAATTCTCTCTCGCTCTCCACCTTCGGCATCTCCCGTCCTCGTGCGTACATACGTGCCCGCTACGATCGCAAGTGCGCCTGTGTCTGTCCGCCTTCTCTTCGGCACGGCAAAAGCCCAGAGGAAGAGACCGCTGACGATGCTGGCCGGCGTACGACGCTGAATATATGTACATTCGCGTTTCGCAACCGAGAACCGACCACTGACGAAAAGAAAAGAAAATAAAATAAAAAAAAAAATTAAAGAGACAGAACTCTCTTCTCTTTCCCCTCTCTCCCTTCAAATCCCACCAGTTGAGTTAGGTTACATTTTATCTCATTTATTATTTAAATTTTGTTAAGCTGCTAGAGATTCGAAGCCTATGATACGAGAGACCGATCGATCCGCGAGGAATTATATCGCGAAACTGTCGAGGGGCGGCAGAGAGAACGCGTATTCTCGCGCAGAATAGAAATATTTAACCCAGAAGACCGGTGGAGAGAGGAGGCATCTGGCTGATGTATCTTCCTGTTTCCTAGAAGCGCGCTGAATTGAGCGCGCAAACATTCCCTTTGGGATAAACCATTGATGAATGAATTGCTTGTATCCCGTGCTTGATTCTCGCCGCCTGTCCGTCTCTCTCTCCTTTTCTCGCCACGGGCAGCGCATCTTCCGACTTGCGAGATCATCGTCTGTAATGTATATATGAGTCACTCCCGTACGATAGTTTCCTGCCGATGCTGCGCGTCCAGCAGCCGTTCGTCACGGCAGCGGGCAAGCATCTGCTCCCTTGAATCGTAAAGCTTCGGACTTCCCGGGTTGTAAGAGGAATCAGAAGCACGAAACTCTTTAAACAACGCCGTGCACGCAAACTATTTTCTCGTTATTATTTTAATTTAAGCGAGGGCCTATTTTTCCATTTACCTCGCGAGCGAGACGCCAGGGCTTGGAATAAATCTGCGAAAGCAATTGGGACTTGTCGAAGATTAGATAAATATTATCTAATCGTTGTTAATAAATAATCACTTGGAGTTCCGATTACGTAACTGATTATGCATTCGGAGACTAATAACATCGCGCGGATAAAAATATCGCACTATCACCGAAAGATAAACGTAGAGCCGGCAGTCATTCACCGATATGTATCAGTTCATTCATTGTATTCCACGTGTTTATATCACCGCACGTTCAACTCGCCGAAATTCTATCCCTCTGCGTCAATCTCAGATTTGCTTTTTTATTTTTTATTTTTTTTTTTTTTTTTTTTTTTTTTTTACTTTCTCTCTCTCTCTCTCTCTTGTTTATTTAAACGTCCCTTGAAATGGCTCATGTCGTCAGCGCGACGTACAGGCTTCTGCAATTTTGCGCGAGCACAAACGGATTCAGGCCGGTCGTCTGAATCGCGGAGGCTATTCGCGGAAGCTGGGCCTCTGCCCAGTGAGGAGCGTTAACGTTCCCGTCACGTCGCTCGGCGGGAGGGTCCCCGATTCAACTGTTTAAGTGCCTTGGTACCTACCGAGGGACGCGACCATGCGAGGGGAGGAGAATTCGCAAGCCTAAGCCCGTACACATTCAGGACCCCTACGCGTATGACACGGCGAATAAAGCTGTCAGTAGCGCTCGTCGCGGCCGCCGGGATCTCGTCTGGGCTTCGACATACTCGCGCATTCCGCGACATTATCCAAATCGGTATACCGTGAGTAAGTACGTCTTCCACGTGCCGTTACGCGTCGGCAGAATTACGGCCGCGCGAGAAGTCGAGGTCTTTTGCTAAACGCCGCGAGTTATCGATTGCGCGCGATACGTTTTGGCCTCCGGTGGTCCAGAGTTCGCGGAACCTCTGAAAACCGTCTTCGAAGAACTTTCCCATTAGGGACGCCTTGAATGTAAATCAAACGCGATTAATCGAGTTACATCTATTCGTGAGAACTGTGCCTTTGAAACTAAAGAGAAGAAAAGAAGAAGAGGAAGAAGAAGAAAAAAGAAAAAAAAAAAAAGAGAAAAGAAATCCGCGAACTGAAGATAACGTCAAGTGTCGCCGCATTCTTCGACAACTCTTTGAAATTGTTGAATAAATATTTTCCCCGCAGTGGTGCCTTTCAAGATATCGCGTGTAAGCTAATTGTAAATTCACGTAAAAGACTTTGCGGCCGAGACGTAAATGACGCGCTGCGAATGAGCAAACGAGCAATGCGAAACAAACATTGCGCCTCAACTTTCGGCGAATTAAATTCCTTCCGCGGTACGTGATCCGGTTGCTCGAGAGAGCGATTGCGGGCGCGCTTCGTGGGCGTGAGAAAATCGGTCGGACCGACCGCCGACTGGCACGGATACGAACATTATAACCTATCAGAGAGAGCGAGAGAGAAAGAGAGAGAGCCGTGCGTGGTCCCTGACACGAGAAGGTTCTTCCTATGCGAGGTACTCGGCTGACCATCTCTGGCGCGAAGTGACCAAGCCTCCATTCGCGACAACTCTTTCACTCGCGGAGAAAAACAGTGTCGGCCTGGCGTTAAGTTATTCGTCGCATCTCTGGAAAATTCTGGCTTCTTATTTTTTTCTTTTCTTCTTCTTTTTTTTTTTTTTTTTATGCGGAAGTTAACGTTTGATTGTGAGCTTGGGACTTGATCAACGGGACGGATGAACGCGGCGCCGAAAAGCATGGAGAATGATAAACGCCGGTGCTTCGTGATAACGAGCAGGCGGCCGGTCGCGCGATTTTCCCTCACGTTGGTGAGCAACTCAAGGAATATCATCGCGAGTGGCGAGTTGAAGAGCGAGACATTGTCGAGGAACCAGCGCGTTACGTGACTCTCACGGAAAAATGTATTTGCGATCGTTTGTGAGATTCGAAATGACGAGTTGAGCGCGCTGCGAGATAAACGCGTCGCCGACGAAGCCTCTTCCTCGAACCTGAACGTTCACGACGTCGCCGCGTGGATGTTTCACGGGCTAGATTAGATTATTAAATATTTCGGGGAAAAAGTGAAGTGAAAGAAACCGCGTCGAAGCACGCGGGGACTCGGCCCGGACCTCGTTTCCAAGTTTACAAACGTCTGCGAATTTGGCGGGCTGGCGACGTGCCGTTTCTCGGTCGCGCCTCTCCCTGCTCTCGTTCGCTAACGTATGTGCGATATGATCTCAAATAAGGTAAGCGGATTGCGATTTCGGCTCGACTGCCGTATCATCGGTAAACTTAATCGCCAAAAGGGAAAAGACTCGATAACTTTTATTTTCAATATTTACTTTTATTTTTTTAATTACTTTTTTTTTTAAGTAATTAAAGCAGCATTTAACCAAAAGTGTAGTACGTACGCACCAGAGAAATTTTCGTCTCTCGCATTTGTTCACGACACGACGATATTATCACGATTCTCTCATTTCCGCCGGCACTTCATATTTATATTTTATCGATTCTCAACCTTGCGTCGCCGGAATAAACCCTACGCGCTCGGGTTAACGCGCCGCGGAAGGCCTCGCAAAACGAAAGTAACCGCGCGGCCACGGTAATTCTTCCTTATTGCCGTTATTGACAGCGTGCGTCTGGAGGAGAGGAGATTGGGATTAAGATTCGATCTCTCGCGCCCACGACTAACTTTGCCGCGTGATAATCGGTGGAAACGTGGCATGAATCAGCCGCGACGATAACGGAGTTATTTATGTCGCGCGGTGCAGCGGGTAATACATCACTTAGCGTTAAACAAACTTTAAATTTGCAATTAGCGATCCAACCGTTCAGAGATAATAACAGTAATTTCAAAACGAGACTCGTTCGCTGATTGCACGCGTTAACCGCGTCTTATCTCGGATTCTTCGTTTGCATTTGTATTTCGATTTAAAGATTTTAATAAGCAGTTGGTTAAACTTTTATAAAATAGCTTACGAATTTTATGCGAGCGACAATTTTAAATCGTTAATCGCTCAGTTGTTGTAAAACTACCTCGATTAAATGATGACTGCTGAAATCTGTCCTCATGTTCGCGGCGCGATTAAAAAATAATCGACACATTTTATCATTGGCCTAGTCGGGATTACGCGCGACATGCCGTAGCGGTATCTTCAAGCAACGAGAAATCGCAGGAAACTTGAAATACAGTTATCCGCTGCGTTTTTTCATTGCAAGGCCGAGCGAAGATGAGGCAACGTGTTGATACATCAATCGGTCAGGTTCCGCGTTCACGGATTAATACAAGGTGTTCTATTAATAAAATATAGAGACTTGACAAAACTTTGGAATTCCAGAAGATAAAGAACAGGATCGTTTTTCCGAGTTTACGATTATACAATATGTGTATTATCGCGGACGATGTAACGGCGACGACAATTCGGCGTGTGATTTCTATACGCGTGTGCGCGTGAGACCGCAGGTGCTTTTCTTCTTGTACATTTATATTCGTTAAAAGATAAAAAAATTATTTAAAAATTCGATAAACGACCGGGGAGGCGCGTCTGTGCCATTTATCAATCGTGCGAACGTTTTACGTAAAAATATGCGAACATGTTGCGAGCTCTTTTATTTCTTTTTTTTTTTTTTTTGCGACCTCACCGATCGATCCACGACGGTGGTCACATTAATCTTCTCAACACTATACTCTTGCAATTCAAAAAATAAAAATAAATTAATAAAAAAAATTAAAATAAAAAGAAGGAAAAATATTCACATCACGATCTTTACTTTATTTGCAGCGACAGGTTAATGAAGGTGCGCGTGCACGCGTACGGATCGGGTCATGTGCGAGCTTTACAAGCGACGGGATGTAAACCAATTATCGATAATAAAAATCAATCAACGGAGTCGTTAAGAAATTTTTCAACGACGTTTATTTTGTACTTTACTCGCGACAATGTAGTCAGATTGAACCTCAGCTTCGACGCCCGGCGACTCGAGCTTCGAGTAAATGAAAAATTTATCGACGGCAAAGAGGCTCCCATCGCGTGGATTTCTCTTTTTCCTTTCTCTCTTTAGAACGTGTCATGCTGTAATCAATTACGCGTGAGATTCCGGATGAACGCGTTAAGATTCTGTCCGCCGTAACTCAAAATTAGCTTTAATAAGTCATTAGTCGCGTCTCTCGGAAAATTATTTCCAAGTGTGTCATCGCTTTCCGCATAAGACGAAGCTATCGGTCGCTACACTCGACGAGTAATAATATAATTGCGCTTAATTGATTCCTCCCCGGCGTTACGCAGCAACTTAGTTAAGTGAATCATCCCCGCGAGTTTTTCTTGACGCGAAGCGGTAACGTTATGCAATCGTCTTATCGCGCTCGACGTAAGAGAGAAAAAAAAAAGAAAAAAAAAAAAAGAAGAGTTGGCGGAACACCCCGGCACGTGGCTGCGAGAAAATCCGGCAATTGTAAAGTAATTAGCGGCACGAAGTTAACGATTACCGAATAGGTTTTTTTTTTTCTTTTTTTTCTTTTTACGTCAAGGAATCGTTCAAAATTAGCTGAGCGACGATCGCGAATGAATTTCGTGCACGCAAACGTCTTTATAATTTTCCAGAAACTAATGAATGTCCGAGCTTATCTGATTTCGTCTAAACGTCACTCGTCACGTTCGACGTAATAAGAGATCGCGCGATTTTAAAGCCACGTAGATATTCGTTGCGTCATCCGAGTAAACTCATCTTTGGTGTTTTCCAATGAGAAGTATCCTAATTAAGGGAAACGTCATCGGGGAGAAAAATTTTTCCGTTTCCTTCGTTCTACTGGTAGAGTATCATTTAACTAAATACATTAATATTTTTCAGTTACATTAAGAGATACATGCGAACGATTTTTGATGATAAAGTTGAAAGTAAATTGATCACCGTCGATTAGATCATTAACACGGTTAGCCGAGAGAGAAAAAAAAGAAAGGAGCCCTCAAGGGACTTCAGTGGAACCTCCAGGAATTCATTCCACGAAGTGAGAATTCGTTCGCGGTGTGGCTATGATCTCCTAGTTAAGACAATCGCGAAAGCCGACCAAGAAAATGCCCGGCCGAGTTTGAGCTGCGCGTTCGCTAAAATACTCAAAAGCCACTGCAATTAACCAAAAAAAAAAAAATAATAATAATATGCTTCTTATGGATTTTTAGTTTGCAAAAATTAAATTCGCAAAATATAATTCTAATTGCTTTTACAACCACAAAAAATTAATAGATTAAAAGTTTTACTTATAATTGAGTTTGAGTTATGATGAAATAGATTAATAATATTAAAATAGAATTTAATATTTTTCTCGTTCATCAAAAAAAATTTTGCTGAGTAAGAAAGTTCGGCGCGTATATTTATTAATAAGAATATATTGCGCGATTACTTTTAAGTGGCGAATCGACTAAACCTAAGTATTTATCATAATGAACGTTCAACTACTTTATCATCTTATCTCTTGTTCGGCTTGTGGCATAAAACTCGTCCGTTATTGGCCGCCGCTCGGTGGTTCGATCCGAAAACTCGTTCCTGCACGTCATTTTCCCTTTCAGCTCCGCGTGCGCTTTTATTACGCTCTTTCCGCAACGCGCGACGCGAGTTATCGACCTTAAAACCGCAATGAAGATTTATCTCTATCAACCTTATCTCGCGTTAGTCGCCGAGGCGGGCCAGAAATAGCCGGCGATTATGCACGACGATACGTAAATCAAGGTGCATCTAATATCGTACCGGGACGCAGCTTCGAGTCTATTAACGACGATGTTTAACTTTCGTGCGGTAAAAGTCAAAGTCGAGCTATTAATATATATCGGTAGCGCTCATTCAAGTGTAACGAAATTCATTATTTTTTCGTGAATTCGAGTTTCTGCATTTCTAATGAGAAATGTCACCGCACTGGTCCCTCACCTTCTTCCGTTGATTGAAAATGAAGCACCAAACAATAGTCAGCTCCGTTACGTAACCGCGCCGCGTGTGTTAGCTGTGCGATAATTATAATTTTTTTTTTTTTTTTCCCGGGCAGGTACTTATTTTTCGCTGCACTCGCGATTATCGGCTCGTATTCATTGACGTTTGATGAATTTATTCATGCTCTCTTTATGTTCCACGCACGCGGCACGATATACCGAGTCGGTAGAGTTAATTACCATAGATGAAAATGCATTAATGTCAAATAGGTAAACGGACAAGCGGATAGAATTGCTTTCGCCTCTGGAATTCTTTTCGTTGCCTCGGGCGGGTTAAGGGGAGCGAGGGAGGAAACGGCAGAGGAGTCACCGTGTCATTATGTACAACATTCTTAACAGTGTCCACGCCACGTATATCCGCAATCAGTGTCTCCGCTCTCTCGGTTGATGCAACCGTTAAGTGAGTTTGCACAAAGCGCAACCGGTCCGTGTCCCAAAACCTTTCCTTCATAATCGCCCGAATCCTTTTACCTAACTTTACGTTCGAAAAACAGGATCGCCTTCTCCTCGTCATTCATCGACGTTGAATTCCTAGCTAACGTCGGGCTCAAAATTCTCCCAAGGGTCAATTTTTCCCGAGGTAGGTCACCCTTAATCTCAGTTTAAATGCTTTCGTATCTCGAGCTTTAACAATTAGAGCAAAACGAAATGTGAGCTAACCCGGGATTCAAGTTTATCTGCATTGGCAGAAGCGGGCCATAATCGCCTAAATTCTTTCGCCTAATTTCAACGTCGGAATAGGTTCGCAGAAAATAGTCTCCGTCTTTCTCTGACGTTTATTCTACGCCGAATTCTCAGCCGGCGTCGGATAAAGTTGCGTCAGAAATCCGTAGAGTGAAAGCGTTACGCATATTGGGTTATACTTATAATCGGGACTTTGGTTTCGGCGGTTTGATAAGGATCATTGAAATCTAAATTAAATGCGCAAAATTCGAGAAATAAAAAAAAAAAAAAAAAAAAAAAAAAACAAAAATTAAAAAAAAAAAAAGAAAAAGTTGAGTTAATTCAGCAGTAATACAATTTAATTTGTACTGCGACACGGACGAATTTGTGGGAAATAATTTACGAGTCACTTTTCCGCTTAAATCATTCTACACGCGGCGCATTTGCCGGAGAATTATGCCATTGCATAATGGAATTTCATAACAGTATCTTAATTGCGAAGTGATTTTCATAACGAGCGTTCTCGCGTCTTCGCGATGCGCCGGCTGGCTGGATTAGTTTTATTTGAGCGAGCGCATCGGCGCTCCAATTTTTTCGGTCGCCGTTTTAATCGCTGATCTGCTGCCGCCGATCGGCTCTCGAGATTTCAGCTGGCCGCCAGGGAGATAAACTTTCGTGCAACGAGGTCAGTTAGCGAAAATATCCGCGGGAAGAAAATGGAACGCGTAAAATCTGCGCGTGCGATGCGCTCGCTCGCCTGGCAGTTTAAAGTTTATCGAAGCATGGATGACGAACACCCGGGTTTTACTGCGACGCGGAAGGAAGTGGCTGCTCGCCGAGTAGGCCGCCCTACCTGTTCACGACCCTTTCGTTGCCGTAGCGCAAAACAATTGACTAGTCGCGCTCGCGTAACCGCGTTCTCCGGCGCATGCTGCGGCGCGACCGGAGGGCCCCGTTTGTTCCGGGAGTTCCCGGTCCCCGACCCACGTTGAAAGTCGCAGCGAACCGATCTTATTTTTCTCTCTCTCTCTCTCTCTTTCCACGTTCTCGTCCACCTTCTACGTAGTCGTTTCTCTCTATCTCTCCGCGCGTACGCTAGCGGCCACCGTAGGGCAGGAAAAAGGAGAACCAACGGGACCGACGAAGATGCACAGTGACAGAGGGGGGGCGCGCGAAAGGAAGGACACACGCGAAAGGAGGAAAGGCGAGAGAAGAGAAGAGAAAAGGGACGTGGAGAAAGAAAAAGTCGCGCGTGAAGAGAAAGAGAGAGAGAGAGAGAGTAAGAGGGGGCTCCGTCCGGGGAACGACGGAGGGTACGCGCGGACGCGCACAAAGAGACGAGAGGACGAAGGAGGAACGACAATCGGGAATAACACGCGGGGGGTCTCGACGCTCTCTCACAACGGAGGACGACGGACGAAGGGAGAGTGGACGCGAGTCAAGGAAGGGTGCGCGTAGGGAGCGAAGGAGTAGCGGCTGCGGCGGCTGCGACGCCGGCAGAAGCGGAGGAGGAGAAGGTGGAGGATGAGGAGTGGACGAGGGGGAGGAGGAGATCTCTCTCTGGAGCAAAGCGCGGGAAGCAGCGCGAGGGGGGCACGAGAACGACGGTGGAGTGACGGTAGAGAGGGGTCCGGGGGGCCGGTGGGGGTCTGGCAAAGAAGCGCGGATCTCATTGGTTCGCGGCCGGGCCATATTATAAGCGGCTGCAGTCCGCGCTAGTTAATGTTAGCTCAAGCCTCCACGAGAGACGACGCATCTCTCTTGTCCACCGTCGTTTACTACCGCTGCTACATACTACTACTACCGCCACTACTATACACTCACCCACGTTTCTACGATATCGCGTGAGAGAGCCGTTTTAAGAGACGTATATAGAATCCCGGTGCATCGCAAAAAAGGGAACAGAGACTGTTAACCTGCCGAGATAACGCACGCTGATAAGACGCGCGCCTACATCAGAGAGATCGCGATCCTTCCGCAAACGCCGTACGCGCGCGCTTGATTTCGTCCGCGAGAATTCGAGAAGAGGTCACCCTCTTCGTTCCCCTTCGCGGTCTTCGGTCCAGTGTTCACGTCGTTCGGCTATTGTTCGGAAACGCGTGTCGATCGTAAGCGGCAAGAGTGTCAAAAGTGAGCGAAGAAAAAAAAAAGAAAAAAAAAAAGAGGAGAAATCCTAATTCGGCGAATCCAAGGAAAGAAGAGAGGGAAGCGCGGGAGATAACAAAACAGAGAAAGGGACTTAGTTTCCTTTTAGACGCGCGAACGAGAGGAGGCGTATCCAGGAGGATCCAAGAGCGCCGAGATAAGCCCAGGACCCCGAGTTCAAGAGCGAGTAACGCTACGAAGTAAGTCCCGTTGCATCACTCGTTGAAACCTTCCCGCGAACGAAATTCGAGAAGTCTCTCGGTTGTATCTCGATCGTATCTAACAATATCGACATAATAATACCGACGTGATACATGTTATATATAATCCGAGAGCGATTTTTTTTTTTTTTTTTTACGCGTGACGATATGACAGCGAGACCCGGCTGTCACGAATTTTACTTGTTTGGCCGTTCGATTATATCCGATTTTCAGACCTGAGTTCGACTGTTCTCAAAGTAACCCCCCTGCCGACAAATCCTTTCTTCTGGACCTCGCGTTCTGTTCGCGTTCGCGATTTTTTTTCAAACTTACGAAGCTCGCGTTACAAAACAGCTGTCAAGAATTTATATCGATCCCGATAAAAAGAGCATCCCGCGCGAATCTTGGAGAGAGCAAAGATGTGCTCTGGGACTCGATACGCTCGCATTTTCCCGCTTGTTCGTATCGACACCGGAGAAGTAGAAGCAAACAGGTGGTCGAATAGACTTCGATCAGCAGCGCGTTGTTTTCCGCAGCTTTTATCATTTTTATCTTCTTCCCGAAGAACTCGCCTTTGACGAACGTATTTAACAATGCGATCGAGATACGAAGATCTGTTCCAACATTATTGCGCTTAAAATTATTTAATTTAAGATTAATAAAATTTTATAACGTCCCGTAATATCTCTTAACGATAAAGGGAAATCTTGTCTTACGATACGCGCGTTGCTTTCACTTAAATAGCGAGCGCGTAATTTCAAGTGCTAAAGTGCGCCGTTAACCCCTCGTGCACTTGACCTTTGCACACTTGCGCGGTGCTGGATGGTGATTCAAGGGTGGCAGATGGTGTCCCGGCGTTTTTATTTTCGTCCGGTACCTCGATCCCGGGCGCGATTTAGCGAAATCAAATTTATTTTATCATCGACCTTTTTTCTTTTCTTTCGCGATGTTAAATTATATTTTTACCTCAAACACATTTTCATTATCTTCCATGAAAATGAAATGTGCGATCGGAGGGTAAATAACGCGCAGCTTCTCGGTAAGCTTCACAATGAAGGTCGGAGTTGATCAATTCCGCCAGCGTTTCTTCTAAGCGGTCAATATTTATATTCGGACGCGAGCGAAGTTTCTTTTCCTCGGCTTCGGTAAAAAAGAAAGGAAAGAAGAAAAAAAAAAAAAGGAAAAAAAAAGCGAAAGCAATGCTATGCGCTAAGGCGACCGCGTCTAAGCACGCGTGCACGCACCGCGCGGGGCGGCCTCCTCTGCTCGTTTTCAGTCACCCGTTCTCTTTGTCCTTCTATCACGGCCCACGCGACGTATCTCACCGTTAAGACGAGATGTAATTATTTTTTTCTGCACTCGTAATAAATCGTAAAGGCGCGATGCAAAATTAGACGAATGTTAGAAATATTAAAATCACCTCGAGCTTTATTGCGTCGCTCGCAATCTTCACGTTGAAAGGATTTTTTACGCGATCGATCGATGAAGATATAATTACGGAGAGCTAGGTTTGTCATTTTTATTGAAATTATTGCGGATTTAAATTGTTGAATGACGCGAATGCAAGGTAAAAACGATAGTGCCATTCGACGTAACTCGCACCGACAAAATGGGGGAACCAGAGAGCGTTCGAGAAAAGGTCGAGAAAGACGAAACGGTGAAAGGGAAGGGCGTGTGTTACGGGGTGTGTCTATCTTTAGAGTTCATTCAGAGAATCTTTTGCTCTCGTATGGCCGGGCGAGGGCCAAACGTCAGTCGATTCACGCCTTGGCGACCCACACGTACACACGCAAACTCACGTGATCTTTTTTTCTTTTTTTTTTTCTTTCTTTTTTTTCAGTACGTAAGCTAACGCCCGTTAAACATGGCCTAAATGCGACGAGTGCCTTAACAGGTGTGGAAGATTCACGTTCCGAGGCGTGTTTGATGAGGCCGTTTAAAAAGACCGACGATACTTTTCGTACTTGCGAAACTCGATTAATTTCTGTCTCTTTGGCTTAGAGTAATTAATTCATTAGTGGTGGACCGATTAGTGGAAATAAAAATTGGAAAAAAGGTTTTCCCGGATCTCTTACTGTTCGTTCTTCGAGATGATAGATCTCGAAAAAAAATTTAATAATAATAAATCGGAAAGAGAAAGAATAAATATATATTTTCTTCCGGAATCGCTTATTGATCTTACGCTTTTTTAAGGAAGAGAACTATGGCTTGCGTGAGCGAATAGATCGAAAATTCGAACGAAACGACTGCTTCGAAAAACGATCGAATTAAAAAAAAAAGAAATAAAAAAAAAACGACGATGGAGGTCAGCAACGATTGACGCGTTCGGTGGTCTTCCCGGAAGTACGAGTGCAGGCTCCAGACGTAACGGGCCCTTTCCTAAACATCTGCCGACCCAGAAGAAGTCGAGCGTGCGACTGTTTTATGACCTCGTAATTTCATCGTCGACTTGATCCATTTGCCAAAGAATCGCGGAAAGGAAAACGGAATTTCTTCGTCTTTCACGATTATCTTTCTCGGTAAAAAAAAGGAAAAAAAAAGAAATATTTTATCGACTTAATTTTTTCGAAATAAATTTTAAATTATTATTTGATTAATATATATCCTTAACGTCGATTGCGTTATAAAGGTTCCTATATTTAATCGAGCTCCACAATTACAAAATACATCGTCAACGTTTGTTCCTTTTCCGAGTGAAACGTGAACGATAGATCACGAGCAGTACATTGCAAATACCCGCGGGCGTGTGCGAAGAGCGACGGAAAGGCTTAGGATTGATTAAATCCGCAGATAGCGAACGCAGCCATGAGAGACGAAAGAAAGAAGGAAAAAAAAAAAAAAAAAATAGAGATGAAAAATATCGTAATTTTTTTTTTTCGAAGGTCGCTCACTGTTACATTTTTAAACGTCGACGCTTTTCCAGGGAGAAATCCGCAAATATCGCGGTGTCCTTTATTCCAACGCGTATCGGCATCGCGTACGCGACACCGGCTGCTATTTCGAGAGAACGGGAATGCATTTACCTCAGCGTGATGTTTTACAGTTCGCTTTACGAGTCGCGCCGCGGGAATTGCATTACGCCGCGCGATTCCGCCCCTCGATCGAGTATATTCCCCCGCGGTAAAGAGCGCTCGTCGAAATGTTTAGGCGCGCCGAGCAAGGCGTCCCTCGCGAATGTTATTGACCCCCGTGTGAAAATCGCGAGACGAAGCTGCCGCTTATAATCGAGAAGGCGTGGGTCGTAAGTTATCGCCATCAGCAGATTAGGCGAAGTGTAATCAATGGAGTCGTGTGTCGTATGAAACGCAAAAAGATAATTCCCGATGTGTTCTAGTTACGCGACGACTAAAGTTTGTACGTCGAGTGCAATTAAATCCGCAATGTGCGCTTTTCGTATAAAATTCGTGCGACTACCAATCGTTGAGAGTAAGAACAACGGCAATTAATAATTTCGCGATCACAGCCTGCGATATTTAATTCGGTATATAAACGAATTAATTAATTAATTATTTATATAAAAAAAAGGAATTAAACGAATAAAAGAAATGATATTGAAAAAAGTTAATTCTCTGGAGAGCTCGGTCCGGTTGATCACGCTTCGCGGGAGATCCATCTCGTTGAAGTCGTTAAGTTTCACGGCGCTCAACCGTCTCGAATTAGAATCACTCGGCAGCAGTGTCGTGACGAGCCTATTTTTAGATCCTACTACAGCCATCAATGACCATCGATTAGCGTCTACGTTTCGGAGACGGGAAACCGAGCTCCTACGACGGTCGCCGTGTCCTTGCCCGCGCTAGAATATTCGCGTTACATACGTGATCCGTACGATCAATAATTTATCCCGTCTCACGGATTGTGATTTATCCGTTTCAAGCTTTCTCGGGGAGTCTCGGTATCGCGCCGCCATTCGATCGGGCGTAAATTACACGTATCGGAGAATACGTATGGGAGATACGCACGATCTCACGCCCGTCCTCTACGCACGAGCGAGCGCGATCGCTCGGATCGCTTCTACCAACGTTCGGATTGTCAGCGCGTATTTATCCTTGAGCCGCCAACGATTTGCGCACGATTAAAAGATGAATCCTCGAAATCGAAACCTCGAGCGGGGCCGCCTTTCGATCGACGATAAAAAAAAAAAAAAAAGATAATAAATTGCGTGCGCCTTTCGGATAATAATTTTCCGACACGCGCGTCGCGGATGAGAGACCGATCTCGTGCCCGAGTGTCTTAATTCTTTCCTGAGTAAAAACAGAGTCACGTAATTAAAGATGGGATGAACGCCGGGGGCGGAAGGGCGGGTGAGAGGTGCGCTCCTCTTTGGGTGGTAGCCAAGCCCGACGACGTCGACGGAGCGGAGAGCAAGCGCGCGCGGAGGAGACCCCGGTGTACCGCGAGCCGCGGCCGCGAACACGAGGCAAGAGGAGGCGAAAGACGGAGAAAGGCACGGTTTCTCGTAATGCGAACCGTAGGACGCCAAGCTGTCTGCCGGGACACCGGTATGCCCCACTACTTGGATCGCGGCCGTCGCCGCAAAGTGGTAGTGACGGCCGGTGCCGGTGCCGGTGCCGGTGCGGCCGCGGTCCCTCTTGCAGCGCGAAGACCCCATCCCGTTTCTCTCGTTGGCTTGGTCTGCTGCCATCTAGACATCGCCTTCGCAGACTGAAAGTTCCCCGAAGATTGTTTCTTAAAAGCCTTTAATTAAATAACTCGTAAAGGAAATTAATTCGTGACGGAAGAGCCGTCGCTTTGGATTACGTTTCGCAAAAACACTCGGCGCGAAGCGAGAAGGTAAAGTCCAGAATATAATCGCGATCAATGGTCTTCTATCGGTTTGAATATTTTTTATAATAATTCCTTTCGCCAGATCGGCTTCCCGTGCTCGTCTACCTGCTTGCGAGAAATTATCGGCGACGTCGCGTAGAAGGCGACCTTTCGCGGTTTCTAGAGAAGTTTCTAGACAACGTCCCTCTCGATGCCCATCCGCGCCTAGCGTCGGCAGAGCGACGTTTCATCGTGTGTACCTAAGCGACGCGCAAGTGGAACGTGCAAGAAAGAGTAGGCAGCCGACAGAGCCGGTTCTGCCCTATATACGCGAGATAGTACGCGCATTCTTTCGCCGATAGATGTTCCGGCAAATCGATTATTCTGCAAAATATTATTCGACGACTACCGAGCACTCGAGTCAGAAAATAAACGGTATCTATCTCGTCTAATTGTAAGTAAAAAAAAAAAAATAAAAAAAAAAATAAAAAATCCGCGCACTGACGCTCTTCGCATCTTCGGCGGCACGGTGTTACCGGCGCGAATTTATTGCCATTTTTTCCAGGCGCGCGACGTGCTCCTGATAATAGGAAGGCCGATGAAACGTGGTCGCGGCGCGGTTGTTAGCTGATAAGAGCGCGGCTGCTGGCGAATACCAGCGCAACGGGGTTAACGCATCTCTAGAGGCTGACGCGCGAGCCTAGGTACTCTCAGCGGGCCGTGTAAATAAATCGCGCGAATCCCTCCGCCTCCGCCCGCCTTGCTACCCGCGTCTACTCGACGTATTCGCGCCGCGTGCACGGCGCGGCGGAAAGACAGAAGGCCCTCTGTTGCGAGCGTACACGGTGCACGCTCGATCTTAAAACCCGCGGGAGTTCGACGGTAGAAAGTCTCGCCTTGGAGAGCCTGCCTCGAGTACAGGGTGGCGGACGCAAAAGGAATAGTCCGGCTTCGTTCTATAAGAATCTTGATAACGGCGAAAGAAGGACGGGCGCTGCGTTACAGAAAGTTATTTCGCTCGACGTATCGTTGCAAAGAACGTTTGCCGTTTCGCGGGCTGGTATAATTTACGGATCGTTATCGTCGGACCGGTGCGATTGTTAAAATCAGATCGTCGGGCTCGTCGATAAGCAGGAAATTAAACCTCGCGAAGCCACCGAGCGATCGCGCGATGAGAAAAAAATTATCGCGCGCGTGAGAAAGGGCTTTAAAAAGATATACGCGAACGCGACAGTCAAGGGGACGTTTCGTCTCGAGCCCCTTTTTTAATTGCAAACCGCTGCGTAATTCTCGCCGAACGTTGCGGATGCGTACGACGCGTTTATAATTCCGACGTTCCGCTTCTCTTCGCGACGTTTCTTGCCGACGAAGGCTGCGGCGAAGAGGTTCGTTGCACCCGTTCGCGTGCCGCGGAGAGGCAGGCGAGAGACGGTCTCGCTGAGGACAAGGCGCCGTTTTGTACGCGACTCGCGAAATCCAGCCTGGTCTGTCTTCGTAGCAAATATAAAGCGAGTCTTAAAAGGAGCATCACCGGCGAGGTTTTCATTTTTCATACGCGGGAAATACTCCGTAAACCTCGGTGCGCAAAAAAAGTGGACGGATCGTAAAGCAAAAAAATTAAAAAAAAAAAAAAAAAAAAAAAAATAGCACTTCGAAGAAAGACGTTCGTTTCTCTTAAAGGAAACGGTCCTCCCGCAGATTTATTGTCGCGATTCTTACAATGTGTGCGTGCGTGCGCGTATGCACAGGCTTGGACGATCAAAGGAAGGGCGTGAGCGCGCGCAGAGGATCCACGGCACACCTGTTGAGCATTCCTTCACGAATGCACGCGCGTGTGAGCCCATCGACGCGGCGCGGCGGCTACGTGCGTCACATACGTCATCCGTGTACGCGGGTCCACAGGTGTGCTCATTAATTCCGCGTTGCCTGATGGTGCGCGCCGCACCGAGGCCGAGAGGCCCGCGTCGATCGCGCACAAAAAAGGGACAAAATCGATAGCGGCTCGTAAGTCTCGCGGCCGCCAAGATTTACTCTCTCGTTTCCGTACAAAAGATTATGAGATATTACAGTATAATAGTAATTTTCAAAGGAAGAGGAATCGTACGGGAATTCCTTCGGGACAATAATAGCGACAAAAAAAAAAAAAAAAAAAAAAAAAAAAAAAAGAAAAAAGAAAGAGAATTTCACTAAGCCGTGTTTCACGCCTGCTGCAATAAATCGCACGTTATCCGTGACGTTATCTCGTATCTCCGTGCTGAAAGAAGAGCCCCCGCGGGAGAGAAAAAATTGTACAACAAACTAGACTCCCGTCTCTAATTTTAGGTTCAAAAAACCGAGGCTGCACTCGTGAAAGTGATAAATCGCGCCGGCGTAACGCCACGACGATGGATTTATTGGCCGCGGACGAAAAAGCCACCGCCGCACTTTAATTCCCGGAGTAACGCAAATTACGGCCGCGAGAACCCGCATATGCGGTCAGTAATTAATTGAGATATCGGCGGTAGATAGTAGCGTCAATATGAATTGATAATGCGGCCGCGTGCTACGGCAACCAGAGTTGCGCGTCCCATCGATGAGAAATATGGTTATTGACTCGACAGATGATTGACGTTTACCGGACACTCTTTGTGCCGGCACGGGTGAATGTATTTTCACGGCGCGAGAGCTTTATACGATCCTATCCGGTCGGCTTGCCAATCTCGGTGGTCTTATCTGCTACGACTGCTAAACGAGACTACTAGGCACAAAATAACGACCGCGATGCAGAAAATAGAGAAAGATACGATCTTTAAAAGCGAGGTTTTCGAACGTAACATTATTATTTATTACGCGTTAGGTTCAAGACACGCGATGAGAATTTAACCGGCGATAATATTGTTTTATTCAGCCTGTTAATTATAGCATATTATCATTGTAACGCGAGATAAAAATCTCAAATTTTTAACCGTCGCGTTGCCCGAACGCGGTGAACTCTTGGTCAAACAGATGACCGCTCGTGGATCAAACCTATGTGCGCGTGTTAATATTTATATAAAATGGCCTTAATGCGCGCAACGTTTCTATTTGCCAACCTTGAATCACTTTTAACAATAACGTCCGCGCGGGGACGAGAACGAATCTTCTGTTTTATCGGGCGCGATCCTCGCGGTGGGCGGCGCGAAATTTTTAATTAGCGGCTAATCAAATAACTCGCGCTGTGGGGATCGCGTTACTAATTTACGGAAATACATCGACATGTATCCGCTCGATCCTGCACCGTGAGGGATCTCTCTTTTTAGCGAAACTCTAGATTTTCCTCCCTCCCCCTCCCTCCTCTTCCTTCTCGATCTCTAACCGCAGGGTGATATAACCGCGACTTGGTATCGGAAGGTAACATCATCGTCGCTAATTACAGACGCACGCGGCACGAGAGGGGCCGAAGGCGATCGGGAGATAAAATCGATTCTACGACGGAGATATTCCATCCGGGCTCGCGATGAACGGCCGCCGCGCGCAATTGTGCCAAGTATCTCCCGTGAAAAAAAAACTTGGCCGTTCGATTAACGGGCCGCGTGGGGCGTTATACCGATCGGAATCGCTTAGCATTTATTCATCGCGCGAGCGCGCAAAGGTCAGTAAAGGCCAATAGAGCCGTCCTTATATAATTATCGCGAGCGGGATTGACGTCATCGATTTTACCACGGTGCCTGGTGCCACCGCCGTTTGTTCCTCGCGCGAATTACGGCCGGCAAACAAAAGCGAAATCCGCTTTTCCTGCCGCGTGGAGATCCGTTTCCGCGAAAATAATTGACGGCGGCCTCGATCGGACAATCTCCCGCGCCGCCGCGGGCCAAGTTCTCCGAATTTTATTCTTTATCTTCTCGCATGGGCGGCATTATTTTTTCTGTGCAACACGTGTCCGGCTTGACCTCTCCCCGATCTTGCGGAACGAATGCCTCAACGATTTACGTCGCGCTAACGATCGGACACGCGCTAAATGACTATTACGTATAGGTGGATTATTAGCCAGCGCGCAAAAGAAACGTTTTTAGAAAGGAAGCATTACCGCGTTCGTGTTTGCCGCGAGAAAAATAATTGCCTGGCATTATTACGCTGCACGATTACGCGCGATTGTATAAATTATGAGTAACAAATATTGTTATGACAATGACATACTATCGTGTACGATCGAAATAAAAAATAAAATCATAGTAACGTAGCTATCCATCAAATATAAAATTGTACAGCATTGTACGAATGATCTTTCTATTGACACTTGTCGCAAAAAGAAAAAACCAACAGATGTGACTGAACTACAGACCACCCGGTGTAAAAAAAAAAAAAAAAAAAAACGCCACGACGCTCTCGGCTAAGGGGGTTGAAAGATCCCTCTCTCCTCTAATAATACGTTTTTCATCGAGAAAAATCACTCGTGGCGATACCGTCGACGCACCGCTCCGGGTGTGCATATCGAGAGCTCGAATCACGCGAAGGAAGCACGGCGGCAGCGGCGGCGGTGGGCCTTTTGCATACACGCGCGCATTATCACTCACGCATACGCACGCATGCAAGCGGGACCGTAGGCAGGTAGGTCCGCGGACGTCAAAGAGATCGGCGGAGCTCCGGAGAAGAAGGAGAGCGCCTCCTCGTTGCTGCTTGATTTACGGTTCCCGTCGTCTTTTTATTTTATTTTTTTTTTTTACTTTTTTTCTTTTCCCCTTTCCTTTCTTTCCTGAGGAGGGGACCGCCTCGTTCCGCCGCCCTCTCAGTATTTTCGTCTCCGTTTCTTCGCCTCCCTTTCTCCTGCCTACCGAAGCGTATACAGCAGTGTGTGTAGCACACGTATCGTATGGCATATGTTATGTGGTACATGGTATACCGGCGGCGGTCAACCGCCTAATTAGAGGGCCCGTCCCTCCTCTCGCCTTCTCGTTCGGTTGCCTCGACATCTTGATCTTTTCCTCTCGTTTTTTTTTTTCTTTCTCGCTCCCGTCTCTCGTCCTCCCGCACCGTCCGCGTCGCACATACGCGTGTAAAAACCACAATCCGACCGCAGGCTCCGGTGAGCGCGTGCGGCACGCGGTGAACGAGCGGCTGTACCTCGACGCTCTCCTCTCCACCGGATCTCCCCCGATCCGTGCATCGCAAGCGCAAACGAAGCCCGTTACGTTAGATAATCAAGAAAGTTCGCACCGAGATTACTTTACAATGCCGAGCGATCGATTCCGTACGAGCCCGCGCTGGGAAGGTACACGTGGATTTAAAACGCGAGTTACGCACTCGCGCGATGATTGCCGCCTTCACGGCCGTTAAATTTCTGCGGTAATTGCGTAATAATTACGTAGCGATTATTGAAACGAGCGCGTGTTTTATAAGCAACGGTTAAACTCCCGCGAGAGAGATATACTGTATACCGAAGGGCAGCAATTCTCGTTACCTTGCGGGCGTCGTTATTCCGCTAAGTGGTTCCGAGGACGATTGGCAACGATTACGCCACGAAATACGCACGTCGGAGGAAAATGCGATAAATCACCGAGGCTCGATTTCCCGACGCGTAAGTTTCGTGTCCCAACGACAAGGCTCTTGGAAAGAGAGAGATTTTCGACGGCTATTCTCGCGACGGCTGAAAATCGGCTCACCGCGACCGGCCGCGGAGTCATTATTGTTCGACGATGGGTCCACCGTGGGACACACTCGCGTGCATACGTCGGCTTCGCGTATACCCAGCCGCACGGTGGTCGGGCCGGTGCGTATATTCGTGCGCGTGTCCATACATATCGCAAACGAGGCGATCGCGCGCGGTCGCACACGCACTCATGGGGGCCCCGTCGCGGGACGAGGGGTCCCCTCGCGGATCCCGTCCGGCAACTCCTCACGGGGATTGAGTCATCCGGCACGAGAAAAGGACCACCTGGCGAGGAGAGCTATATATCTAACAATACCGCCGCGCGGCTCCTCGAGCGGAGTCCTCCTCCTTTCTCTCCTTCTCGCTCGTTGTCCTCCCGGGGCTCGATCGAGCCCCCGATTCCCCGCTGACTTCCCGCCGGTCACCATCAACGAGAGCGTGTAGGACACGCGGTCCAATCCCCCGCCCCCCCCCTTCTCGAGAGAGATCCCGGGAACGCGTTTCGGTAATTGCACGCGTTTCGCCGCTTCTTCTTATCCTCCTTACCGCGGTGCTTTTTTGCGGAAGCCCCTCCCCCCACCGTCGGTGCACGGTGACTTTTTCAAGCCGCCGCTCTTTCGGCGTACGCTGTTTATCCTGCTTTTATGCCCCTCCCCGAGGTAATGACGGGTCCGCGCGGTACACGCGTGTATTCTCTACCTGAGCCGCCGCTGATCCTCTTAATGTCATCGCGATGACGGGCAAGCCTCACGGGCGCAGGTCGTTGACCTAGCCCCGACCGATCGGGGGATTGAGATTAGACGTTCTGGAGTTCAGAGACGAAAGAGACCTGTCCACCCTCGAAAGCTCTTTTTCGCGTCCTACTGTGAACGAGTCGTCAGAATTTGCCAGGCCGAAGAACGGCGTTTACAAAGATTAGTCTAAGATAATTGTTCGGGTTCTTAACGTTGCGATTTACATGCAATTAGATTTTTTTTCCGAGCTTTGAGCTTTCGCGCGTCGAAGACGTAGCTGGACGTTTCGTATACTATAACCGTATGCTATAAACGAGCCGCCGCGGAGTAGACCGCCGAATTCGAACGAGCGCGTGGCTTTTTGCCGAAGGAGCCCTCGCAGATCGCACACCTGTACGTGGTTCAGCCGAGGAGAGACTCATCTATCGCGGGAACAAGTAGTCTCCATTGACCGTTTCCTCCCTTCGCGCATCCCCTTCGCCCCGACACCCTCTGCGTATTTTATCTTAGGTTATATGTACACGTAAGGTGCATACGCTTGCGTCAAAATCACATCTAAAATGGTATCTATAAAAAGGACAGACTTGTCTAGAACATCAATTTGCAATACCTTAATTTGCAATTCCTTAATTATTTTTAAAAATTGCGATTTCGTACAGCGTACAATCACGATTTAAACATTTCGTTTCTATCATAAATTTAAATACCCTAAAACAGTATTAAATAAGAACATGTAAAATTTATGGTATTTGAATATTCTTAAAAAAAAGGTTGTTTTAGAATAATTTAATTAACCTAATTACGGTAAAAAAAAAAGAAAAAAAATTAGTGCTTGGTTATTAAAATAGAAAAATTTTAATTATAATATTGATAAGCCTATCGATGATTATATTTATAATATCAAAATTTATCTTTTATTTGTATTTTATGCATCGCGAATAAGAAGACGATTGGCTTTCGTTTTATTATTCGACATTTCGATTCGCTTTTGCGTCACCATGCGATATTACGGAACGACCATTCATTCTCACTCGAATTACACGCATAATCTCTGTACAGAGAACGGAATACGTACGACTTGTACTGACCCGATCTCTGTGTTACGCCCACAGGCCGTTCGATCTAAATATAGCGACGATTTTTCGCGAGAAATGCAATCGAGACGTTGCTATATCGACACGACGCAACGATTCCACGAACCTTTTGCGAAATGCGTTTCTACTTGCGCAATTAGCTGCGGCTGTCTCGATTTTTCGTGAAAACTAAAAATACCGTCCGGCACAGTTTATTCATCGAAGCTATAAACGCATCTATTTAAATAAACGCAGCAAATTCTAACAAATGTTATATCAAATTAAATACAAGAGCAATAAAGTTTTTTTTTTTTTTTTTTTTTTTTTTCGTCGTCGTCGAAAGTTGGAACTTTCGATGAAACGCCCGAGGGGACTTGTGGGATTCCGCCGTACTTTATTAGCCGCTAACCGATTCCGCTCTGTAACTTACGGGGAACACGTTGCGACGCGTTATCGTACGGCCGATATCTTTGTGAAGTCGCATACGCGCGCTACATCGCCCGGTTAAAAAGCGCCATTATTTACGCGCCGGACCCTTACGGCTTCGTATGCTTCTCCGCCCGACTGGCGCAAAATATAATGTAATCTGCCCTGTAAGTAAGTCGAATGTTTCGCCCGAGATCGGGGCCCCACGACCGGACCCCCTGCCTTTACACACACGCTGTACCGTTTTTTTAAAGCCGGCTCATTTACCGTCCCCGCGATTCGACCCGCGGTATCAGAGGCGAGAGCGACTCACTCACGGCGCATATATCGGTGCACTTTATGCCCATGTGTGGTCCGGTTGTCAATGCACCGGGAAATTTAAGATAAGAGGCCCCACGGGCTTGCAACCGAAGGGGAGGAGAAAAGAGAGGGAGAGAGACGTCCGTCGCCATTACCGGAATCGGGGCCAAGCGGAGAGTTAAGTCCCCACCTCCCCCATACCTTAAAATGTACCGGTGCAACTGGGTTTAATTTACGATGTCTTTACGCGTCCCGCACGTCGGATCGCCAGATTTTTTCACACGCGTTATCCCGGATTGGTCGGAGACGAAACGAGAACCGCGATAAGGATAATCGAGGAGACTTACGTACGCGGCGCGGATGTATATTTGTGGAGACGTCCCCCGTCTCTTCGCCTTCATTAAAGGCGAAAAATCTGCCAATTTAGAAAATATATCTCGCATCGAAATGTTCTTGTTCCAAGACGGGCGAGATTGAGGGGAAATTTATCATTCCAGGGCATTTTACGTTATGGTATTTAATTAATTTTCTAATAATTGTAATATTTAATTTAAAATGCCAGTCCTACGTAAATGCGGAGTAACATTAAAATTCATTTCGAATAATCAGCATAGTGTATTTATTTCCCTCCCTCTCACTTTCCCTGACACGCCGAGATTTGAGATCGTATTTTAAGAGACAACCACGGACTACAATCAAATTAATTAAACAGAAATATTGCACGCGCACACGGGAACGTGTATTTTACTTTTTACCTTGTTCAAAAACGTTTCCCTAAGCCGTTGCTATTACGCGACGGCCGCGGAGATTGACGGCGGATTCGAGCCCAATGAAATCAATTAAGTAGCAACGAGGGGGATCTAGAGATTGAGAGTCTTTGGCTCTCTTTGATGCGACGATCGCCGGTTCACCGGATACGTTCCGAGAAAGTCGACTCCCGAGGAGAAACGAGACAGATCGCGGTGTCCATTCTTTCCTGTGGAAGACAAGCCTTTGGAAATCCATACAAGAGTAAAGAGAAAGAGAGGAGCGAAGGAGGAGGGAGTAGAAAACGGAAGAGAGTAAGAGGAGAGTCTTAACGATGTCAGGATGCGGGCGACTTTGGGGGGCAAATTATCGGCCTGTGGCCAATTACCAGGTGGAGGCGCCGATATATAGAAGAGAGCGGTTGCCGGAGAGTTCCGAGAATCGTCCTGGCGGCTAAAAATAAAATCCCACCCGGGAGCGGTGATTATGTTCCGAAAAAAGAAGAATCGGGCGAAACGCGCTCGCTCTCGTGTGTGCAGGTGGCGAGTGGGACGGGGGGAGGGAGGAGGTCTGCGGATGATATGAACGAGAGAAAGAAGCGGAGAGGAGGCGAAAAGAGAGTGAGAAAGGACCCCTGTCCCTTCACCCCCTCCCCGTCCCCCTTATGGTGGATCATGTGCTGGGGCCTCAGTTAATGAAGTTGTCGGTTCAGGACGTTTACAGGTAGAGCCTACCTGCGTGTGGTCCATTCACAGCGACTGCTGCAGGACTGGTTAAGAGTTGCTTTACATCTTAACCTCTGTGCGTGCGTGTGCGTGTGTGTCATGGGCGTATGCGTGGGCTTGCAGGTCGGCCCGGCCAGTCAATCGGTGAAGGAGAAAGAAGAGAAGAAGGGCAAGAAGGTGATGGGATATATTGGTACGCGCGGCGTATGTCTCATCGTTACGTATATGAATGATTTTGCTCTCTTCGATGAACGTTGAATCGCGAAATTAAATGTCCAGCTTTTCTAGAAGATCGATCTTTTTTTTAAAGATCTCACGTCCGCGAGATATTTTTTTTCTTTTTCGACCACACGACGCTTTGGTCCGGCGGAGAGAGATTTAATTGAAAGATAAAAAGGGAATAGAGAATAATTCTTCGAAAAGATCGGAGAGCTTTCGAGGAACAACGTGACTAAGTGAACGGAACAATCAACAATTTATTACCTACGACAAGAGAGGCCCAGTTTTAGATTCATTCATTCTCTGAAAAGAAAGCCGCAGCTGGCTTTCAATGAAATATCTGTTTTTACTGCGAACGTATCAGTGGAAAGGAGTTTAAAATAAATATAAAAAAAGACTGTGTACTCTTAATGTATGCCGCTTGTTGCGATATTTCAAATATACTTGTAACAACGTGTTAATGTTTCTCATACTTTCGTTATTGCATCACCACCTTGTCAATTAAATTTTATCGCTTATCGCGCCTCTAATCGTTTATCGAAAAAATTATGAATTGGCTTAGCCGCGCTTATTAATTTTGATTAATTTGAATAAATTTAAAATAACTTAATATTTAATTAACGTTATATATCTGGCTCTTTATGATAAATATTACTTCTTCAATAACGCGTCGTGTAAGCACGACGCTATAAAAATTTCACATATCGTTAAACAAATAGAACGCACATTTTTCTTATTATCAATGAATCACTTTGATAATCCGCGCACAAGTGTATTGAAGCAAGTACCCGAGGTCGCTATAAATACGAAATTTTCGGCAGCTGGCGCTAATAAGTCAGTCGTAATTGTCCGCGAAAACTTTTTACTACAGTACCCTAACAATATGTAATTCGTAATAAATATAAAAAATTCCAATCCGTATTACAGTACCTTCGTAATATTTTAAGCCTCGCATTTAGAAAAAAAAAAAAGTTTTAATCTAATGATCTAATTAATGATTTTCCTTTCCAGATGATGCATCGGCAGCAAAATACTCAATCATCCAACGACGATTTCGCGATGTATCCATCGGCCGCGTATCATTCCTCGTATCGCTCGACGCTATTGTCGTCGACGTCGACGTCATCGCCGTCGAGGTCGTCGCCCGCGGGATCGTCCTGCCCCGTGTTGGTCTCCGTTCTCACGTGGTCATTGACGCTGCTGCTGATCTCGTCCTGCATCGGCCTGGGCGCGGACGCCGCCACCCTTAGCGGCCATCCTCTGGGCAAAAGGTCGTTCTTCGACATTCAGTGCAAGGGCGTGTACGACAAGAGCATCTTCGCCCGTCTGGACCGCATCTGCGAGGACTGTTACAACCTCTTCCGGGAGCCGCAATTGCACATGCTTTGCAAGTACGTTTCATTATTCGCAATGACTGGACGTTATCACGAATCGACGATCGGCGATCGCGACGGGTTCCGCCGCTGTTGTTCCGTTATTACGTGGCAATTTAGAGCGCAAGTCAACGAGGATGAGATACTCGCAATCATTTTCAATCGCGTGATTGTAACAAAAGTATAACGATTTACGCAGAGGACGCGGCGAGCTATCGATCTCGTTCCGCGTGCGGTTACACGGGAGGTTTGTTAACGCGAGCTGATCATTTCCGACGAAAAGTCTGGACGGCACTAACGGGAGAAGTCTCTTCCGAGCGTTGACGATTTCGCGAATGACTTCCGCCGCGTGAATTTCTACCCTGAAAAATGTCGGCGGCCGGACAATGGTCAAAGGTGGACGTACGGATACGTACCTTTGTGTGTATCTTTTTTTTTTTTTGCGGCGCACACGTGCTCGTTGCTCGGTGTATCGCCGCGCGTGCACACGCACACGCGCTCATTCATACACGTGCGCGCGTTCGCCATACGTCGGCACGCGTATCGAAATGGAATGAGATTTCTCTTCTATTTATAGCTCGTGCGAGCGAATACCAACGCACATCCGCTGCTACCTGCCGTTTGTGCCGAGCCGCGTTAAGCCGCTTAACGGGCTGTCTCAAAAGAACTATTGTGCGACGAACGAGTGGGATCAACGTGAAAAAGGGACTGACTTGACGAGCTAGAGCTCGAATGCACATAACGGCACGTAGCGCTAAATTTAGGAAAAAAGTTTTGCCTTCTCGAGATGTGAGAAGATAGTTAAACGCAGATGCGTCGACGTATCGTGACTCGTGAAAACTCTTAACGTTATCGCGCGGCCGACGCGTCTATTTTGCCCGCAAGAAGTTTCTTTTTCGATCGCGCGATCGATCATTTTAATTTTGATATAATTACGAGGAATAGATTTTTATCCGTATTTATAAGGTATTTTTCAGGATTTCCGAGCTCACGAGCTGCCGCCTGCGAATGCAATTTGCGCCTACGTGACACGATTCCATTGTAACTCTTTTCTTTTTCTCTTTTTAACCCTACGCAGGAAGGAATGTTTCACCACGGATTACTTCAAAGGATGCCTAGACGTTCTGTTGCTAACGGACGAGATCGGAAAGATCCAAATGTGGATCAAGCAACTCCATGGAGCTGATCCCGGGGTTTAGGTAGCCTTTTTTTTTTAGTTTATGATTTTTCCTTTTATGCGCCCCCCTTTCTTTTCTCTCCGCTTTTCGCAAATATAAAGAACTAACTGTGCCCGCTTGCTCTCCCATTATCCTTCCTCGTCTGCTCTCGTCCTGATACGTCCTCCACCCGTTGGAAACTTGGATTTGTTCACGCAATCTTTGCACACGTACGTACGTACGTATCGTATGCATCTTGTAACGTCAACGTTCGTAGAAAAAAAAAAAAAAAAAAAAAAAAAAGACGATGCGTTTTCGATTGCACGGTGCGAGTAATGGCGAATTGTGTAAAAGTCGTGGTTACGCGATCAAAGCGATCAAGTTGCGTTTCGTTACGCGAAGTGAGATAGATTTGAATCAGACACTATGTACATACGCTTTAAAAATTAATGAGTGATAATAATCTAGTAAGAACGTAATTAAACAACGTGTTCGCGGACTTGAATGCATTGCCGAACGTGTTATTAATTTTTTTTTTTTTTTTAATAAGAGAGAGATTAAAGTCGTAAACGAGAAGTGATAAATCGCAAGATCGACCGAATTTTTATTTAAATTCTATTTTGGTACTGTTATTTGTTACTCTCCTTGCCATTATTTTCAATTATATTTTCGTTGCATTTTGACACCATCTCCTGGACGAATATCCACGCATATTATAGTATCTTCGCACCGAGATAATGAGTATGAGATATTAGGTAATTTTATATAAGAGAGAGAAAAAAAAATTAAATTAAAAAAATTTTTTTTAATAAAAGAAACAAAAAATATTTTACGTTAGCGAGCAATGCTGCAATAATAACCAAGTGTTGTTAAAATTATATTTGAAATTATTAAAATTCTATTAAAATAGCTTTTGGAACAATTAATATGAAATATTATTATCTATTGCAATTCTATTATTTTAAAGTACGTCTGTAATGCGATTTGATAAAATACAGCATCGCTGGCGACATAACATTTACCATCATCTCGTACATTTCGACTTCACATTATTCACATTCACACATTTTCATTTTTGCCTTTTCGGCAACAACGATTTTTGGACCATTTTTGGCAGCAAACTTGTAAACGTTTTACATTTTAATCAATTTTTGCGTCTCGTCGATGTTTTTTGCAACGATCGTTGTTAATTTTTTTTTTCCAGGACGATACTAAGGTGGCAAATCAACGTAGAAAGTATTTTTGTTAGGTGGTGAAGGCTGCGATTTTGTGCCGTTTTTTAAAAATGCAATTTTGAAATATTTTTGTGAACGTATTAAATATTTTTTAAGTGTGACAATTCACACTCTACCTTTGATATACGACATTTTGATGTAGAGTGTGAAATAATCAATACCTTCCTACACATATCCCAATATCTATGCACTAACAACTATTAATTCACGGACCTGTTTGCTTAAATATATTAATTTCATTGACATTATCCGTAAAAGTCTCAAAATTTAAATTATTTTTCAAAAATCAAAAATAAAAATATATTAAATAAAAATGTATTTAGAACAGTTGTGACAAACATTTTTTTTTTTTTTTAATTAACGTTACATTTCGCAAAGTAAAAAGCTTTCTTTTTCGTCTCTTAACAAGTCCATTTTAAACAAATAAATCTAAACAGGTCCGAATGTATCACGCTTGACGACCAAGTTTCGCGATTAAGCGCCTATGTTTCACCAGCGGCCCTATTCGATTTTACTATTTCCGATCTCTGTTTCCCTACAGGCAAGACTGCTTCAGCACACAATACTTCACGAGCTGCATCCAAGCGCTGCTGCTTGAGGACGAGAAGGAAAGGTTGCAGGAGATGGTCGAGTACCTAGGTCGCAAGAAGTAAACGGGACATGGTCGGAGCATCGACGCGCCGCACCACGAAGAAGACACATCACACGATATACACATTTTTCCAAACACACGCGTGCGCGTGTACATGATAAAAGAAAAAAAGAAAAGAAAGGAAAAAAAAAAAAGAAAAAAAAACGCGCGCGCCTACACGATCACATACATACATAAGACCAAGAAGGAGATCGATGCAGAACGCGATCTCTCGAGAAGGACTGCAAAAAAGAAGAGGAGGGCTAAGAAGCGTTGATCGTCGGTCGTTCCGCGAACTTGGAGGAGTCTGGTGCTTCGCGAGATTCAATTCGATACCGTCGGGAAACCTAACGACGGGGAACATCAACGTTGGAGAACGGATGCTGCGCGCGCGTCGATCTTCCGATCCTATGGAGATCGCGCCACGATTCGTCGCAGCGTTCCCGGAGGCTTTTATCTCGGAGGTTGCCGCGATCGCGGATGACCTGAAGAACGGCCACGGCGGTACTTACGACGTCTACGAGAATCCGGGAGGACTCGCAGGGGACTATCTATCTGCTGTTACATCTGGAACGTGCGATTCGTCGTCTAATCGACTCGAGACGTAGTTTCGGTGTCCGAGGCCGTAGCGACGGACATCCGTGAACGTCGTTCTGTTCTAATATCGGCGAGTACTAGCGGTGCGATGAGAGTACAATTGAGAGAATTCGAAAGGAAAGGAAAAAAGAGAAAGAGAGAGAGAGAGAGAGAGAGAGAGAGAGAGAGAGAGAGAGAGAGAGAAAAAACGACGATAGAGAGATGGCGATCCTCTTCGCGGTGAGTCGCGTCGTTGTTTGACACGATGAGGCACAAAGTTACACAATAATATACTAAATAACGAGCCACAAGGGAGCGAAACGATACGACTGCGCCATACAAACACACCTACACGTACACACAGCGATTCCATACGAATTCTAGTCGATAAAATATCTGCGCTCTCGCGCACCACGCTACTCGTTTTTATTTGATAATTAATTAATCGTCATCATCCATCATTACATAGTAATAACGATAATCTATATTATTATATTATTATTCGATTACTTTTACGCCACGATTATATTTTTATTATTATCGCCATCTTTCATCCGTTTGTTATTTAGTTAACGATCGAACCATTCGTGGGAGAAAACGTGCGCGTGAACAGACGAAAGAGAATGTCGGTAATTTTTGCATCGCGTTACACAAATATATGCATAATAATTTTAAAGTACACAGAAAAAAAAAAAAAAGAAAAGAAAAAAAAGCAGCGAAAAAAAATAAAAAACAAACGCGGGAAATTTCTGCGAGTATTCGGCTAAGTATTTAAAAATCGAACATTAAAGAAAATAGATCTGAGATTCGTCGATCGTTCAAATGGGGACCGCGTTATTAAGAGAACTATATTACGTCATAGTAGAATTATTGTTGTTATTATTGCAATTTATAATGACGTTCTTTTTTTTTATTTTATTTTTTTTTACCGGGACAAACGCAGCGGGCGGCACGGTGGAAGATACGCCGACGATATCGAACCGTAACTCAATTATACGCGAGTCGAATACGTGAACGTTGTTGCGAAGAGACAGTTGAGTAACAAAAGAAGTTCTACCCGTTGTATTCACCAGCGCTTTGGCGACGGAGAGCGTTCTTCTTTTTTTTTTCTCCTCCGTGCTGGTCCGACGATCCGCGGACGGAGTCGCGCACGAAACGCGTAGTATTTATTTATTTTTTTACGTTTTTAAGTTATGCATAAGTGACACATAGCGAAGCAAAAAGTATTAGCGTGCGTACCTAACCGAGGGGAAACGGTGTTCGCAAATTCGCGGCGGGGTAGCTTAAATCGAATCATTAACCGCGCGATATGCGAAGCAGGAGGAAAAGAGGAGGAGCCTCGATAAAGGAAGCAAAACGAATGCAAAGAGACACGTGAAAAAAAAAATATCCCGCCGTTCTTTGCGACGCCTAATCGCCACTCTGACCGCGAGAATTACGAAGCATTCCAAAATCAGTATTGAAATCATTCCATGTCTACGATCGTCAGGTGCGATCTTGGAGGGCTCGGACATTTCGAGGCGAGATTCGAAGTCCGCTTGTCTCACTTCGCGTAATCTGTCCGCAGAAAAAAAAAAAATATGTCTCGCGATCTCAGAATTATCCGCCTGGGCAGACGGGTTCGCCTTAGCGAGAGTCGCCGTCGAAGGAGAAATCTTCCTCCTCGCGAGAGGAAACTGCGTTAGCTGAACGAAATAGGCTTCTCGCGAACGACTCGTTTTCGATAATCCACCGCTTTCCGTTTCGCACCTGCCGACGCGAGCTGCAAGTTGCGATCACGCGCGAGAAAGGAAGAAAAAAAAAAACAAAAACAAAGCACGACTGCGGATAAGTTTTTCCTCTCAGCTTCTCGCTCTTTCTTTTTTTTCTTTTTTTCTTTCTCTCTCTCTCTTTCTTTCTTTTTTTTCTTTTCTTTTTCTTTCGGCTCTTTCATTGCGATATGAATAAATCCGACACGCGAGCAGACGATGTTTGCATACTTTTGCCAGACACCATCGACTTTCGTTGGACAGTTTTTTTTTTTCTTTTTTTCCGTTCGCAAACGACACGGCAACGACACGCGCGTGAAATATTTTTATCGGCACGCGAGAGAAAACGGGGGACGGGGTGCGGATGTCGCACGCGTTCCGAAGGTATATAGAGGAAAATATCCGCGTGTATGTACATATATGCACACACGCGTACTTAGACACGCATTATATATACGCGCGATCGAATTCGAGAACGAAGATGAGAAAAGGCTGAGGAATCGTATCCTATTCAATTAATTAAAAAAAAAATTATATTATAAATACATATAATATGTAATGTGTATACACCACGGTTTCGTATATGCATTTCGTGGATGCGTATGATGCGCGATATTGTATGTATATGGACGGAAGATGTGTACAAGGAGTACGATTAACGACACCGGATATCCAAGTCTATTCTTGTTTTGCGTGAATAAACGGGTGAAATCAAAAGCCAATATTACCGACTTGTTCGTTTTTACCTTTACCGTCCTGTTTTATCATTTTAGCTCTTTACCCTCCCTCCATTTTTGCAACGGCATTTTCACTTTCGTTGCTATATATATATATATATATATACTTAAATTTTTACTCGCATTTTACGTATTATTTATTAATTATATATTTCGATTTATAAACGTTAAGCGCATTGTTGTTAATTATGATTTATATCCCCGTTCTAAAATCCAGCGAATAAATTCAGAATAAAGATAAAATCGACTCACCGTTTTCCGTCGATGCTGCGAGTTTAGGTAGAACTGTCAGCAATCAGCTACGCTGGACCATGGGAGGACCGCTGTCGCTTGTATATCCTTCTTCTTTTCTATTCCGTATTTCACAAGTAATTCCGTATTCCACAAAGATTCACACCCTGTCATCCGCACTGGAACACGATTGCCATAAAGTTTCCCGCGACAATCTACCGACACGGAAGCTCGATTTGCACTTTCGGTCGAAGGCGACGCGAACTCGACATTTTGTCCCGACTACGAAGGTCTGAAGTAACAACCGAGACAGTCCCGTTACGTTGTTCTTCTCCAATAATTATAACGCACGTATTTGGTATCAGAAATGACGAACGCGACAAGTTCTATCTTGTTCGCAACCTCGCGACTTGCAGTTAAGTGCACGCGAGAGTGCAGATCGGGGTAACTGGCGAATACGAACTTTGTAACCGTCGGCGTTTGCGAGCGCTAACCTCTTCGCTGATCGCGAGCTCTCTCCGGTGAGCGCGCGAAGCCGGACAAAACTGCGGATCGCACAACCGCGATGCGAACGGGGACGCGGAAACGTAGCTTCGTGGGCACGTGTGACCTGCGGGCTCGAAGAGACTCGGCTAAACCTTCGTAGAACAAAACGAAAGCGGTCACCGACACGACTCGTTGCAAGGTACGAAAAAACTAATCATCATCAACGTGAAGTTGGTTGAAATCGCGTCACGCCATCAACATGGCGTGTCGTGTGACGTAACGCGGCGCGACGTCCCCGGTAAATTCGAATTCCAATTCGTGACAATTCCAGGCGGTGAATATCACGATAGACTTAGAGGATGAGAAAAACTGTGGGTCCCTTTCTCGAATACATGACTTATATTTTTGTTTATAAATATTATAAACAGTTGTCCGGTATTCGAAGTCTTCTAAATGCCGTCGGTTCTCGAATCTGCACGCGCACAATGTGTTTTACATGGTGGAAATAAATTATATTAAATACAACACCTTGTCAGAGAAAATTTTTCAAAACGACAAACAATGACACAACATACGATAATATAATATATAAAATATATTTAAATGCTTATGGAACTTAATTATACTATAAAAATATGCTTTCCCTTGGTATTATCGAGAAAAGATCCTATTATGAACACGCTGTAATTACAAGCTCAGCTTATAATTGCGGTATTAGTAAAGCTTTTACCAAAATTAATTTTCAACGAAATAATATGTATCAATTTCGTGAATTAGTATATATTACATTATACTTTAAGGCTGGTCTACATTTATCGTAATAATTATAATAAATGTTACCATAAGAAAGATTAATGTTCAATATTATCTATCTACATGTAATGTGTCATAATCTGTATCGCGTAAATTAACTGCAAAATAAATTATTGGAAATTATGGTAGTTGCCATTGGTTCAAGAAATGTAAATATCAAAACGGAGTCATAACTCACGACAGCTAATAAGACGAATGTACGATTGTCGTATAGGTAGACATTACAATAAATAGTAGACCACAATTTAACAAATTAAGATTACGGCTGCTTTCTTTTTAGAGAACATAGTCGAACAGAAACCAACACGTGTCACTTTTAATTTAAAATTTAATTTAAGCTCAATAGACAAACTTCGATTCTGGAAGTGATATATCAAGTCCCATTTAACTGTAAACTATTATACTCGATGTGTTAGTTTGCGTCGATTTGTGTTTTATAAAAAAGAAAGCAACCTATTTTACATATCAAAGCACAATATAGCTGTAGAATAGCTATAGAACACGTATAGAACTTTTCGTTTATTGGTACTTTATTGAATACGTTGATTTCGGGCGCCATACTGTGATGTCGATACCAGAAATCGCAAGAATACCATTCAGGTAATCCATCTGCAACAAAAAGATGCAATTAGATACAACACTTAGATGTAAAATATGACGACTTATCAATTTACGTCATCAACTGAAGAAAAATCCATCTTCACCATTTAAGACAATAAAACCTAATTGTAAAAATTTAATTTTTTTAATTATATTATTTTACACGTAAATAAGTTTTTTTTTCCAAGACAATTATACAATGATTTCGGCAAGTTTTATTCATGATACTTACACTAGCAATCTCTCCAAATCCTGAAAGTAAACTAGTGATGGGTTTTGGTGGATCTGTAGGACTCGAAATTCTAACAGTACCGTCCGTGGAACTCGTTATCAGACATCCGTGGGTTAAATGCACTCCTGTTATCCCTTTTGTATGTTCCGTGGAATAAGATTTCACTAGCTCGAAATCGTTCTTTGGATTTAGTACATGCAGTTTCGCAGTACTGTCACCGACGCAAACCCAATCCCGCTGCATACTCATGCACATAGGAAATGCTTCGGTTGAAATCTAAAGGGAAAAAAAAAAAAACGTACACTCACAGTCAGAAATGGCATTCACGGTGTTACGACGGCGGCTAGCGTACGTGATCTTGGCGTGATGTGCGTCGAATCTCACACGAAGCGCGCGCGTAGATGTGTTACGGAGTACCGGTCACAGAGGACTGAGGGAGAACGCGGCCTACTACACCCCCCCCGTACTCGGCGGCCGAGAGTGGGGGAAGTCACGTACGCCAGCCGCCGTCACCGCTCGTTGCAGCAAATGCTATATTTGCTTTTCAGTGTACGATAACACAGCCGCGTCTTTTTTATCAACATATAAAGATATGGAATGAAATTACTGTGATAGATTTCAAAGTCCTTCCGGCTCTCTGATCCCAAACAGAAATCGTCTTGTCTTCGCTAGCACTTAGAATATATTCCGCGTTCATAGCCAGCTTAATTACGGCTCCGGTGTGCGGTCGATACTGTCTGATCGGTTTATGTCCAGATTTCGAATCGAACACGAACACAGTCTTACTGTACGAGCCGGTAGCAAAGAGGGCTCGCTCTGGACACGACGACACGCACAGCAATGCACCCGGCACGCTCCTAGAAACATTTAACGTTACTAAATAATAATACATACAAATTGACAAAATTCAGTATAGCAAATTTTAGAATCACGAATTATTTACCGAAACGCGAATCTACATTTTGAATAATTTCTATTATCACATACATCTCGTAAGTTCTCTGTTGCACGAGACCAGTATTTCTGAGCATCCATGACTTGACGCTTTGATCCCAACTACAACTGTAGATCGTGTTGTCTATCGCCGTTAAATCCCAGATCCATCCGTTATGCGCGGAATCTATGCATACGGAGTGTCCGATTTCGTGAGAGGATAGCTTTTCATGAGAGGGAAGCTTCCAATAAACCAAAGTTCGATCTCTCGCGCCTGCTATGCAAGTAGTGCCATCCTGAGAAGAAGAGACATTATTATCACATTATTACATCATTAATATATATTTTTTGTAAAGAGAAATATCTCGAGACATTTGGCACAATATACTACCTACGTGCATGAGTAATAGCGCATCTATTGTGCTGTACTGTGAATTCGGAATTATCAGTTTCTCCATAGAATCCTGCTGTTTCCATTGTGCTATTTGCTTTTCCATCTCAACGCATGACAATTTCCAAAATAATTTGTCAGGTCTTGCTACAATGGCATGTGACTTCGTATCAAAAATTGATTAATATTTTAATATCAAGTACAAATAATCTATCTATAAGACAAGCATATTGTAAATCTATTAGTTTCTTACTTTATATGTATCAGATCGTTCCAATACTGTTCAAGTTTTATCCTAATCAACTTCTTGTAAACGAAAAACATATTTATATAACATTTTATAAGAAAACAGGCTTATTTTGTTCCAAGAACAGAGTAAATTAATTTGGAGTAAAATTTGTACGCGACGTAAACCAATGTGCAACATATGCATGTGCAAGTCAAACAGTGCTAGCATAGAACGAAATAACCAATGTTTCGTTTCTTTATAAAATGCGTTGTTCGTGCGAGGCGTAACGTGTTATCAACGTGAACTAACCAGGACGCAAGAGCGGGTAGCTAGCATCCGGCCATATATGGTTAATTCGCGCTTTCCACAGTGAGTCATCTTTTAAAATCAGGTAGAATTGCTTGCACACCAGGCTCAAACCGTGTACTAACGTCGACGCCTCTAAGAAAGAGCATATATGCAGGAATATCTGAAATGAGACGTGATAAATAAATTAAGCGCACGATCAAACGAACACTCCGACAGCAAAAATGAAGGCATACGAAAACAGAGTAAAAATAAAAAGAGGTTATACGCGCGTAAAATATATAAATAACAATCGACGTTCTTTATCGTTTTCACGTACGAACCTCCACGGGAAGATCCAGCAATGATAGTTGTGCATCTTCCTCGCTGTCGTGCGTGCAGCTTGCATTCTCGTCATCCATTTTTCTTTCCGCTTTGAGAATCTGCGTACTTTCATTCGACTTGCCCGAGACTAGCAGGATGTGACAGAGGCGATCAAGGGTTGTAGACGCGTACGTTTATCAATGTTCGATCTGTTGTTATCAAACCATATCAAACGGCGTTTTGACGGCTACCACATCAAGCTTCACATCCTTAGAGCACAGCTGTTTAACCTATATAAGTAGTGACACCTACACAAGGTATTGTGAAAGAACTATACATGTGTATCCATGTTGGCAAAAAAAAAAAAAAAAAAAAAAAAAAAAAATAAATAAATAGATAAATAAATATAATAAAATTTATTCTGACTAGATAGTACAGAACGCAACGTTGCCGTTCGCAGAACGTATCCGAAATTAATTCTTGAAGTCAAAGAAAATTATTGACTTGCCATCTCTGTATAGTTTACAGTTATGTAATGATATATTCACGAAGAATTTAGAAAGTTATAATTTATTACAGATAACAAATAACAAATAAATTCAAATAACACTTTTAATACATTATTTTAATACAGTTTTACTAAAATATACTGTGTTTGTGGCATGTTCACTTGTACTACATAAGTAAAAACATAACAAGAAAGTGTAAATGCATGGATGCATTACATATATTGTTTTTCTATGTACAACATCTCGCAATCAACTTCTTTCAATTTAATACAACTTCTGGAATACTTTGTTCAAGTTAACATAGAACATGTTGTACACTGCTCTGATTATTTAAATAAGTTAGAATTCCTGTTCTAACCAGTTAGAACAAATATATTTTTGTTTACTAAAATTTATAGTTTAAGATATTTTTTTTACTACTTAACACTATTTTTAAAAAATCTCTTATTCTCCTTATTGTCCGCTAAATTTTATTACGTGTTGCCCCTTTGATTTGTATATCGAAATAACTCGTGCTATTATTATTTTAACAAGAATTAAGTTTTAGCAGCTATTCTCAAACAGAACAGAAATTGTACATCTCGAAGCAATCGGTGAAATTAATTAAAACGAACGAAATAATTGCACCGGCTGCTGAGCCTATTTGCATAACTAAACCTACATTGAAGAGCGCCTTTGACGACGATATATGTTTCAGGAGGGACAATATCACAAGTTTTAAATATGATACGACGCCCATTAGAATGGTCCAGGAAAAAATAATTAATCCTACGCCAACTACTGATTTTTGCAACGGTGGAGTAGGAGATAAAAGAGCTGCGTAAGTAACGTAGCATCCGGCAATTAAGCATGTCAGAGATAAGAAATTAATGATTCTTATGTCTGACACCATGATCCAAAGTATTAAAAAACACGATAGCGGATTGATGAATTGGGTGCAAACGATGGCTAACTGATAGGCAAGATGACCATAGGGTAAACAAGAATACGACTGGATACTTGGTAAAAATCCATTACTGAAGAAGCAACATATCCCAATCAAAGTATACAAGTAAGTTTTCCTAAACGAGGACACGCTGTTCGTCTTAATAAATGAGACACCGCTTGCATTATCGCTTTCCTTGGCTAATGCATGATCAACGTTGTTATTGCGAAAAGCGTTAACGGTAATGTCCGGCTCATTGCGCTTACTGTAGTCTACTTTAATTTGCGTGAGCAAATTATGACGCAAGCTTCTGTTCATTTGTACAAATGAGGAATATCGTAGAACGATAAATGCAACGAGCGATAATACAAGTACAAGAGCTAGGAACAAAAAGTAATATTTGCCCGAAAATTTCAAGTCGGGTGCATTAAGTGAAATTATTTTCGTTGTATTTGTAAGGATATCACACGTTTCACGTTCACCGACACCTTGTATTAATGCTACTATGCTCGGTAATACGCCACTCAAGCCTTCCCCGACGAAATATGATACGATGTAAACATGATCAAAATTACGAAGATAAGGCATGAACAATACCGAACTGAAACACCCGACTAATGCATTAAAAAATACCGATATCAGTAGAATCAAGCTGTACTTCTTGGTACCAATAATAATCGTTTTATCGTAAAAGAATATTAGCAATCCCGTGGCGAGAATCTGCGAGCACAGTAGGCACAAAATACATAACGTTTCGTTCGGTTGGCATTTGCTCTTGTACAGAAAAGCGTATATTACGGGACCAACGTTCGCGGACTGGGCTACTATTACTATGTACGCGGGCAAATTCCAACCTTCCGGTGTAACATTAACGAGCAGTGGTAATTCGATAAATATTCCATTGACGCCGATCCAAGTAGACACGCCGAACAAGATCACGAGGAGATGGACGATTATGCGACCGCATTTTACATGTTCCAAACAACGGTCAATTCGCCGACTATCTTTCATCGTATCGCTGGTTCCTCTACTTCTATCCCTGCTCGACAATAAACGATTTGTTTCACTTTATAAATTCGCTCAGCAAGTACAACATGTAATCGGTATTCGGCACTCTAAACGGAATTAATCGATCACTCACTTCATTACTGATACCTGAAAGTTTAAATATTCTTAAAATATCACAGATGTATATATAATATACATTCACTTTTTCAAAGAATAGACGAAGACAAGAACGAAACTCTGTTGCACAACCTTATTAAAAGCAGAGTCATGGAGATGTAATTAAAGTTATGAAGTAAAAGAACTGTCCCTCCTTTCAACGCCAATTCTTAATCTGTTCAATAAACTTTATCAGATAAAGTGTTTATGCAATCAAAAGAGAAGACACATTAAGTTTCCGCGCATGATTAATTCGAGCACTACCTAACGTACCGTCTATCATAAACGTAATAGTGAAAATTGAGCTTTTCAAATATTAAGTATCCAACACAGATAATTATAAATATGTATTATATTATTTTATGTTTGTGACAGGAAAAGTGCACTCAATATTTTGATAAGAAGACTTTGATTTTCTGTTAAAAAAAATAATTAAAAAAAATATTTGTTCAGGCTCCAAATAAAGAACTGTAAAAAAAAATTGTTAGAAATGCATAAAAAGAGACAAACGTTTTATACGTACATCCATGTCTTAGGCGAGTATTGGTCTCATATTAAATTCATAAAATTTAATTGGAATTGTAACTACCGTATGTTTAATAATTGCAAACAACTTTGATAAAGTTGATAAAAATTCAGTAATGTACAAAATTGTAATGTACAAAAAGCCATTACTTTCTCTAATAAAAAAAATAACAATATGCAAATAATTAAGAGGACTAGGTGCAGACTACGTTAATTTTTGGTAATATTCGCGCATGGGTTATACGACTGAAATACTTTTGTGTAATTGACTAAACTGAATGTTGTGATTGCGCCTATCAACGACCCGATTTGTGTCGCAACACCAGTATAATAAAGACCTCTGCCAGGATCAGGTCGATACAACGTCGTAATACCCATTTTTACGAATCCAATTAATCCGCAGAGCGTTATCCATACAAGAACTACCATCAGTTCCCCCGCCCACGAATGCTGCAAGGGAGGATGAGGCGATTTCGCAGCGAGATATAAAACAAAGCCGGAAAGTCCTAAAATAGCTACCATAAGCATATTGAGAAGCTTCACCTTCGGTAATTTTATGAAGAAACCTAAAGACATAGCTAATGGGCCAGCTATTGAGGCTAGCGTGACTGTCAAGTGATACGCTACAGTACCGTATGGTAAACAAGAATAAGATTGTATGCTTGGTAAAGTACCATTACCAAGGAAACAGATTAAACCCATCATAATTAATAAATAATAGTACGTATGTTTCGGCATTTTCCAGCCGGCATTAACTTTGTAACTCGGAGGTGCCGTTGTGTCGGTGGGTAACATTTCCATGCTATTTGGAAGTTTGACTCGTTCACCGAGTGCTAACGGCAGATTATTTAAACATAAAAATGAGAGATAGCTGAGGAATAAAAGAGTTCCGATAAAAACGAAAAATACTTCAGAGGAGAATCTCGGATCTGATTCAATGGGCGCGAATTCTAAAGAGTTTGAGCCAGGCTTAGTAATGTTCATGCATCCCTCATTATTACCAACACCTTGAATCAATGCAACTGAACTTGGTACAAATCCACTTAGTCCTTCTCCTACGAGATACGATACTAGATAAATCTCACGGTAATTCCTCATATAAGGCATGAAAAGCACAGAACTGGTACATCCAACAAGGGCGGTCACGAACATCATCGACAGGAGAGCAGTTGAGTGTTCCTTGTTAAATACAATCGAAGTACGATTGTGCAGAAAGCTCAGTGAGATGCAGGCTAACGCTCCTGCAGCCAGTAAGGTGTAAATTATATATTTATCATACGCCCAAGCAGTGTACCTAAAAAAAAAATTATTTATATTAAATTAATTGCGCAATCATCCAAAAGTACGTTATGAAACATAGACCTTACTTTATGTACAAGGTGTACAATATGGGGCCTAAATTAGCAAACTGCACTAGCATCACCATATACGCAGGCAATGCCCATCCTTCCGGGGCTTTATGCACTATGAGAGGTAGCTGCACGTAAACGCCGTTCACACCGATCCAAGCTCCCAAGCCAAACATCAAAGCAAGAAAATCGACAAACAACCTTCTATTGCTCAAACGTTGGGTCAGCATTTTGTCAATTTCCTTCTTGAATGTTGATATTCAGTTATTTTTCACGCGCAATAAATACCTTTGCTTCTTTATCACTTCTATCGAACTGCTGCAAAATTTAACCTCATTTTACTGTTATAATACTGGACTGATAATTACTATCACATTTTCACGATAAAAAAAATTGTAATTAAAGTCTATCAGCAAAGATAAAAGTAAAAGATAAAAACGATGATGCATATGCATTTTAATATAAATAATAAATTGAAATGTCATTCCACTGCACTCGGAAAACTGACGAGCTACTGTTGTAAATTATACATAAAAAATATCATATACTTACAAAACTCACTGCAAAATGCATTTATGTATTCAGGTTACAAATAAAATAATGAAAACTTTAAGTGTAACTGTTCGATTGCTTTGAGAGATTTCTTATTTAAATCTGTCGATAATATTTCAGAATTTGGTTAAAAAACCTCGGTTGCACTTCTTTAAAAAACTGTCTTGTTTCTTTTGTTACATAAAATTTCAAATTTTTAAAGAAGACATTGTCTACACATCGACCTCGAACAGTCACGGATGCACGACTGACATCGATTGGTGTTAAGTTAGCAGGAGGGAGAATGCTATGCTCCGCACTCTGAATTCAGGAGACTCCGAAAAAGGGTTATGTAACCCACGTGGTTCACTCGTAACTCGATATATCGCACGAGTCTCGATACTGCCATAATTAATTCAACCATTTTGCGTTTGTTTACGTTCATAAAGTTTGACGGTACTTGTTGAGCGAGAGAATATACGTACGGCAAATAATCGTACGGCTAACATTCGTACGTGAATATTTCGGCGTGATTAGCGCGTGTGTTAGACGAACAATCTCGATTGAGCAATCTCAAACGAGCGGTCGCAAGTATCGATGAGAAAGGATGAAAGAGCTGAGTCCCCTCCACAAGCACCTAACCTGTTGCGTAAAGTCATTTGGTATGATTGATGGCTGAAGGTTTTTACTTTTATAAAAAATATATTGTCCAACGGGTTATCTAACCCGGAAAAAAAAAGTACGTTAGCTGCTGGAAAAATAGGAGTATTAAAAAAAAAAAAAACATTGTATATTACAGAGAAAAATATTTTGTTTATACAAAAAAAAAGAAATCTTTTTACATCTTTACAGCAACATGAATATTTTTGTTTAATTTTTTAGTATTTATTAGAAATTTTTTAATAAGGTTTTAATAATATTAATTTATATTTAATTAAAGATTGATGTTACAGTATAAATATCGTATGGGAGTACTTACTTTTTCTCGTGGCAGATGGATTGCAGCTGTCGGAATTGATTGATTATCTATAAAAGGGATTACATGGATGGACGTACGAATTGAACATACGATAGACTGAATATAGCAAGAACTTTATAAAAGACGAGGCAGACTCACAGATGGTTTAAGTACATTAGTATTTGTCTCAAAACTCTTGAGAGTTTTTGCGTTTGAAAGTGTGTTTTGCGTTCGCATTTTTATTTTTATTTTTTTTTCTTTTTTCTTATATATATTGTTTTAATCATTTTTAGTAGAATTACACGGATGAAAAAAAGTCGCAGAAAATGTGCTTTTGCAGGGTGCACGAAGGTTGTGTACAGATATATAACATTAATTTAAAGGAGTCCTCGTTTCGGATGATGGCGGAAAAAGGAAACGCCGAACTATACTTGACATAAGCTTCTTCATGTTGCGCCATAGTATCGTTGCCTGTGTATATATATATATATATATATATGTGTATGTATAAGTATATATATTTTATTTTAATTAGTGGACGAAAAATATGCATAAATAATAAAGATAAACTCACTTGCCGCAAGAAAAGAAAGACCACGTCGATTTTGCTTTTGCGTTTACACTTTTTCATCATTTAAGATAAATGAATAATATACTGGGATGTCCTAAAACTCACGCACGGGAGAGCACAATACGATTCTTTGAGCCAGAAGCAGCAATCCTTTCTTCTTTAGTAAAGTTACCTTCGAATAAATCGGTGAGTAAAATTTTTTTCATGAAAGTTCCATTCACATCTGCTTCCAATTATATATATGTAAAAAAAATAAATCTTAGATTAGTAATTTTTTCTTATTGAGTGAAGAAAGATATATTTCAGATAGCGACGTTTACGTGTCACGCACAATTATTAGAAAACCTTGAGAGAAATAATAAAAAGGATTCATCACGCGTCACCTTTTACTCGACGGCTTCGAACTATTCTCATTTAAAAACTATCACTCGGACACAACTTCGTCAAAGGGAAAAGTTATTTTGACCCAGCCCGGAAAATCGCAGTACGTGTCCCGATGTATGCGAATCCTGTGACACTCCGTACACGGTGCGTTCGATATCAAATGTATGTACATGTAGTATACAAATTGTATTGTTACATATGTGGCTTGTATATATTGTATATATTTGTATATGCATATATACATGGCTCGTTTAACCATATGCTATTTGCAATTCAGTGCAAATGCACGTTCACATTGAACTTGATTAACCGATTTGCTGCCGATTGTTTTTTAGCTTCGCCGGATTGATACTCGAGGTACGCTTGATGTGTTGCAGTACCTTTAAGGATACTTCGAAGCGATTGCCATTTGCAAGTACAAAATGCCGTCACGTGGGACAACGGATCACCGATTGTAATATGGAAAAGTGTCGCGATCACGGCCTATGGACCGGGCCTCGAAGGGCCGCAGAATCGCGAGTTACGGAATCACGGAAATTGTGTTGGATCGGCTGCGACACAATGGCGCGGGAAGCGACGATGTACACATCAAAAAATCGTATATACACATATAGGTGTACAAGTGAATATTCCATCGAGGAACGAATAACATGTCAGCAAGTAAACGAGTGAATGAGGATAGAATAAAACGCAAGCGAGAAAGAATTCGTGATCGATTGCGGAATCGAACGATCTGTGTCACACGTACGAACTAATAAGCGCGATTACGCGTAGCCGCTATTACTATAGAGCATTTTTATTATTTTCCGCGTATAAATTTGTTCGCTGAGGCGTCTCGCGCTTCCGCTTGCTATTATTAATTTGGAAATCAATTAAACGGATTGATTGAGCGCGATCAATTTGAAAGTTTAAATCTCGGTTTAATTCATATTTTATTCACATTTGACTTTGATCGAATCTGACAGTGGTATAAAAAAGAAAAACATTGTTAACCTAAATTAAAATAGATATTTCTTGTTAAATTAGTCAGAATAGTCAGAAACTAAAAGATATATAAAAAAAAAAAAAAAAAAAAAACTTTGAATAGAATTTAAAAATATATGTCTCTTTTTTACTTGCATATTTCAATTTAATTTGCAACATGTTGTTTTCAATATTAACGTGTTTTTTTTTGCTTGTTCAGCATATATGATTGCTTAATAAGACAGATTCCGCCTGTCATTCGCTACGTCAGCATACCATTCTTGCGAGAATGAAATTAATCGCCTGAATCGTCGAACCGTGCCGGCTACACGAGAAATTTAACATTGACAAGTTCGCAACCGTGTATCTGTGCTCAATAAATGTACCGGGTATCAAGTATCATTCGCGACCGTCTACTTTGCTATAACGTTTCTCCGTCCGAGCTTGACTCAATTTCTCAAGTATCTCACGGGAATTATCGACAAACTTGTTACTTAGCAGTAACGAGAAAGTTTAGGTAAATTGCTATTGATATACGAATAAAAATCTCTACCAGAACGATTACGTAACGCGAGTTCTTGCTACGGCGATACAAAAAGTCTTTCGATTATCTGTCGCAGTTTTAATATGCATCTGATGTATGGTGATATTTATATTTTTTTTCTTTTTGTCAAAAATAGAAATTTGGCGACCGTCAATCCGATCTCTTTCTGCGATTTGAAGCACGACGTTAGGACCTCCTCCTGAACGTGTCGAAGCGGAAACGCCAGAGATCACGTCGGCGGACAAACATTCGCGATTCCCATCGTAGCGAGATGAGATTATGGTGCGATTGTCAGAGCTGCTGCTGCTATAATACGTATTTGCCGCGAACGTGAGTTCGCGTAGAAAGTTTGGGGGTGGAAAGGAGAGCTTTCTCCCGCGGCCGGATGTTTATTCCGACCGCAGGATGTGCTGAGGGAATCCTCTCACTGGGACGCCAGCGGGATTGATAATCTCGATGAAATTGACTGCAGTATTAATACGCGGATTGTGCGCGATACGGGCGTATTGTTACGAGCTACTATTGCGAATCTGGTCCTTTCGCAATTTTGACACATTATTTTTTTTTTCTCTAGAGCCGCTTGAATTATCGTCGTGTTTTAATGGTTTTTTTTGTTACTAATACTTGCACTTTTCGCTGTACAATCTTCTTTTTTTTTAATGTTATCGATATTTTTAACTAAACACACGTGATATGTAAAATGGACAATCTTTTGTGCCATTCTTTGTATTGTATGAAGATTAATTAATAAGCGCGACTTAAAATGTGCAAAAACGTGAAGTGAATTAATAATTAAGAAGCATTTCTTATTAATGTTATTAAAGAAACAGTTTTTTAAGATTAAAGTTTAATTTGGACACACTCCGCGCCATTTAATAAAAGTTTCTTACCAATTTATTCTAAAATTAGTCTCGCACCTAGTATAATTTTTCTTTAAAAAACTGTTTTTTTTTTTTTTTTAATAAAAAATTTGGCATTCTGGTCAAAAGACTTCTCTCGAGTCAAATAAAAATGTAAATGTGTCCAGAATGTGTAGTTTTTATATATATCTTTTTTTTTTATAAGACTTTGATTTTAGAATTGACACAAAAATGTGTCGTTGGCGATTTCAGTGCTACGAATTCTGCTGATAGATTGACATTTACTAGAGATCCCTGTGAGCGATGTATCACCTGAAAACTCACGTACACGTACCCTCATGTGCACACATTGTGACGTAGGACGTTTTGGTTGCACGTAAGTGTGCGTGTACGTGTTCCCGGAGAACATTCAACGTGTGGACCGGTGATACTGTATCGATCAAATGTTACCTGCCGGTGTCGCAGATATACACATATATATGTATATATCTGCGGGGATGGTATATGGTTTGCATAGCTATAGCTGTACCCTGATCGCGTTCAGCCTTTAACGAAAGGCGAGTGCAGTCTGCGTTTTAAAGATCACACCGTGAGGATGTTCTCAATTTAAACGTTTTTAATTAATGTGCTATTTCGTTAAGTGTTCTTGATTGGTTCTTTTAAGATGCCCGAGAGATAGGATTGTAAAAGAAATTTATTCTGCTAAAACTCGGAACTCCTAATCTTTAAAAGTCAGAAAGTCTTCGACAAAAATTTCGAAAATGTGGCTCATATTTGCGTCGCTAATTTTGCCAATACGTCGTTTTTAGACGTAAAGTAAACGAGAGTTTATCTCCATCTGAAGGAAAGCTAGTCTCTCTCTCTTCAATTTTTTTTTTGTGTTTTTCTTTTTTTTTTTTTTTTTTAACTTTCCGTTTGTTTCAGTTTTTACAAAGGTGAACGGGAGTGATAAATATTAAAGCCTATTCGATTACGAAAATACGAAATGAATGCAAGTTCGTGAAATATACACTTCTCAATTCCTATTAATCCACATACATCTCAAATAGTCATTTTAGAATTATGCTCAATCTCTGGACTAAATATTTAATTGTACGGTAAGTAGCGATAGCTCAAATGGAAACGTAGTTTATATAACAATGACACGTTTACTGCTCGTAGTAAAAAGACTAATTAGAAGGGGGACGAGATCGACTAGAGCGTCTGAGTGAACTCAATTTGCACAACGATCGTATTGCCGCTTGCACATCAGCCCGATTCACGTCGCGGGATGACACGCGATATTCAATGAAACTTCTCTTTCTACAGAAAAGCAAAGCCGTCATTGGACATCGCGTATTTTTTTTTTTTGCGACGTAAATCGCGCTGATGTGCGGGAGGCATATGACGTGCATCGCGATGCATCCTTTTAAGAGTCCTAAAAAAAGCGCGAGTTCGCGCTTTTTCCCTCAATTTTTTTTTTTTTTTTTTACTTCTCCCGTATTTCCTCGCTTATATAACATCGACTGTACTTCTAAAGTTCTGTTTAATATACGTACTACGATAATTACAGTATTGTTACTTGGCTTGGCGACTATGCCAACGCGCATATCCTCTTATTTCCACGGCGATGTACACAATAGGTGAAAAAAGTCTTTAGAGGAAAATAGGTTCTTTAGTAAATTGACAAGTAGATAGATTCGTGTTCGTGTACATGTGTAGACATGTGTCTGTGCGTGTCTTTGTGGAAATGTGAACGTGTGTCTGTATGTGTGTGTGTCAGTGTAGAGTCGAAGAGAACGCGACCCTAGACTTCGCCTTACGATCCTTTCCCAAGTCCTTTTGCTCTCTACCGTGTTCCTGCGTTACATGTATACGAGATATTCTATCTCGTAAAATCGGTACGGTAGATCGTTTAAATCTGGAACCGTTTGCAAGCATGTCTCGCGTAAAAGCTGACTCCGTGTTCAGACAATATATAGCGCGTATGTAACGCACGTTCTGTATTGTATATCTCTAACGTATCCTTGAAAAAGTCGAACGATACATTTTTATGAGTCTGGTGTGTAATAAGGAAAAAAAAAAAAAAAAATTACGGCGAAGTACACTGAAAGAACGTTACAAGACCTAAAGAAGGTTCTTGCAATCTTGTTAATGATGCGTTATATATTATTAAAAAATTTATCGTAACGAAAAAGAATTAAGACTGATAAATTTAAATTTTAATTATACTATGTTGTTGAATTAAAAATTAAATTAAAAGCTGTAAAATAATATTAAAATATAAAATTAAAATTGAAAAAAAAATATAAAAAAAAAACTAGAAAAAAAAATTTAATGTATGTACCAGCCATGGGCTTTATGTTAGGATTATACAATCTTTTCCTCGATCGTTATGTGATCCCTGCCTTCAATACTTGTCGAAATCCGCTTAGCGTGAGATATTGCACATACATAAGACAGAACGCGGCGTATATATGCATGCTCAACGAGTTCCATGTCACATTCCTGCGCGCTTGCCCATCCCCGCAATCGCTTCTGCGGGTCTGCGGCCGTCGACCGTACCCTCAGAGAGGATCTCCCCGTCTGGCGGCCATCTTCGCCGCTCTGGAGGCCAGAGCGCCCAGCGAGCACACCAGCCCCGTGAGCGTCTCCCAGAATGTAGTTCTCCGTCGCTTGTGAGCCGTTTGGCCGACGTATCCTAGATAGTAGCCGGCATACCGATCGTTGTTGACGGTGGCACGGTTCTCGTAAGCGCCGCCTACGCCGTTGCTGGACCTGGCGCCGACGCTTGATCTGGGCTGCTGTAGGATGCTGCGACGATACTCCTGACCGTTGCGATCGATGCTTCGTCTGGGCGAAGAGACGCCGCTGCCACCGCTGCCACCGCTGCCGGTGTTGCTGTGCCGGTGACGGTAACGTTGCTCCTCGTAGAATTGTTGCTGCAGCTGTACGTTGCTCAACCGCCGATCCATCATTCTTACCAGGTTCTGGTGCACCCGCTGATCTTCCTCCGGCACCACCGCCGGCGGCAACTGGCGCCGGTAACTCGGTGGTGTTGGTGACTTTGATAACTCACGTTCCACTTGTCAAGCGTATTCGGTGTCGCTCGACGCCGATCGCTCCAGGTGCCCCTGATGGCCCACCATCGAATGATGCTGCTGATTCGGGTGTTGCTGCTGCTGCTGCTGCTGCGCCTGAGCATACGCCAAGCTCTTCTGATAGCTAAACAGCTGCCTCTCAAGACTGTAATTCTCCGCTTGCAGAGACATGATTTCACGCCGCATCTGCTGATTGTGTACGCGACACACGTCGTCGTACTTGTGGTAGGTCGCTTGAAAGAGTAAGTGGCTCTCGTTCCATTCCAGTCGGATTCTTAGCTGGCCCTTATCGGTGAGATATGGACAGTGATTCTCTTTCACTTCATTCATATCTACGTTCGTCTCCATAATGATGCCCTCGTCGACGGACTCTTGAACGTAGTAGCGGCTAAACGGTTCGCCGGGCAGCCCAATCGCCGCGATGGTTGGTCCCTCGTCTCTCAACAGATATGCCGACCAACTAACATATCTATCCGGATAAAAAGTATCGCAAAGGTTATATCTTAAACATAATTTACAATCTTTTCGATATACTTTATTCGGCATGTTTAAAAAATGCCTATTTTTTTAAAGAATTAATTTATTAAATGACTAAATATTAATAATAATACGTAATTAATTAATAATTAATAATTAATAAATAATACGTAATTAAATTCAAATTTGACGATAAAAAAAAAAAATTAAAAATTGAATGCAAACCTTAAATGATTCCTCGGCACATTATGGATGTCTTTATACACCAAATGCAGTCTGACTGTGTCGGAGTTGAGATCGGCGCGAATAGCCCAGGCCTGCTTGTCGCGATCGTAGCACGGCGCAGCCGGCAAGACCGACGAACCCAGTGCCTGCACCGCGACCTCGCAGATGGTCCTGGCTTCGAGCATCTCGAGGGATACGCGGAGCGTGCCCTTGTGCGCGATGTCGGACCATCTCACTCTCGTGTTCCACCCGAAGCCGCAGCCCTCGGCGTCGGATATGTCCTCGATTGGTCCGGAGTCTATCCGCCGTTCGCCGTCGCCCAAGGCCAAGCTATATCTGACCCTACACCGATGATCGAAGCCCGACAATCTCATCAGGTAGACGCTCACGCGGTCTTGGCTGCGGCCGTCCGTGTCCTTGCCGTGAGGATAGATGACTAGATTCCAGTCGAAGCCGCCGAACGCGAAGTAATCGGTCTCTAGCTTGCTCGGCTTCGTCTGACCGGCCGAGAACACCGACGTCGGCATCCTGACCTCTGTCATGTAGACCGTTCGCACGTTCGCCATGGACAACTCCAGCTGAAACTCGCCGTTCGTGTCGGCGAAATTACGGTTGTAAAGATCTGCGACGGCAATGTAGCTGCGGTTGCCCTGGGCCGGTGCTTCGTAGGTGAACTTGACACGCTTGCCGGAGAAGCTTTCGTTCATAGAGAAGTGTTCTCGATTCAGCAGCGTAAACGTGAAGTCCACGTATACGCGGAGGTTTCTTGACGCGCCACGCCATACCAAATACACGCCAAGGACCTTGGTAGAGCAAACATAAAATGATGGTGATACTTGCAATTAAATTCGAATGTTATTAAATTTTTTTTAATTAAAGAAAATTTAAAATAATTTCTCTGTATATCTCGCGGTAGATAGTTTTTATTTTTAATTAATAAATTAATAATATTAAAGAGTTTAATTAAAAAGATTAATAAGCTAAAGTGCTAAATTAAAGAGATATTAAATTGTTGATCGAGTTACCTTTTCCCCGCGCGAAAATGCGACGGCCCATCTTTGAAAGCCGCACACCAGTTCCTTGCTGGTGACGTCTCTCTCAGGATCGCGCACGACGGTCCTAGTGACGACGAAGGAGAAGACCCGCGTGCCACTGCGATCGTGCAGCTGCGCGAACCTATACAACAAGGCCATCACCGCATCTCGAGGGCACCGTTAACCCGATGGTCCGTGATGATTTACGAGAGGGATTCGTCTTGACTGATTTATGACAATCTGAAAAGTATAATATTCCGTTGATTACCTAAAACAGCAATTTCTTTAACGCTTTATAACAAAACCGATTAAAAAAGAAATAAAAAAAAAAAAAAGATTTATTACTTTAGCACTTTTTTCTTTCTTTCTTTTTTTTTTTTTTTTACATTTTTTCGAATATATTTTAAGCTCACGCTATTAAAAATATTAAATAACATCCTCTTGTAACGAAAATCATAATTAACCTCTACCTCAATCAAGACTTTAATAATGAAATGGCTCAAAATCTCAGAAATGTTGAATATTCCGTCGAATATTCTCTTTGAGATTTAAAACGTGGCGACCAAAAAGTTCTCGGTCGACTTTCCTTGGGGTATTCAGGGATCAGTCTAAAGTAGTATTCATAATAATCCGCTTTCATTTCTGAAATACTACAATGCGCGTAAGAGCCTCCTTTGTGGTATTAATTGTCGTGTGTAACAGTGCACTACTACAAAGCGAGCGAGTAGGCTCCACGAACGCAGTGATTTTTTTTTTTTCCAGAGAAAAACACGATGAAACGTGACCCGGTTTCGCGAATAGCAAATATCTCCACGTTGCCTTTGGCGTCGTTGCAAATATATGTATCTTTAATTTCATTTCTAAAATATAAAATTATACGCTTATATAAAAAAAGGCACAATTTTATATATTTTAATACGTTTGCATACGTGTATGTTATTGTAATGACGTTAATGTTCCAATCCAATGTAATTCATTTAATAGGTACGACTGATGGCAGTGTTATTCTCTCTATATTGATCTACTAATTTACGTCCACGAGTGTGCCGGAATAAACCGAATTTAGCACTTTGCGGCCTGTGTCAAATTACATTCCGTTGCAAAGCTGCATTTTGGAATCTGCGAGAGTCGCAATGTATTATGTATCGTCGCTTATATTCGCCTATTTTCATATGATACGCTCTGTCTATCACGATCTATTCATCAATCCGTCATTTGAATATCATGTAACGTAAAAGATAATACGCTTCTAGCAAACCGCATTAATCATCTACATGTGATTAGGATAATTTACGGATAAAATACCAAAGGGAGCAATTATGTGAAAATTAAATAAGCCGTCAGGAAAAAATTATTGTCCGAGAAAAATGTGGGTTTCCGTAAACATTTTCGTCGGCCATTTATTATTTTTACGTTATATTAATTTTTTCCTACGGTGAATTTTATAACGCGTATATGAAATTATAATTTTTCTTTCTATGTAGAAATATTTTACGTATCGTCATGTCTGCGCTGAAGAGAGAAGAGCCTCCGAAAATCTTTAGAGAGGCTATTGTCTATCGCGAATGGGGTTATCGACTTGCTAGCTTGGGCAGATACCTCTTGGCTGTAAATTATTTTGAAAAAGCATACGAGTCTGCCGACGCCGAGGATCTCAGAACGTTAATCGGTCTCTACCGAGCGCTCATTAAATGTACAAAATATATCGAGGCGGAAAAACTGTCGGAGAAATGTATGAAAATAGGTACGACCGCAAAAAAGCTTCGGATTAAAATTGAAAAAATTTCAGTGTAGGATACTTAATTGACGACGACTGATGACGTATTGACGGGAACTATTCGTTTGCTCGATAAATTCATAAAAAAAAAAATAAAATAAAATAAAAAAATAAAAAAATGACGGGCACATTTGACGTCTATGTTCTCGCACCGTTCTATTTTTCTCCATAGATCCCGGTCATTATAAAGTGCGGCACATGCGGATGGAGGCACTTTTCCAGATCGGTGAGTTCGGTCACAGTCTGGTTCACGCTTACGAGGGTGCGCGACGGCACGGGGTGACCTTTGAGCACGGCGTCTATCAGGCAAACGAGACCATTGAAGATTGCATCGGCCGGAACACGTCGCCCATCGCGCTGCTATTGCTCTACTCATGGATACGTCATTTGTGGCGTCATGAGCTCGTGATCGGCAAGCCCGAAGAGGAAGAGAGCGAGCTCGAAGGTGCATATCGTCGGGAAAGATGGGTAAACGATCGTGCCCGCCCGGAATATCACGGCGACGAGTCCTCGAACTCGACAGCGAGCACTCGGCAAATATACTTGTAGAGAGTAATCGCGAAAGAACAGTCGCCTTGGAATAACGCTGTGATCTTTACGGAACAAGATTTATTTTCACGACGACAGAGCGAGGGGAAATACCTTAGTTCTTATCTTATCGCGTCTCGCTCCGCCAAAGCGAAGTAACTGCGATCGACGCGAGTACACGATCGATATTTCTTACGCAACGTTGATCAGAAAATCGTTGCGTTGTTTATCACAAAATACCCGAGTGAAAATTTGGTCACTGTCCAGCGCGTACCGTGAATCTAAATACATGTCTAAACGTTTTTCGCCGCGCACTTGTTTACTGTTGCGTGCTGACCGTACGCAGCGCTCGCTCGACTGCCGAAATTCGCCGGGCGAACTGATTCTCGCCGTCCGCCGCCCGCGCGTCCTCCACCTTGCGAACTTGAAACGCGAAGATCTGCCGGCCGATATAAACACACGCACGTACCGCAACGCTCGCTCGACTGCCGAATTCGCCGGACGAACCGGTTCTTGCTGTCCGCCGCCCGCGCGTCCTCCACCTGGCGAACTTGAAACGCAAAGATCTGCCGGCCGATGTAAACACACGGACGCACTCACTCTACCGCGGCTGTCGGCGGGCCCGGCGACAACCAGTCTGGGCAGTCGAGCGCGCGTAGAGATAGGTCAGAACTCGTAGTAAAATAGTACGCGACAAAAAACGTTTAGATATTTGGCTTTTTTTTGGTTCGTTCTTAGAGAGTAATAATTGTTACATATAATCCTTTTGAAATTAACGATTTGACGAATCGATATCACGATTTAGGGCTCACGAAAGACGAGGTGATATTCACAGTGAACGATCCCGAGGTGCAACGGCAGGAGCGAATGAAAAGGCTGCGCGTCGTAACAAAAATGGATATGGGTTCCTTGACGATCGATAAAGATTTTCTTGAGAAAATCGTGAGCCGAGCAGAAACGGCCGCTTCGTCGGACAAGAGGTCAATTACCGAGTTCCTTACCCTCGCGAGCGCGTGCTATCGTAATGCGACATATCTGCAGGATCTTCTACGTATGAGACGGCCGTTCTACGTCACCCTCCTTCGACGACGTAAGATTCCAGAGAGGCGCAGAATGACGATAGAACGCGAGCGAAAATTGCGAAGGAACATCATCATCGTAAAAGCGGATTTTCTCTTACGTCTCCTGCAAACCGCGAGGATCAACAAGGACTACCCAACTTTTTTCAAGTCGGTGGCGGCGGCGGCTTGCTTAAAACGAATTATCGATATACAATTAATTAAGAATATTTTGAAATTGAATTTTAATCTTGAAATTGATACGCGCAAAATGCGTTCGATTTAATATCGCTACGCGGAATCACATAGCGATAACGTTTCTGGTAAAGTTTATGAAAACTGTATATTTTCGCCTAACGTTATGATTTTATATCAGACTCGCGGATCACATCAAAGACACCTTTGACGCTTACTCGGACAAGACGTTTCCGCTCAAACAAAGGTGCCTGAGTGCACTGTACAAATTGATATCAAAGGTGTACCTCGACGCGCGTAATTTGACGTGCTTAGACGACGAGGAAACGAAGACGAGGTATGTGAAGCACCATTTGGGAATAAGAGTCGCGACGTTGCCTCGAGACTGCGATCTCGCGTGGATGCGGACTGTAAATCGGAAGAATACGCTCAAGATGTTCCGGAGGTATAATTTATTCACGAACAAATTTCGCATCAGAATATGTGATATCTCGTCGGTATCCTTTTTTGTTTTATGCAAGTGACATTTATCTTTCACCCTCATGCTATTAGAATTTTGTTCCACGAGTAACGTCGACGCTAGGGCTTTCATCGAAACAGCTTCGTCGTTTATTTATTTTTCGCGAACTCCGGCCTTAACGCTCTGACAAAATGTGCTCCTTGAGATAACAGCTGTTACTCCACTTAGCGTAAAGCTACATCATTTATACGATTAAAGATTATGTAAATCAGGAACGTTTATATAATTTACATGTGTGATTTAGAGTTATATAATTATACCCGCGGCTATTCCAACGCGATGATCTTCATTTCGGCTAATCGATATTTCGAAAATGATTTCAATATTTGCGGTTTCAACAGGAGATTTGCTATGGCATCCGCGCCGCTCGAGCTCGCCTGGCTGCATCACGAATTCTGTAAGTTTCTCGTCGACATACGCCGCTTCGATCTGGCGAGATTCTACGCTAAAAAAGGGCAGGACATGGCGCAGATGGCGAACTGCGAGCAGTGGATTCTGAACATCGATCATTTGATGCTGCGAATGGAGATTTATCAAAATAACCGGAGCGAGGCGAGAGACATTGCGATTTCAGCGCTCGCGCACGCCAGAAAGCTCAATATCGATTATCTGGTAAAAATAAAATTCACACCTTTTTGCAAGTCGGCTCGTAATAGCCTCGTCATGTTAAGGTCGAATTTATTCTACGATCAATACGCACATATTATTTAAAATTAGCTTGCGGCGCGCGAGAGTACGCGTTTGAGAAAAAAAAAAAAAAAAAAGGAAACGACGAGTTAAACCGACCTTCCCTGTCGCCGTCAGCGATTTCCACTAATTTTTCCTCTCTTCAGAGCAATCCGTGCTGTCGCGTCGTTTAAATTTTTTAATGGATCAAGTCTAACATCGCTACGTCGAGGCGCTACACTCCTTGCCGTATTATTCCGAGTCGCGTTATATTTACTAAACGAATAAAGGTTAATTCTTTTTCTTTCTTTTGCCCCCCTCTTTATTTCCGAGTTTTGCGTTTTCGTTTTATATTCCTTTAAATTCATTTTAATATTTTCTTTTTATCGTATTTTCTTACTCTTTACATCTCGTTACATTGTTTATTTTCTTTGCTCCGACAATGATTAAAAAATATTTTTCTCCTTTTTCGTTCGGCTGTTGCGCACCCGCGTTTGCAGCCACAGCATCTTTATATTACATTATACGAAGGCCGGGGAAAATTGTCGCTATGGAAGACTACCTTTGCAAAAATAAATGTAACGATTCTCTTTCGCAAAAACCAATTTTCCTCATTACGCGACACAATTGACCCGCTGACGTAGGACTAAGCAAAGTGACCCCTATTGACAAGCCGATTAATTCGAGGGCCGGTCTCATAATGTTACCGCAGATAGATTTCTATGAAAGGGCCGTAAGGGTCGTGGACGAGCTGGACGTCGAGCGTAGCGGTGACTTTGACGGGGTGGCTGCCAGGCAGCAACTTATTCTCGACCTGATGCCGAAAGAGATGAAGGGAGAGGTGGATTTTCTATGGCGGCGAATGGACTTCGTACCCGCTGTGAGGCGACTCTCCGTCATGCCGGGCTGCAAGCCGATCGATCGAAAGTTCAAAATGCCGTCCACGCGAAGAACCATATTACCCAGCCCGCCGAAGGATCCGGAGAGGGACGCCAGGCTCGCTCTGCTGAAGCAGAACGCCCTGACGCACGAGCGGCCAGGTTTCGTCAATTTTCAAGATTACCAATAATCAAACTTCAATCGGCGTGCAAACCGACGTGCTTCTCGCGTTCTATTGCGCGGTATCCATTGCGAATTATCCTCCCGGACAAATGTAATTCGCCCTCACGAGTGGGAGTTATTCAACAGTTATGTTATTAACGCGCGTCCAATTTATTCAAGATTCTTGAAAAAAAACCTATCTGTATCTATTTTTTTCAAATATAATTTTTACAAATCGTACAACTCAGCAGCTTTTATTTTATCCCGACGGATGTGATTTCTCAATTTTGCGCACCGTGACAGAACAGAGATATAATCGAAATGCATGTTCATTTTTAATATGCATTATAATATGGGCTCGTACTACTTTTGCCGGAACTTTGAAAGCGTCAAGATCGAACCGTCGAAGTAACGCGGCGTCAAGAATTCCCGACCGACGTTACAGCATGCTACTTTACGTAATCACAATCGCGTACGGCGGCTTCTTTTTTTTTTTTATTCGCGCCGTGCACCGTCGCACCGCCTCCCTCGTTATCCTCGCGTTTCAATCTGGCGACGCCTGACAGGACCATTTCGTTATGACGCACGGTCGCTTTTCCAATAACGACGTCACGCTTTCCAATCCGAGATGAGCAACATTCCAGCCGACCGCGGAATTACTGAAAGCGTCGCGAGAAGAAATCTCCTTACCGCGACGACACCCCTCGGTTTTCAACTTTTTCTTTCATTTCTTTTTCTCTTTTCTCAGTCGTTACCGCGGTTGTCTGAAATTCCAATCTTACCCTCTCGCGTTTTACCCGCGCCATTTGCCAAGCGCCCCGTACGCGACGTTCCACCGCGGCCGGTATTGATAATTGGCAAGAATAATTAATTAGCCCAGCGCGCGGGAACAATATGGTAATATCGAGCAGCGAAAAGAGCGGAGAAGAGAAAAGGAAAACATCAGTGCGTCGGAAATTGAATATAATTAATGAAATACGTGCACTTGCGACTTGGGGTTTTAATTAAAATAATCTAATTATGATACGCAGGTTTAATGCGTGATATCAAAATATTACGTTGCAAATTTCTTTTTTTTTTTTTTTTTGGTCTACAACCCGTGCGTTAAAATTAATAATGCGAGATGAGATAGCCTTTTATTACGTCGAAAAGTGGGTCGCTATGCAATGCGTTATTGTCTTGGACGAGTACGAAATTTACGAAGACAGATTACGAAGATAGATCGCAAAGATTAGCTCCTGCGCACGGAGGTGCTTCAAAGCTACCGCGTAATAATAATTATAATGGCGTTTGCGTTCGCTTTCAAATTATTATTGCTTATCTCTTGCAGAAATTATTTATCTCGTACCATTACAATTACTTAATTACTTAATATGCATTAAATTTAATAAAGAAAACTATTTCGCCGACACGTACGAAAGATATTGTATAAATATACATTTGCGTAAGTGGGTTAAGGGAAAGCTAAAGCCGTCACCAAACTTGCACGGCGTCGATATGACAGATCAAGCGCAAATTCCGTACCGGAAATAACCACAGACTTCTATATTATTTTTCCGACGCCTGTCGACGGAGATATTCGAGTTATTCGAGTTTTTCCTAAAACTCCACAAACTCGGAAAAAAAAAAAAAATTGAATCGATTGAATCGATTTTAAACGACCGAAATTGGTTGCGAGGGACTTCCGTCGGAAAAACGCATACCGCGGATATCGCCGATCGGACAGATTCACGTTCGGGTACGGGTGATATGAATGGCTACTTCTGTTACGCGGAAGCTTAACAGTGCTCTGCACGATCTCGATGTTACCAAGAAAGCGGTGGAGAATGCGGAGTGCCGGGCGCGTCTTCAAATAAAGACCGCGGCCTCGAAGAGGCTGCCCTGCGGAAATGACCGACAATACGCTCAAGCCTTACATCGGCAAGCAGACGAGCTGTGCCAACGGTGAAGTGATCGATACCTGTTAACGATATTAAGCGCTGGATGGCATTAATCGCACAATTTACTTCATATTTCATGACTTTTGATTAGCCCGACTAATTTGACGTGAGCGTGACGCCGGTCTCGAGGGTCCGTGTTAAATAATTTCGGAATCGATCGCCGGTTTCAGGGCTACATCGAAAGCGCATTAACCCCTGGCTGTCGTTATTTTTTTTTCTATTTTTTTTTTCATCCCCTTTTTCGTAACGCGAACCTAAATAACGACCGGTCTCTGTAATAATATTGCTCTATCAGGGAAGATTTTACGCGACTGTATCGAATCGCAAAACGCGTGTAACAATGAAGGAGGAAGAGCTATTGTATCGGCTTGACGTCCTGTAATTTTCAAATGGAAATTGGATCTGCACATATGAATGTGTATAATGTGTAGAAGTGATCACGTTTTTCCTATTAACTTAGTTACGTCAAAAGTGCCAATATTTTGCACGGATATAGATTGATCGACGTGTATAAACAATGAAATAATTTAAAAAAAAAAAAAAGTTTTTTCTTATCTTTAATAATTTTTATAAAAAAAATTCGAATAAAAAGATTATTTTACTTGCGCAGTTGTTTCTAAATTATTTTTATATTAAGTATAATAAATTTTAATAAATCGACAATTATAGTATTTTATTTATTAATATTTTAAGCAAGAATGCTGGCGAATATTTTCGCCGCATATTTCGTACGTGCATGCAAATTTATCGGATGTTATATCGCAGCGGAGTAAAATTTATTTTATATATTATTTAATTATTTGATAATTGTTTTAAACATTTACATTTTATTAAATGCATTTATACGTCGCGCAAAATTAATGATGAAAATTTAATGACGAGAATAACTAATGAGGGCCTAATATTTCACCAACTGTACAGTGGCGAGTACGAGTCGGCATTAGTGTTATTTCATCGGGCATCTGTTATGTGTCCACGCGACAGCAGTCACAGTGTGGCAGCGCAACGTATCGCAGCGATGATAAGCTCGTGGAATAATTCGGATAAAAGTTCGACAAGAGGTAATGCAATATCGAGCCACAAAAACGCGACGTTCCAACCTCGTAAAGCTACTCCCGTCAATCTATCAATTATTCCCAACAGTCTTAAGTAAGAATATACATAAATTAGCCCATATTTATAATCCACGAGATGATTTTAAAAACGTAGACCGCATTTATTTTCAAAAGCCACTGTCCCCCCGCTTCAATCTTTCGACGTATAAAATTAATTCAAGAATAATTGATCGTAGAGATTGCAATTTTGAAATAAAATTTTGAATTAAATTTAAAGTTGAGAAGGTAGAAAGTTTCCTTCGGAAAGCAATTTAAAGTAAACGATATGCGACGCTATTTAATTATACTCTAAAGATTTAGTTTGATGAAATCATTTAATTATCTTCAGGGATTAAAAACTTAAATATTATTAAACGGTTTAGTGCCACGATCAAAGCGTTTCTTTTCCAGATATCCCGACGGTTGCACGAAAACCTCTCGCGAAATGAGTTCCGCGCCGGAGCTGCTAATCGACAAACTGATGCGATGTAGAACATTGCTGGAACGCACCCTGATGCTCGCGTTTCGCGCCGCCACGTTGCGGAATTCAAGAGTTAATTTCAACGCCAGCGATATGAAAACTTGTCTAGAGCTCGCCGAGGGTCTGCTGACGTTATCCTCCGGTTTGAAAAATTCTCATCGATATAAAATACCGGCCTACCAATATTTAGCTTTGATCCACACGATCTTGGGAAGGCACGATCGAGCGTGCGGCAATGTCGCGATAATGGTGCGACTGTCGAAGGGCACCAACAACGTCGTTTTCCTGTCACGGGCTCTCGCGACTCTAGGCAGGGTGCATCTGAGCTTCGGTCATCTCGAGGCCGCTGCACGCGCATTGGAAAATCTGTCGATCTACGTCAATCATCCGGTGCCGCGGGCCTGGGTGCACCACGAGATTGGACGCTGCCATTTGGAGACGGGGAAGTACGACGAGGGATTGCGCAAGGCGGCGCAGTGTCGGGAATGCGCGGTGGAGGCCAGCTCGAAGAAGTGGACCTTCCATGCCGACCTGCTGCGGGCACAGTGTCTGGCGATGCTGGGTCGTTTCGCCGGTGATGACTCTATTTCTCAAACTGTCGTTCTAAGTCCTTCCGAGGGCATCTCTCTCTTTCTTCTTCGGCTCAATTTCTGAACCGAACGAGCTCTCGTAACGAACGAAATTGCGACGCGTTCGCTAGGCGATATCACGCATCCTTTTTTCTTGTTAAAATTTTTTTAGCAAAGTTTTCATAAACTAACTTCCAACCTTCAAAATTCTTCCACGGTATAATATCGCGTTGCGGTATCTTGCCACTTTTTTTTTTCCCCCCCGTTGTTTCTCTCGAAAAAGTAACGTTCAATTTTCCACGATTTTTCGTTTTATCCGTATTACTCGAAAAAATATATCTAAAACTTCAAGTTATATCAGATATGTCTGATTGCATAAAAGGGAAAAACGAAAGAAAAAGAATGAAAAATGTAACACTTTTCTCTGACGTGCACGCTGATGTTTTTATCACGGGGAATTTTCATTTCACCGTGTCTGTGAGAAAGCGTCAAAATGTAAACCACAGTGAAATATCTGCAAACAACTAAGATACCGAAAAATTGTGGAAAAAAATAGAGAAAATAAAATAACTGTTTTAAAAATAAACGAATTTATAGCACATACTTCGAAGCCGTATAAAATTTACATGACCATTTAATACCGAAGTTATTTAACAATTTAAAAAATGTTTAAGTTTATTTAAGTATGAGATATAACCAAATTGTGGAGAGATAGTTCAATATACGATCGCTTTAAAAATGAGGTGTGCTTACACACAGAGGCCCTTGAGAAATTGCGAATCGTCGCGAAGATCAGCGAGGAGGAGGGTGACACCCCAATGCTGTCTTACATTCGAGATCTAATCGAACAGCTGAATCGTGCTCCGCGCGAAGTCACGCTCGGCGAGGATCGATGCTCCGGAGGTATTCTTCGAAGGTTATCGCCGCGATGCGAAGAGCCCGGGCTATCTGAAGGGGATGAGGCGATAACAAGTTCAAGAATTAGGAGAACGACGTGCAGCAAGGACAACGATACCTTAACGCCGTTATACTACTCTGACTGCCTTGAGAACAGGATCCTCGATCATCGCGAGATAGGTATTAGCGAGATGATCTTCACTTTATTGTCGATTTAATTTATTAAGTATTAATCTCAAATATTCTTTTTACTTTATTATTGCATTATTAAAAAAAAAATTTTTTTTAAAGGAAAAACATTAAGGTTTAATCAATAAAAATAATTATAGAATCGAGCTCAAGTCTGCTGGACAGCGTCACGTCTTGCAGAAGTAAGAGAACTAACTTTACGTATGTGATCGACTCTCGTACGAACGTTTCGTATAGAAATAAATTTGATGAAACGAGAATAAGCGACGACAAACTTTTGTCACGCGAGTCATACGCGACATTCCAAACGTGTCGCAAAGGATCCGGACGCTTCATCAACGAGGACAAGATGTCGGACTCTTTAAAACGATCAACTATGAATAAATGCGAAACATTTAGGATTTCAAGATCTTGCGAGGACGGACGACGTAACTTTAACACCGTTATTAGCAAAATGCACCGTAACGTCGTTGGAAAATCCCGCGGCTATTCGTCACTCGATAAAATGGAAAAATAAGACAAGAATGAAGAATCGCTTGTTCGTGGATCATTTTCGAGTTTCAAAGTATCAGTCAAAAGCTAAACTAGAACTAAGAAAATGTGTTCGGAATTACACTGTGACAAAATGGAAGGGCCAAGACTGTCGTGTGACGAAAAATTAAAAGATCAAGACTGTTGCGTAACGAAAAATCGACGGATCAGAATTGCCGTAGCGGCTACAAAAATACAAAGAAAAAAAAAAAAGAAAAAAAATCTTTATTTCTCCTACTTTTCTCTTCAATAAAAATTTTAAATTTATTTATCAATCATAAAATGGAAGTGTGACAATAAATCGGAAATGCAACAGAAATACAATTTTGTGAGCTGTCTTTTTGCCACACATTTTTTTTTTTTGTAATTCTGCAAACCGCATTTAATTGCATAACGTCCAGTGCGTATCAGGTTGCATTTTATTTACTTGCTCGTGGTACATTTCACGTGAAATTGATCATTAAATGAAGTGCTAGACGACCGTAGTCGTCTCGTTAATGAGAGCGCACAGTTATAATTAGCTGTGCTTTTTTTTCTGCAACTCGTGTTAGTATTTAACTTCGAAATGTGAAATTGAAACAGAAATATAGCACAATAAATAAACTGTACCGTTTACCACTCTGTTATCTCGTCGTTTCTTTTTATTCTTTTACAGCAATTTAATATTGCAAAAATCTCTTTTTTTTTTTTCTTTTTGTGAAAAAGTAATAGACTATTCAGCGGTAGTTTAAATTGAATTTTATCAAGTTTACAAATAAAAGAGAAAAGATGTATTTAATACATATGTGATAAAAATCGTGAATATTATATGTAGAATTATATTAAAGATACATGTTACTAATATTCTTAATTATTTGCATTAAATATTTGATTATTTTAATAAAATTTATTATACTATATTAAAATAAAGTTAGAAAGTTCAATTTTTTGACACACATTCGTTCGAAACGTGCTTGTTGCGATGGATTTAAATAATAAAAAGTCAGCTACGTAAAAATCATTGAGCGATAAACAAATCGACACGTGTCGCGGAAAAACGAATGGGTTTATTTAAACGCGTTTATCGCGCTCGTGAGGATACATGTGCAAGCAAGCCCGGCCAAAATTCAATCGAATTCGATGTCAAAGGGTGAATCGGCGTGGAAGGTATCGGCGCCAAAGAGCAATCTACGGAACGTAGGCGTGACAACTCGTCTGCGTAGCATGTAAAATATGAAAGAACGGTAGAAAAATACCGAGGGTGAGAGATGAGAGAAGAGTGCGAGGCACCAAAGGCTACCTGTTGAACAATCTCGGTGTTCTCGGCAAGGCCTCTTTGTCGAGCTGCCAAGATGGCGAAGAAAATAAAAGCAGGCGAAAGTTCGTAGCGTATGTAAAAAATCGCGACGGCCTACAAATCGCAACTGGATAATTAAATCTAACGACGTACACCGACGTACAGCGGCTAGCGTACGTAATTCTATGCGGCGGAGGCAGGGAATGAGAAAACGAGGCGAAAATCGGTCATCGGCAATCCGGCCGGCGCGGTACATACACGCGGCACATGTGAAACTCGACGTACACGACTCTAAAGTCACGTTCGCTAGCTGTCATCGGCGCAGCAAATGCCATATCTGCATTCCAGCGTATAATAAATTCCTATTAAACCCCCATTTAGAATTTTATTTTAAGCACCGACACGTGTGGCGGCTTAAACTGACCGACGTTCGTCAGGACGGATTTAATCAACTAATTTTTCTTTGCCTTCTTGCGACGTAGCTTCGTCGCAACGAGTCCGCCAACGCGGGGATTATTTCACTCGAAGAAGAGACCTCCCGGGTTTATTTCGCGAATGCGGTTAAAACCGTCTCCTCAACTTTAACTCGCCGGCTGGGAATGCGCGCCTTCCCTCGCCCAGCGTGTATCTCAAACCGAGATTCCGAGTTTCTTGTTAACTCGTTCAGACGGAATTTAATCATGTTCGTAAAGAACAATAAAACGTATATTACTTTACTCTCCGGATGAAAAAAAAAGGAAAAAAAATAATAATAATAAATTTATCATGTCTTATTAAAAATAAGTAACAGTGGCAAACTTGTATCGAAATTCTTTCAAGAATTGAATAGAACGTCTTTATCAGTTTTTCAACCATTTTAAATTTTGTCGGCATGCAGCATCGGGCACGTATTCTTCGACAAATTTGTTACGGGTATGACATATTTTTTATCGGTGACTATACAAATAGAGTCTCCACTCTAAAGATATTTATGAAGATCCTACATTATACTAAAATCCTTGTGGCTGCCTATTTTTATCCACTCCAACTCTTGTGTTCGCAGTTTTTATACCAGCTATATATTTCATTGTCAAGATATCGAAATATGTGCGGCCGAAAGTATTTTTGCCATTGAGTTCTGTTACCACTGCATGAATTATGGCTTCAATTCAGATACAGTTGGATATTGTAAGATATATGTAACGTAACAAGTTTCCTATTTCATATATACGGTTTTTGGATTGACTGTTGTAGATACGCTCGTTTTCAACAAAAATAAAATAGAAAGATACATAAAGAATTTCTTTCTGTAAAATCTTTGATACTTTTATAAAACATAAAACAATAACTTTTAATTGTTTATCATGCGGTTAGCAAAATCACAAAACCAAACTGAAATAGTAACGCAATAATACGCTGAGCAAACACGTGGAGTAAAATGGTAATAAAATAACACGGTCGATATTAATGTTTTCCAAACTGGATTTTAGATATATGCAACGTACATATATGTTCGCGATAAAACTTTGCAGTCGTTCTTTCTCTTCCTCTCTGTTGTGCCTTATAATTGCAATATAATACGATGTAATGGAACGCGAAAAAAATAGAAATAATAATTTCGGATAAATCTCATAGTCATGTCTCGTGTTAAAATAATTCATCCGTGGCTTTTACGCGAGCTTTCCGAAACATTACCTTTTATTCTTATCTACGACTGCCACGCGGAAGATAGAGGACTTTGCAGTGGCTAAATCGATTTTTGAAGATGCGCCGGTTTGCGAGCGCATGCTAGACCTTCTATAGACTAAGAAAAGATTGAGTCTGCGGACACAAGAGTCACTGCAAAGCGAGCGGAGTGACGCGATTAAACCATGTTAATCTAAAATCTTTATCACCGTTCTATCCGACAACTCAATTAAAGAACGTAATCGACATCGTATTACATAGAAAATCAGAGTGAATTTCCGATTTCGGTATAAAATCTTCGCAAAGGAAGGAAGGTAAAAAGATATTTTTTTTTAAGTATCTAAATTATATAAGAGAAAAATCAAAGAAAAGAATAAGTAAATTGGTTGTAATTATTAAGATTATTATTAAGTAAAGAGAGCGTTTTATAAGCAGTGATTCTGCTCTTATCACGACTACGTAGATCCTCGATGAAATTTTTATTTATTCATTGTCGGTTACAATGAACGAATCATATACTTTCGTTATTGGCGTTAAATAAAAATTTTTTTTTCCTATTTATTCATTTTATTATCCGTTTGACTTTTCGTATCGGGAGAGTAATTAAAATCTATTTGCGAATCGCAGTGCTCTGTGTAATGGAGATGTAAAAATGATCGGGGTCGCTTGTCCCGCGTTCTAGTTCAAACGATTGCAGAATAACGCGCAGATAACGCAACGAAACGTCCATTAACCATGATTGATGAATACGACGTCATAACTTCTATATCTATTTCTCGTGACACGATAGTACGATCGTTAAAAAGAAAATATCGAGCTATTTGTGAAATATATTAAAAGTATTATTATTTGCACGCATAAAACGTAAGAGTATTTATGTATATGTGTATTAATATATATTAATAAATAAAATTTAAAGTTTTTTATTATCCTCATTTTTTAAGAAATAAATTCATAATAATTTACAAAAAAAAAAAAAAAATTAAAAGAGAGAAATAGAGAAATATTTCTAGTTTAAAATCGAGTCTCGTGATTTATTAACACCGTGAGAAGCAGAAAAGTGAGAGCGATTCATTTAGCTTCGCTTCCGGGCAAGTAAAAATTAGCGAAAAAATCATTTGCAATCACGGCCGGTTGAACCTCCGTGGGTCGTCGCTTTCAGAAAGATAAATGGATTTGCAGTCGGCTTGATAAGTTCATTGTTCATCGTGTTAAGTGACGCCAATTTGTCCGTCATTGCCGTCGTCGTTGAGGATTCCGGGTAATTAACGCGATTTAAATTAAGATCGCGAGGAACGATCCTATCCACAATAGATGGTAAAAAGTTTGATTTCGATCAGCAGAATTACATCGGTCGGAAAAGCGCGATGAAGTTCGAACGGCGCGGAGCGAACTGAGCTAACGATTATTCACGGGCTGCTACAAAATGGAACTAGCGGTACTCGTTCCATATGCAAAATGGTTCGTGAGACTCGGAATTACGGAAAATTTATAGATTCAGAGTGTGTCATCTTTTTGCGACCGTCGCTTTCGCGTTTAAAATTAATTCGCCACGAGGGAAGTCCGAATAACGCTATAATTAATCAATACTCAATTAAATTGTTAAATTATCTTCGCGAACTCAGTCTTGCACATAATTAATTTTAATCTGTACGACTTTCGCAATAATAAATTCTCGCTATTAAAGTTTACTGGAAAAAAAAAATTGTAATAGTTCGAAGTCGTAATTTGTAAATATAATAAATATAATTTTCTAAAATACATTTTTCAATTTCCTTTTCTTTTAACTTTCAAAGATAATAGTCGTTAAAATATAATTAATTACACTAGCGTCAAGTTTGTGGTCTCGTTTATCAATCCCTATTAATCGGTTACAGAAATACGAGATGCTTCTTGCGATGGCTGTAATTTGCAAGAATCCAAACTATGTACCAACTACTTTTGTGTGGTTTGATCGACCACTTGAGCAAAGTCGAGCTCTCTCGGACAAGCTGGATTTCTCGACCCGTAAAATTGTTACCGAATAACTTCTGACAAGCCCCCATACTTGGAAATAGAAATTGAGCCAGGAAGCAGTATTGAACGAAAGGTTTCCCCGTGTCACGTCGCGAGAAATTGCATTCGCATTAAAAACATTTCGAATACTGTGATAAATCTCTTGCAAGCGGCGGTAAAAAAAAAATAATTATAATATTCTAACATTTTACATAAATTCAAATTCTGAACTACTATACATATATTAGACAGTCGTTGAGTGTTAAATTATATTATTTGTTGGTCCACGAGTATTCTAAAATCTCAACTTTAATCTCCGTTTCTCGTTATTTTCCAAGATATTTTCCTATTAAGTAAATTCATCTTATACATCTATTGTTGCATCATGGAACTTTATTGTTCTCGAGAAAATCCACGTATTGTTTCGTATATAGCTCTTGTATTACTGATTCTCCGGTGCAAAAGGTATCGTTAAAATATACTGCAACCATTTTTTAAAGTGCTATTGCAGTCCGATAAAAATACATGATAGCGTTTTTCACGCGGCGAACGCTACACGCAATATATTTGGCACTTGAAGACTCTAGTCCGCGTCTTTTAATAATTTTAATAATGAAAAATGTTTGTTAAGATTAACGAGGTTGTACGAAGCGTTCAAAAGCGAGTTTCTCATCGTTGTCGCTTCTTATTGTTACATAAAAGGCAAAGAATGGTAAAGTGAGCGGGAGAAAAATTCGCGAAGTCGATATCGCCGTGAAATCGGGCAACGAATATCTCGTTTCCACGATTCTCAGTTTCTTTCCGTCGAACTGATATTCATTGGATTTTGTCAGACTTTGATATAGAAATAAATCGTAATCCAGCTTTTCTATTTTCAAACTATTTCGTTTTGTATATCTGTTTTCTGCAAAGCCGCCCGCAAAAATGTTGCAGGCGGAAAAGCGGGCGAGACGTTTAACGACCGAAAGCAATTCGCCTTCACTGTCGGTGAAAATGGTGTCTTCGATTTTATTGCACGAAGGTGGAGGGAAAACGCGACCGTGGTGAAAGTTGATTTGTGTAAAAATATGGAATACGCTGTGTATAAATATGAATTGCGAGATTTTTCTTTACACGCGCTAGGAGCCTCGCACAAATGTCGAATGCGTTCCGATCAAATTCTATAAAATTCAAATAACGTTCGGCGCGCCTTTAAATACGTTTTCAGTAAAAGAATCTATAAAATTAGGGCATCTCCGCGTGCATCATTAAAGAAAGCCGCGAGAGATAATGAATTCTGGTCGACTGACAAATTCAGTAGCGTTAGAAATTTATATGCCGACGTCTCGCTGGTTCGCGGAGCTACTCTTGTCGAGCATCATTAAACGTGATAAGAAACTAGGCAATGTAAATTTGATTTAAGAAAAAATAAAAAACGTCGCATGACAAATGTACAAAATAAATTCACGTAGCCTAAAACTGTCTGCTGAAAAAGAACTTCTTTTTTTTCTTTTTTAAGAAATACTAGAAGAAACCATGTGCGCGCTACGCGCGCGATATTTTTTAATAGATTCCAATTACAAACTACGAAAAGAAAATTATGTAACTCACCAAACTGCATGAGCTTCAGCGGAGTTGTAAAGTTCTGCCGGTGACTGTAACATAAAATGAAACATATTAATGTAGACATGTTAATATTTATTGAAATTAATATAAAGGTAAAGCTATATTTTTACAAAGATTTTATAAAAGAGAATTAATTCTCACCTAAAAGTTGCTCCGCCGATGCATGATGCCCTTCCTGGACCTCCTCCTCCTCTCAGAATGTCTGTGGAATGTCAGGTCGGTCCTTCCTTCAATGCTAGAGTATTATCTGAAACAGAAAAATTACGATTAATATTCTGTTCTATTCGATAATTATTGCGTTATCGATTTCTCGAGTCGAAATTGAAAATTTAACGAAAAAGGTGGTTGCGCGTTTTGAATAACGGTAAAAATAAAAAGCGGGATAGTGAATACCCCCCGGTGGGGGTAACACAAGGGGGGAAAGAATATCCCGCGCGATAGTAGGGAAAACATGGAAGGGGTTGGGGGAAGTTTTCGCGGTCATTCTACCGACGACTTTTGACCGCGCAACAAGGTGACGTGGACCTCGCTTGAAGTGACAGTTAGATTCTTGTGTCGGGATTCAAGGTTAATAGGAAGTGTCGTGGACTATCCCGCGAGTGTCTACCGCGGTAGGAATATTTTATATCGCGGCGCGTTTTATACCGATGCTTCGTGCAAGTTTTGTATCGTTCGTTACACCGACCGAAGAATTAAAGTGACAGTTAGACCGCGCTTACGTCTCAGGGTCGTGTTTAAAGATTTAACGGAAGTGTCGTAAATATCCCGCGAGTGATCTAGTGCGCGGAGAACGTTATTTTATTATAAAACAAGGATGCTTTTTCGTGATCGGAATATTGTTTCGCGCTTTCGGGATATAGTAATTCGCGTTTCAATTTATTTTTTAATTGATCGTCGTACAGCCGGAGTACGCGTTATCTCTTGCGGAGTGTCGATTTTCTGTCTGGTAAGACGTGCTAATAGTGTATAGTGACCGGCAATGATGACCTGACACACTGTGGTAACAGCGGCTTACGCGCGTGAGTTAGGGTGGAGTGCGTTAGGCCTTACCGCGGATCGTGTACGTGAACCTTGGAGTATCGAGAGAAGCGAGAGAACGAGGGAAAAGTTGGAGGAAGGCATCTTCATGTTCTGTTCTGTTCGCGACCGTGCGTGTGAGAGAGAACGCATGAGTGATCGCTAAGAAATCATTATAGGCGCCTCTAATGATTTCTTAGCGATCACTCGTGCGTTCTCTCTCACATGCACGGTCGCGAACAGAACAGAGCATGAAGATGCCTTCCTTTTCCCTCGTTTTCTCGTTTCTTTCGGTACTTCAGGACTCACGTACGCGATCCGCGGTAAGGCCTGACGCACTTTACCCTAGCGCGTTAGTTGCCGTTGCCGCAATGAGTCATGCCGTTATTAAAGGTCACTACTATTACATGCAATTCGGGAAACGGTATTTTCTGCTTGAGAGATTCGCGTTACGTCGGATTGTGCGATGCGTATTTTAGTATTTTTTAATTTCTATTTGAACAATTTTTCCTTGTTTTATGATAAGTTACGCTCTAAGTGACAATGTAATAAAGTGCGCGGTGAATATTATGTGAGTGAGTGTGAGTGTGAGTATACAGTTTTGTGTTTTTGCATATAATACGGGGTGCCGTGTTTAAATTATTATAAAACAAGGTCGCTTTTCTCGTCATCGAAATATTGTTTCGCGCTTTCGGGTTATAATTCGCGTTTTCAATTTATTTTTTAATGGATCGTCGTACAGCCCGGAGTATTCGTCGGTCCCTCGCGGAGTGTCGTTTTCTGTTTCGTTAGCCGTGACTGATAGTGCGTGCGCTACTGCACGCAATTCGGGAAATTGGCATCTGCTGCTTGAGAGATTCGCGTTACGCCGGATTGTGCGACGCGTATTTTAGTAGTTTTAAATTCCTATTCGAACAATTTTTCCTTGTTTTATAATAATTTAAACTAGGTATGAGTGATAGTGTAATAAAGTGCGCGGTGAATATTATGTGAGTGAGTGAGTGTGAGTGAGTGTGAGTGTACAGTTTCGCGTTTTCGTATATAATACGGGGTGTCGTGTTTAAATTATTACAAAACAAGGTCGCTTTTCTCGTGATCGAAATATTGTTTCGCGCTTTCGGGTTATAATTCGCGTTTTCAATTTATTTTTTAATGGATCGTCGTACAGCCCGGAGTATTCGTCGGTCCCTCGCGGAGTGTCGTTTTCTGTTTCGTTAGACGTGACTGATAGTGCGTGCGCTACTGCACGCAATTCGGGAAATTGGCATCTGCTGCTTGAGAGATTCGCGTTACGCCGGATTGTGCGACGCGTATTTTAGTAGTTTTAAAGTCCTATTCGAACAATTTTTCCTTGTTTTATAATAATTTAAACTACGAATAATAATGTAATCAAGTGCGCGGTGAATATTATTGTAAGTGAGTGTATTATATGTAAGTGAGTGTGAGTGTGAGTGTGAGTGTACAGTTTCGCGTTTTTGTTTATAATACGGGGTGCCGTGTTTTAATAATAATTTAAACGATGTGTAATAATGTAAACTAATATGTGATAATTTAAATTATGAGTGATAGTGTTAATGATAGTATTTCGCGAGAGTTTCCAGTGCGCGAAAAGATGACTCGACGACAACGATCTACCATCTGAGAGGAGGAGCAGGCCCGGGGGGCATCCTGCTTCGGCGGAGCAACTTTTAGGTAAGCATTATATTTTTAAATAAAATCTTTATTAAAAGAAAACCTTTGCTTTTTTATATTAATTGTATTAACTAACTGGCATGTCTATATAATTATTTTTCTTTGTATGTTACAGTCACCGGCACAACTCACCAACTCCGCCGAAGTACATGCAGATTGGCAAGTCGCATGCTCTTTTATATAAATTCTTTATTTAGTGAATTAAATAAGAGAATTGTCTTATTACCTTTAATTAAAATACAGGCGCGCGCCTGTATACATATACTACATATATTTATTTGTACTAATATTATATTGCTTTCAGATAAATCAGATGTGTAGAATGCATCAAAAATTTTTAACCACACCGGTTGTACTTAGTGAAAATATTAAAAGTATATACAACCGACAGTCCGCAGTCTGTTTAAGTGGGACGGAAAATTTTTGCTGCATTGTACATTAAAAATTTTGTTTCTTGATTAAAAAAAAAGAAAAGAAAAAAAAAGAGATGAGAGTTGCAAGCTATTCCGTTAACCCGTTAGCGTATCACCGTAAAGAGAACAGAAGGAGCAAGTGAGGCAGACATGAAATAAATTGCAACGTTTGTGATCCCTCTGAGATTTTCAATCGCCATTAGTCTGGTCAGAAACTGATATCGATTATACTTTAGAAAGCCTTAATATTGTTCGAGGAACGCTTGAATGGGATACCGTAATATAATGCGAATAGCCGTAGAAAACAACGCTCACATAATGTATTAATTCCCATTTGCGCGATTTAATCCAACGTTACGAGAAAAAACCCAGCGATAATCAAAATTTCGAAATCAGTAATTACGATTGATTATGACCGTATAGACGAATAAATACCCGTTTATTTTATATCGCAGTAATTACGGCGCATCGTTATAATGACTTACGCAAACTGTTTAAGCGCCGTCGCTGATTTTCAAACGATTTAATAAGTCATAAATCATCGTCAGACGCGAGCGTGCGGATACATCATCGTTCAGCGAAGCGTATGTTCGAATATTTCGCCGTTTTATCGTAGCTCAAACACACACGTACCTACAACACGCATGCATGATGCATATTATCTGCAATGCAAAACGCATTGGCGCCGAAGTTTCCCTTCGCATGACCGCGTATATGTTTGATCTATCCGAGGTAGTATCGATAAATATGGAGTTTCGCCGGACGTCATTTTAGTCGAAACGATCGATTTTTCATGTAATACTTGAATGGCGTTGCTTTACGCGCACAAATACGGCTCTCTCTCTCTCTCTCTCTCTTTTTCTCTTCAAAGCACCGTGTCTTCAATTTAATATTTACATAAGCATTGACGCATACACGCATATACAGGAAGTACGCTACGTTCTCCAGAATGCGGAATATTCTTTATGACTTACACCCCTTTCCTCCCTCTTTCTCGTGCATAAATCCGTAAAAATAGGTCGACCTATTTGTAAATCGGCAATTCCACGTCAAGGAAGATCGAAATGTATTGAAACCGAAAGACCGATAGGAATGACGTGACGCTCTATCGGTTTAGAGAAACAAAAATGGTACGCTATTAGAGTTCAATCGGAGCGAATTCTAAAAGATAGAAAAAAAGAAAGAAAAAGTAGCTAGCACTCACAGTCGGAATATCGTAGGAGCCATTTACTCGTTGTGAATTTTTAATATAATTAAATATTGAATATTTTAATAACTTTAATAGTAAAAGATAAAAAGTGAAGACATCAATTTTTTATTAAAGAAAGTTTCGTTGCTGCCTGACGATTTAATACGTTATACTTTTCATAAAAATATAAGAACGCGCGTAAGTTTGTTAATGATTGTTTTAAAATAAAAGTGATATCTCATAGTAATTGTTTCAAAGCTATTCCGTAGATTTGATAATATATAAATATATAAAAGTATATACCGAACGTGCTGCGGAATTGTTCGCAATTTTTCATCAGGTCAGATATTTTTCCATTCGTAAAATTGCTTTTTGACTATCAGGCAGCACATATCCAAGTTACCCCCCATCAAAAATATTCGACATCACAAGCATCGTTAGACGCAACCTAGTTTTTGTAAAATTCCACTTGCGCTCTTTTTCGTGGTTATGCATACCGCTTGCGAAAATATTTTCTTAGCCGGAAAGACTAGCGCAGCTGGCGATTAAATTACTTTCCGACATACCTCCCCGCCGGCCAAACCCTCATCTCATTCTCGCGTGCGTACGAACGTTAATCCTTCATTACCGCTGAGTACTTACTTGTTCCGCGAATGTATCTACAAGTACGCTTCGTAGCGATCGGTTATACTTTTCGTATATTTATTCACGGCCGTATCCGTCCGGTTAAGTCGTCTCTCATAAAAAGAACGAAGTTGAACTTTCTTTAAACGCAATTAGGAAATTCAATGCGAATACAATCGAGACTAATTATCTGGCAAAAGTGCATACACTTTTAATCGCTGGAATAATATGTATATTTGAAAAACTAAACTGCAGCGAGCACACGCCTGGCGGAATCGCGAAAGAATTATGATGAAAACGTTGTACGATGAGAATGGAACAAGGTGCTCGACGAGGTACGCATTACGTTAAATTCAGTTAATATTTCCCGTGGTATTAACTTTATTATTAGATATACCAGGTGACACGTGTTGCTCAGCACCACGTTTCGTATTTTTAAACGACTATACGTAGTTTCGAAAATTATATGAATTGCAAAAGTATTCCTTTTCGCACGTTTAACATTTTATTTTATGTCAACCGTGTGTACAACGGAAATGCTATTAATAACGACGACGACGATATCCGCGACCTGCGATAGCAAACACTTTCTCTAACGTCTGGATATTAATAGAGAAAAGTCCGTACAAGGCGGGAAGCGGAAGAAAGGTATAAGCGCGCCATTGATCGACGCGTGATTATCGTCATTACACATATCGGACTTCATCTACGCGATATATTCACCGTTCTTTATAAACTAAAGTTTGACGTACGTAACACAACTCTCCGCTTTTAATACGCACTTTGTTTATTTAGAATTGGAAATAAAATTACATAAAGCTCGTCGAGTTTAGACGACCTAACTTTTCACGGGACTAACTTTGCACTTGACGCAAATATAAAATATTAATAAAGTGCGAAGAATTCTTAACAATTTCTAAAAATAAACTTGTTAGAAAATTATGCAAATTAAACAAGTTTATAATAATAATTTTTTTTTTTATTTAGATAACGTGCCTCAGAAAATAATACTTTTATTAAAATAGCATAAGAGAATTGCTCGAAGCGATTTGAAAAGCTACGCGCATGTCCACTGCGAATTGACCCGTTCTGTAAAATTTAGCGTAATTTCATTATGCGTTTAATTTAGTATGCATGAACGTCGTGCGCGTGCACGAATCCAGTTTGCAAACATTTTCCATCTCTCGATTCGGCAAATAATCGGTGAATTTTGGTGAGCGAAAAAACCCGTTTAAGATTCCTATATAAGTACTTCTAAAGTTTTGCTTTTTTATTATTATTAAAATGTTACTCTCGCGGTTTTCGAAAGATTAGTTTCTTTCAATCTCGTGTCGATACAAATATACGTATACGAGTAGAAAATTTTATTTGAAATTATTCCTTTCGAAATTTTCCAAGTGACGACATTCGACTTTGCGTTGGCGTAACGTGTTTTATAAATCTTTTCGTTCAATTTTTTTTTTTCGTCCATTTTTAAAGACCTTGAGTCTACGAAATCGCGTTTACTCGTAAAATAAAACTCGAAAAAAATATTCACGTCCCGCGCATTCGCTCTGAAAAGATTCGGTAATTTATATGTATAAGATTCATCTGTTTCGTTCGCGACAGTGAAAGTGTCGCATAGTGCGCGACAAGTGATGCTGTTCATAATTTGTGGCGGAACGTCCGTCGCGTGCCACTTTCGAACTTTACGATAAATCACTATTATAACACATGACACGTCTCGTACAGCTGGGGTACGAGGATAAGATGTTTTATACGCCGTGACGCGTCGAATACGTAGGCCGCTCTTTTCATATTTTCCGGATGAAAAAAGTAACGCCTTCGGGTAACTCTTTTTTTAGCGCTTTCCCCGGTTTTGTATAAAGAATAACGTCCGTCATACACGTTCGATATTTCGGGAAAAAATTTATTTCGCCAAAAAAAAAATTAGGGCTATTAATACGAGAGAAATTCCATTCAACTTGCCTCGGCGAGTAGCCGAAACATCAAGCGTGACTAGATAATTGCGTGTAACCAGTACATTGCTTAAACGGCCTATTATCTAACATCGAACGCTGTGTGGAGAATAAACAATCCGTTGTATATTTGCATAATCCCGATTCGCCATTTAGGAGAACAATACGCTTGTACGTGAATATTCTATACGCTTTCGACAAGCAAATTAGTTCCGCTTTTGTAATAACGTTGCAACGAGAAAAGCGCGGCTGCCCGAAGAAAGTGAAAAATTTCCACCTTTTTTTTTTTTTTTTCGCTCAAACGTCAGTATTTATTTTATCCAACGCGAATGATATATTGCAGTCATACGAATTAAAGCGATGCACTTTGGATTTCAACTTGAAAAAGAAGATTACTATCATAAATCCTCTTTTGAAATGCGTGGTGAAAAACGCTTTCCCGCAAAAAAGGATACAAATAATTTGCGATAGATGAGAATAAATGTAATTTCCACGATATGCTTTTCGATGTTAAACTCGATAGCCGTCGCGAAGTTAAAACCACACGACAACTGCCAGCTAATGCTGTAATTAATTAATTATATTATTAATCGGAATTAACGATTTGTATATTATTTTGAAGAAGCGAAGGTTGACGCTCGTTTGGGGATAGTAATGAGTCCGAATTAAAACCGTAGTTACGATTTCGCGTGACCGCTGTCACGTAAGACGGAGATGATTCAACGACTAGTTGACGCGTCCCCGCAAACTTATTCACCAGAACAGCTGCGAAGCAGCACCTACGCCTTTATCTCCTCCAGCTGGCAGCGGAGTGCACGGTGTGTGCAGGTGAGTATTGATCGTCGCGGAAGTGTGGCAGGGACGAACGGCAGGCGAAGAAACGGCCGAATGTAAACGTACGCGAAGCGTAGTGCGCCGAGGGTAAATGCATGGGCGGACAAATTAAAGAGGGGGAGGGGAAAAAATTTGATTTATTCACGGTAAAAAGGTCGGACTCTGTCCGATGGCGAGAGCGGAGCAACAGGCGACCTGTAGATCTTCAGGAATTTCAGACATCGGCACGAAAATTAATCGAGTGGATCTATGAGGTTGATCGTTACAGATCGTATTCGCTAATATATAGACACGTTAAAAAAAATAGTTATCTATTGACGAACGTTCAGGCTCTTATGCCAATTAATAAACAGCGTTGCGTGAAAAGCACGAGATAATTCGTCGAATTTTTTTGTCCCGATGGTGTAACTACGAGTTAAAATCGATTCGATGTAATTCCAAGTTGAGCTCAACGTCCAATATATCGCAAATGGAGAAAAAAAAAAGAAAAAAAAAATCTCCATGTTTTTGTCCGCGTGAGTAAATGCATAGACATCATTTTCTTGTATGTGTAATATCGAAAATCTGAATTCATTGAATATTTATCGATCCCAATTCCCATGAACGGCGCGTTATATTATATATTGTAGGTCTATATGCAACAAATGTATATAGGCGAACAGCAGTTGCAGTTCACGTTTGCAAAGTTTAACAGTTATAGTTTTACTTAATGAAAATTTGATACACGTGATGTATATGGAAAAACATGTTATAAAGCGATCTAGTAGTTAGAAGTAATTTACTATCACCTGTCATTATTATTCCAAGTACTTTTTACTCGTTACAAAAATTAGATGATTTAGTTCTACGTATAAAGTTAACTTCGCGACGCAACTCGAATCCCGAATAGAAAAGTTTATGCGCCTTAACGATAGAAATTGGGTCGCCGTCGATATTTTGTAACCGATTATTCGCTCATGCATACGTATGCTCCTGACTCCGTTAACAGTGGTATTATACTGAATCCGTGAGCAATGGCGGATGCATACAATTCTGAGTGCGGCATGATCGATGTGCCGTTCCTGCTTTTGTACTCTAGAGACTGTGAAAGACGAGGTCGTTGACGATCGCCTGTTGCTCGCACTCGCGACGCGACCTGATGCAACAGAATCAGAACGCTACCAAAGCTACCCCGCAGCTACTCAGTCACGCGGCATTTTGTCTCACCGGTGTTCTCTGAGATAATCATGGTGTAAATTTGACACAAGCGTCTATATAAAATCAGGAGAGAGGGGAGGAGAGAGAGAGAGAGAGAGAGAAGAGATGAGATGCAACCTCCCCTCGGGCGTATTAAAAACAATCAACGTCATTACAACGTAAATTCATATGCAAATAAAGTTTAAACCAAATGCCAGATCACAAACGAACGTGGATTTATCTCGGTTGGTTGAATAATTTTATACAATCGTATTCATCGTTTTATTTGCAAAAAAAATTATGTTTTGAAGCAGCGTAAGTTAATTTCCAATTCAAGCTCCCGAAATCCCACGAGTTTTATAATTCAACCGTAATAGAATTAAATTCACATATAATTGTTTTAAAATAATAGAAAGGCTCATCAATCTCTTTCACATAATGTTGAATAACGTATGTTGAGATAATTTGGAAATAAGAAAAAAAAATATATAGACTCAAAAGTTACTAATTAAATTTCAGTAATAGTCGGTATAATAATGACGTAAGGGTGACAAACTCCGTAATTTATCCAAGAGAAATTAAATTACGAATCGCGCCGTGGTTTGAAATAGGGTTAGTTGACGAAGGAACGACCGTAGGAAAACGAGAGCGAAAAAGTCGGTCAAAGGGTGTCACTCTGGGAATTGCATTTTCCTTTGTAGCTGCACAAGTGACAGGTCAGCGAGTTCAATCGAGAGGAAAGTTAATTCATTTGTTTATTTCTCGATATCCAATTTGAACCTTTTAAATTTGCGTCCCGTTACATCTACAAAACGGAAATAGCTCGAAAAGTTACCAGATTCGCAAAGTGAGACACACCGCGACGGTGATAGCAGTTCATTGAAAATAAAATCTTGCAATTAAATAAATATATGTTATAGATAAAAAAACGATAAGTATAAATGAGACTGCAAACGAGATAATAACACGACGTGTCTTATAAAACTGATTTAAACTTGGCTGATTATTTTATTTTATTTTTTTCTCGGCCGCGGATCTCGCAGACCTAACACACTTTCCGAGCTTTTCGTTTATCTCCGCGAATTGCCCAAGTGGGAAAGTGTGCGCGAAATGAAAGTGGAATTATTTAACTGGCGATAATATTGAGGCTACTACGTGGACTTATATCATAGAGATTAATTTCTGACGACAAAACTAATTTAACTTGGGCTATAGCCACGAATAAACGATTCGTTCGTGGCGCTTTTGCTTACAGTGTTCCTGGCTGGGAGTTAAGTTACAACTACGACATGCCACTACTGCCGCGATATCTAACCGTAATGTGTCAAGGTTACGATTCGCCATCCGGCGACCTCGCGGAAACTTGGCTTAAAGTTGGAGCTTTAACGACCGTAAAGTCATACGCGTAAACGTTTACTTACCACGTATAGTCGAGATACACGTGTCGATGCGATATACTCGGTTAATAATTAAGCAATTAACGTCGAGGGATTTATTTCCTTATTTATTTCCGATTGTATGTATAGACAAATAAAATGTTAGAAAAAAAAGGAAATAAAAATTACAATAAAACTACGATAAGACATTAAACTTATAGTAGCTTCGACATTATTCTGTTATTTTAAATAACAACTAAGCAAGTCTTTAATTAATTAATTTTTTTAACAGAAGGTTTAGCAAAATGCAAATTTTTTATAAAATAAGAAATAACGTACGCCATTTCATTTAAATTTTACATATTTTCTCTTCTTTTTTTTTCTTTTTTTTTTTTGTAAGATAATACGGATCGGAGCTTTTCCGCTTTAACCTTTCAGTACATAAGCAGATTTGCGTAATAAAATTCTCAACTAAAACTGGATAAGCTTAAAATTATTTATCTTGGCGAAATTAGAATTTCACATTAATCTAAATTTAATTTATTATAATAACAATAGAGATTTATAAATACGCGCGTGTGCATTTCTGTATAAGAATATTACGTAATACTTTAAAAGATAAATAAGCGTGTGCTTATTTTTATCTATAAAACGTCAGGAAGAGCTATATCTTCGTAGGCTTGTAACAACCAGAACCTTTCGGTTCCTTAAGAAAAAGTCTCGTGTTGTTCAAAGAATTTATCGACGGTGTAACTTGAGGAAGTCGTATACAAAGTCGAACCTTCGCATAAACTCTCCGGCTTATCTACGCGCGACAGATCGTCGCGCTATATACGATAATGAAGCGTTCCCGCGGAGTGACATAATTGATTTCGCCAACCGTGCGATAATTCGTGCGCTCTCAGGCGGTTTTGGGAGAGTGTCGCGAGTTATATTCGCAAATCATGAAAACGCTTCGGCTGTATAACGATCTCGCGTTAATGACGTCGTTTGCGGCTCGAGAGTCTACGGCCGTTCACGGCGTACTCAAGCATGACTATCGAGCCCGCAATAAACGGCCGGATCGCGCACGGACTCGTGCTACTGCCGCTCGCGCCACGGCGTACACCCTTCCTCCCCCCGAGTTCAATCGACCCGAATCGATCCTTATCGTAGCTATTCGACGCAGTCTATTCAGAATTTTAGCCAGGTAATTGCGGTTCTCTCAACGTTAAAAGGATTACCAGACACGCACGATGCTTTACGCGCGTTGCATGTAACGGGGAGTTACGCGTTAATCGACGTTAATGATCGTTGCGCTTGAGCGTCAGTGCCTCGTACCGATTCGATGGTGTTCTTGTACGAGCTATTTTTCTGCGTTTGTCTAAATAGAGCGTTTCAAATCATTATTCTTTTAGCGACAAGTCGTTAGAACTATAATACGAGACCGCTAATTGTCTTTTAATTGTGAACGTCAAGTTTTCTGAATTATTAAAAACGATTATATTCAGTGAAATATTTATCTGGCTACTTAATATTGGTTTCATATTCTGTTGTTAATAATTTTTTTTTTTTTTTTATTATTCTTATTTTTTATTTAATCAAAATCATAAAACTCGCTCGAAAAGATGATAATCATATTATGATCGCTCAGTCCCGAGGCGCCAGCGAACAGTGACTGGGATTACATGAACACATTCTACCGTAGTATTCGCAGATGGTTCTGAATTCATTGAACGACAGTAATCCCGTTGGGAAACTACCGACGGGACTCATGAGAATATTATTCTATCGAATATCCCGTGTGGAGAATACTTTCGTCTCTCGGGCATCCGCGATGCAATTGGATGCACTTCCGGACACTTCGCGTTTCTCCTCGTTTTCAGAATGTTAGAAGTTATTTGAAAATCCATTTACCGGGCAGAAACGCAGAATCGGAATGTGATAAACGAATAACCCTTTGCGGTTCGAAATACTTTCTCTACTTCGTTTCAGCTAGTTTCCGCCAAGTCCGACGCATTCCGCGCATACTTGACGCAAATTCTCCACGATTTAACATTTTCATAAATTTAATAAAGCGGTATTTATGCGTGTGCGTATTCCATTAGACCAGCGTCATTAAAAAAAAAAAACAGACATTATCTAAACTGTCAAAATCCTTTATGTAATTCAAATATTACTAAGTGTATAAAAATATAAAGTAATAATTTGTTAAAAATAAAAAAAAAAATCTTTTTTTTAATATTGTTTCTTAATTTTTTAAATTAATTAATTAATAATAAAATTTATTATTATAAAAGTGATTATGTATCGTGTTTCAAATTACTCCACGGGAAAATTTCAAGTTTTCTAGAATGTAGTGAGATATCAAAATAGCCTTATTACTTCTCGGAATGTTTCTCGTTATCCGAAACTTGCTGTTCTACATAATACCGGTGCGAATCAACGCGATGCGCCCTCGGATATGCGCCAAGTTTATTATTGGTTGCGATATATTCGCACAGATAAAACGATACAGGCAGGGGAACGTGTCACGCAGTTTCGTATTAGTAAAGTTTGTAAATTACTGATCCGGCCCGCGTGTCGCATATGTGCGATAATGCTCCTCGAGTCGCCGGCGTGCATAATCGGTCGGGCATTCGGCGAGTCAGACGCGAGGACAAGCAGCCTCAACTTTTAATAGACGCGCGGATGCGAGGGCGTAACGGTATACCGGACAAAACCGATGCGTCTGTGAGCTCGCCGCGTAAACAGACCACGACTATGCAACGCGCGTGTAATTGAATTGCAGTTTGCGCGAGATACGGAGTGCCTTAATGGCCGCACAAGACCGCAGTTATATGATCTCGGGAGACCAGCTGGAGAGAATACATTTCCATCGCAGTTTCGCGGGATCTCGATATGTTACCTCCGTAAAATCCCGTATAACGGGCAACAATTTTTATAAGCACGAAAACGGGCTCGTCACGCCGACGTCACCGGCGAGATAAGCGGAACAATTACAGAATTGTTTAACAGCTAAACTGAAATAAAATGACCTATATTATATAGCTTTTCAACATCCCGTATGCCTACATAATTCACTGTCGAATCGATATTCTTAACGTGTATCGTGATCGTTACCGTAACTATTAATACTGTTAATGGAAGCGACCCACTTTTGGTGTAATTAATATGAGCCACGACGCCTCGTTTAGATTAATTGAATTCCTCGAGTCGTGATTGTTGTCGCTATGTAATACTTTTTTTTTTCTCTCTCCCCGGATCGTTTCTATACGCGAAAATCCTACTGCTTAAAGGCGCATTATATCCCGGAGATGATAGTCTAAATCTGTCCTCGATTACCAATTTCGCAGAGATCACGTTGAATGCGTGCGGATTAATGTCGCGGAGCATATTTCAGACGTTCGCCGAGTGGCGAGCAGGTGAGTCAGTTAAGAAGGATCAACTCTCCCCGAGTTGCTGTACGATCAGTCACTCGGTTGATTGCGTGGTAGATTATCCGCTTATCTAACTCCCCACTTCATTCCGCCATAATCGCTGGTCACGGTCTCGTTAAGCCTTAATGTATTATATAACGAACATAATCAACCTTGTGAAAAATCCGATGAAAATGCCAGGACACCGTTACGTCTATCAGTGACCTTTGAACAAGCTTCGTAACACGACGGCGGTTTTATTTATATCTGATATCTCATCCTCCCCGTACGATGCAACACTTAATGATAATGCTAGTGGAGGCGGTTTGTCACAGCGTAAGCGATTTATTCAAACCGATGAGCCGCTCGGTGAATACATTAATTCTTTCGTGTTTCTGCATATTAAACTCACGTTTGCATAACATTTTTAATTGCAAGAGGACATAAAGTGTTTTAAAGTAAATTAAATACAAATATTCGAAATACAAATTTTGCGTGAATTTACTCTAAAACGCGGAGTATTGGAATGGCAATATTTCTTTTTTTTTTTTTTTTTTTTTTTTTTATAATTTTCTATCGTATATAAACCTGCACATTTAAATATTTTATATTCGTATTCGTTGCGATAAATTTGTAGTAACCACTGTCTACATGTACGTGCGCCAAGACTAAAACAATAAATCTACCTCTGTATACCAATCAAAGTGAAACGATGTCTGACCGCATACGGACATATACTACTTCGACTCGATATTACACCTCGCTCGTTTGTAATGTTACGTATTAATCGTTACATCAGTTTATAACGCGTTAATTAATAAATAATATATTAACGTTTCCACCACAAAATAATTAAAAAGCTAAAAAAAATTAAGTGAATCAAACGTGAATTTTTAGCCTCTTATTTTTACTGTAAAAAGACTGCCTCGTTTTCTTCGAGAGAAAGAAAGTTGCTTAGAAACTGGGTGACATTTAAATCAAAACTCGAATTTTCACCTCCGGATGTTTCATTTAATTTTAAGTGGCAACAAAGTTACGGACATTCGTAGGCGACCCCAATTACATGGACTTCGTCGCGCACAGCCTGATATGGCTGCGAAAAAGAATCGCGTCCGTGATTTGAAGGCTCTCTTAAGCTCGCTCTTTCGTGTGAGCGCACGTTCAATATAAGTTAACGCGGGGAGACGGTCGGCGACGGTTGCTCCTACTTCAACTTTCCCTTCGTATTCTCACCTACAGCAAAAGAGCTTGGCCACTTAACTCCCGAAGTAGCAGCTAACCACTTGGTTCTATCTCGATTCCGTCGGACGCGCGATAGCTCTCTCATGTGCCTTTAAAAGTTCAATCTTCCTTGTGCACAGTTTCTTCAGTATTATCTTTTTACGCCACCGACGGATTCATCGGTTATCTCCCTACCTCGAGAGGTTACTCGCGCTTCCCGTATCGCGGGAAATTTTAATTTCCTTCTAACCGCCCTCCGTAATTCTCTACCAGCGGCCATTAACATTCCTCGCTGTGCTGTCAATAAAAAGTTTCATTTCGGCGTCGCAGCCACCTCTTGCATTATATGCACTATTACGGCTTTCAAGCCTGAGGTACCTCGATTGCCGTTGAAGATTGCATGACGCCAGTGATATTGCATGTTCGGGGTGTACCATCGCTGAACCGCGGATTTTAATTTTTGTAATTTATTCGACGTAAATAAAAAAAAAAAAATAAAAAGACGAACTTTTGTTCGAGGAAGCTGTACTCGATGAAACTTTTTCCACAGCATTAAATATTTTAGCGATTAAACTTATTAAATTAAAATTTAAAGAAAAAGCTATAGTTTATAATTTTTAAATGCTTTATTTGTCACGAATGACTAAAAAACCAAATTATTTTTTCGCACATATAAATTAAATAAAAAAAAAAAAAAGTAAATTCGTAAAAATTAAGTACTTTAGTCTTCTTCAAGTTTTTTATATTTTGTCGTTTAATATAAATCTCTTCTAGTGCACGCTATTCATCAACGGTACCTATTTCTCGCAAAACTGTAACGTTACCTAGTTTCTGATCCACGCCGAGCGGTCAGGTGTAAAGAGCTTGAAGGGATGAATGGTGTAAAAGAGGCAGCCCTACGCAAAACATCGCAACGAGAAAAGGAAGAAAGGTAAGTTTTGCGCGATTCGGAATTAGCAATGCGGGCTCGCCGAGCTCTCGTCGGGTCTGCGAGAACTTTTGTCGGGAATTTCTATTAACGGCAGCCTACATTGTGCGAATGGGAATTATGACGATGTATTAAACGGACCGTGCAACGTCTACGTTAACGTCGACGTCGGCGAAGTTGCTCGTATAAAGTAGAACCCGTTTCACCGCGAGAAGACTCGCCGCGGCTCTTACGCTCGATATGTAAAGCGAGTTTATTTTATTTCATCGTTGTCGCGCAACAAGTACACGCGTTTAATATCCGCAAAAGTATACTGAAATTTTTACCTAACGACCGTAGGAACGACCGTAGTTATCGTATCAAATACGATGCGTTTACAACATCTAATTAAATTTATATGAGCAATTTTTACAAAATAAGTTTGCCTGATGCAGCAAATAGTGTAATACTTTCCATTTTTTTTCTCTTTATAAAAAAGGTGATAAATAGTTTAACGCAGTACAAATCAAAAGTCATCGCGAATATCTCGTTATCATTGCCAATAAAAACTTCGATCAACTTATCGATACCACGTTGATTCAATATTACTCGCAAGATTTCGAAAGCGCTCGATTCAGGTAACCGCGAAGCAACATTCTTCTCCCGTTTCGTCGAAGGGGTGCAGCATGCGATATTAATAGAGCTTAATTTACCGGATGGATCAATGCATACCGTGCGTTCTTCGCGGCTCGGCAAACTTGCCCGCGCCCGTGGCTCTCGCAATTGCGCTTCATAACTACGCTGTTACGCCGTTATCGATTTCGCCTGCATTGCGTTCCGGTTGCGCTCAGGATCGCGCGGTGCGTTTTCGCATCCGCAAGGATAAGAGGGGGAGAAACTAAGGCGCACCGCACAAGACTTTCCGTAAACGCGTTACGTTACGTTACGTACGAACCTTAAACTTACGCCGCACTTATACTTGAACTTGGGTCAACGCACAAAGAAAAACGTGCGTTGACCCAAGTTCAAGTATAAGTGCGGCGTAAGTTTAAGGTTCGTACGTAACGTAACGTAACGTGTTTACGGAAAGTCTTGTACGGTGCGTCTAATACCATCTGCAGTTCAGCCGTGTAATCGCGTCGGAATCCGTCGGAGGAGGACGACGCCGGTCAAGGCCGCGATGCCACGCGCCGCGACGGCGATTACGCTCGGAGATGCTCGCGATATTTCTTTCGAGTTACCCTTCACCTCCGAATCCCGAACATATCCGATATTAATGCTCGAGTAGCGCAGAAGTCTTTTGCCAGGCCAGCATTATTTTTTTATTTTATTTTTTTTTTCTCTATTTTTTATAGACGTATTTAAATTCGCCGGAAAATAATAATTTATACTAACTGAATAAGAGTTTTGCATGGAATGCACGAAAAACCTATTATTTTTCGCGTCGCATATTAAATCCCGGGCGCGCTTTTAAGAATAAACTGTGCTGCAGTAAAAGTAATATTCGATAATCCCTTTTTAATATCGCCCGACGTATGAAAAATGTGAATATGAATGGTATATTGACGATCGCATATATTTGTCGCGTATAGCGCCAAGGCAAAGTGTAATCGAGACAAGAATAAAAGGGGACCTCAAGTTACTCATGTTCATTTATAAGCCGGGTCAAGGGCGAGATCCGGCACGTTATCAATTCTCATGGGAAATGAAGAAAACATATCCATGGTACTTAAATCGGTAAAACGGTTTCTCTCAAAAGCTGGGGGAGTAGAAATTTAACGACACGCAAAATATAATTAAAAATATGTGCTTATTTTTTTTTCTTCGCAAAGCCTGAGCTATTTTATTATAACTGGAACGAACAGGGCGTGATTATCCGCGACTATGAAAGTCCTTGAACCGGTCTCTCTTTTTCAAGCTTCAAACGAGCTCGCGGCATGAAATACGATACTCTCTCGTTCTTTGGAAAACGGGGCTGGCCGGTGACGAATTAAAAATTTCACAAAACATTCCCGTACATTACATTCTTTTCTCTCAATTAAAATAATAATATAAAAATAGATTAAATAATTATAAAGAAGTTACTTCAATAGTTAAATAAATTAATAACTAAAATAATATAAAAACTAATATTGTCAAGAAGGATAAAAAAAAATTAAGTTGTACGATATTGATTTTCTGTCGTTTGAAATATAATTTCTTTTTCTAAATTCTCTCTTGCTTGTAAAAAAAACACAATTTTAATTAAAATTTAATGTAAAGGAAATTGTCAAGTACTTAAAAAGTCAAGAATAATTCTCGTGATTATTCGCATACACGCAATTGATTAAGGGGAAATAAATTATGTCCCTCGTTATCCGTCAAGAACATCGGATTCGTTAAAACGTGCATGCATAAGACGCACGTTTGACGTAAATGCGCGAAAGTATTATAGATCGACGCATACACTTTAATATTTAGTTTTATGTTATTGGAAATAAACGTAATTTATCGTATCCACGCATTATGCTTAAATGAGTTTACCGTTTATACGCTAAAAAAATTCAACTTCGTCATTTACCTTCCATTAATCCGTAATAATAAATATAGAAATGTATTAACATAAATGACACGCATTACAAATGAGATTATGAATATCGGCAATCCAGCTAAAGTAATTTAAAAATTAAAAATAAATAAAAACCCACTGTAGTTTATTCTGCCTGTTAAACTTTCTTCTACCCGTTGCTATTTTTACTACACCTATTTTTACCCGTTCACTGTCGTGTAGAATACGACAAAATGTAATCGGCAAATCTGTTGATTAAACCATGTTTTTCGCGTGACAACAACGTCTTTCTTTCATAGCGACCTTTATCGTTAAATTAAAATAGCTTTATCAAACCAGCAAACAAACTTTAAACGTTCTAATATTTTTCTATCAATTGCAAATTTTTTTTCGTAATTTTGTTTTTCGTATTATTACAAACTCACTGCACGCGATAGGCAGTAGACTATCAAGAGACAAAAAAGAACATCGCATTTTTAGTACGTAGTGTACAAGTGACAGAAAAAAAAAAAAAAATTACTTTAAAATAATTTCCGCCACGTGTTAACTTCAAGCACATAATTCCGCTGTCGTTTCCGGTTTACGGTTATAGCTGCACGAATAATTCCGAGTATGTCGTTACTAACCACGAGTGGCATGCGCTTAACAGTCACGCAATTGCAATTAGTTCGCCGTTTCGAAGTTAGAACTCGTCAAAATGTTTTAACGTACGTAACATGAAAACGATTAATTTGATGGTATCACCTGTAGAGCCCCACTAGAAGAGAAACATTCATCGACATCCCTAAGCCAATTCTGCGTTCCTGTTGTTGAACGAAATGCCGGAGTAATAACCGGCGCGCGTATCTATTAGCGGCGCTATTCCACGCTTTAATTAGTGCGCATAGCTTCCCTGCTGAGCCCGTTCGGTTCGTTATCGGCGTGTTCTTATTTCCATCGATTTAACACGATAAATGTCATCGTCGCCGATTAAATTTATTCGACCAGCTAAAGTGGTAGAAACGAAATATATCGACGATCAAACTACCGATATCTGCAATTCTTTACTTTTACGTAAGATACATTTTAAACAGATAGCACTTAATGTAACCAACAATTTTAATATAACTTTGATAGAATTTAAAAGTGAGAAATTTTATCTAATAACTAAAGATATTAATATTTCATTTATTAATTTATTTAATAAAGTTGAAAGAAGGAGCAAACGTACAGAAAAAAAAAAAATTATTTTTCTAGCCCGGAGCGGTTTTCTACATAGTGCAAATATCGTATTATGGCATCTTGTTGAGTCGATAACCGGCCAAATATCGTCTGCGCGCGTTGTATCAATAATGTATCGTTCTTGCAGGTGTTTGCACGAGAAAGAACGATGAAATGAAGATTATTGGAACTATACGACCGCAATAAGGAACATACAAATATATTGCGCAGAAATATTCGAGCGCTTGTATCACAAAGTCAATTTCAAATATAGCTGTTATTTCTTTTCTCTGAATAATATATAAAACTGTAACACAAATTTTGTTGCAATTTTCGCAAATTGCTACAACGACAATATTCTACGTTCGCGCTACGTTTTTTAATTTAATATTCCAACGATGAACTAGTAATCGCGTCGTTACGTCTCTTCCGGTTCTAATCGCGCTCTTACATTATACAAATCCCAGATCTATCAATTTTGCGAGGGAGTTTGTTACGAGGTCAAAAGGATTAAATAACACGTTTCATCGAATCGAGTAATTTGGTAACCGAGCGAAAGAGAAATTCTCTTCTTAATTGCTACGAATTAAATCGATATAATGTGGATTTTTCTTTAGCAAGAGTTTCCCTGATCCTCACGTTTATAAATTTCTAACGAGAATGATTCCACCTGCTGTATTTGCACGACATTTTGCGGTAATATTTGCTATTTCCTATCTTCTTTGCTTGCCGCAACGTTCGTATTCTCCTTGGAAATTCGTAGAGCGCTCGTAGAAGCGATAGCTAAAAATATAGCCTGCACGATCGTATTTTCCGAAACTTTCCTTCTCGCGAAAAGTTATGGATGCATCGGAGCAATGTTATCGGATCTGTAGCGATCCTAATGTAAGATATTTTTCTTTTAAAATTATATGCTCGAATCTAGATAGACGGAATATTTGCATTTTCTTCTGAGTCACTGTACAATGCACAGTGCACATATGTATATATGCATATAAATATACACATGTAATTTTATTTGAGTAATACAATTTCGCAATATGCAAACAGTAAAATTAATAATGATAATTTACGTTTAGAGTACGAGAGAAAAAGCATGGACATCATTTAAATTAACTTTTGCGCTTGTTTTTATAAGATAAATATCTCTTTCGTGCACATCTTTTCTACAGTTCATTACGAACTTTTTCTTATAAACGAGCGTTTCAACTTGAAATTTTAACTTCGTCTTAATTTCAATATATCTTTTCATTCTTTATTTTATTAGAAATGAAAGCAAACTGAAAGCCAACCTTATTTTTGCACAAATATTTGTATTCGTTTATTATTATTATTTCGTTTTATTCCTAACTCGTTACATGTTTTATATCTTATTAAGCACGGGGTTCTTAAAGACGTCGCGTCAGAAGTACCGAAAAGGATGAAAGTCGCAAAAAGATCTCATGCAAATCTCATGCAAATTGTCGTCTCAACACGGAAATAGCGACGAATGCGGCCGCTTTGAGAGAGAAGTGTGGGGCTGACGGAACACCCATCGTCTTGGAAAACGTTACGCCTCGGCGATCAACCGTCACCTTCTTCCTTTAACATGCGCAGGACGAAGGGAATGAAAAAGTTCGAGTTAATATGCGTCTTGTACCCACGTGAAATAATTCTTTGAATTTTTTATCAGGCTTTGTCTCGTTAATAGTTTCGTCATTTCTTTAGAAAATTGATAAAAACGCGATAGAGTAAAAAAAAAAAATAATATATATATGCATTAAATTGGTATTTATTTAGATTCCCCCTGCTTTTTGCTGACATCAATCTCCGTTACAAACTGTTTTACGGAATATGTTATGTCGCAAGACAAATTCATGAAATTTAAGAGAAATGTTGTTCGCAAAATATGAGTTTTGTTTCACGTTTCTGAAGCACGATATCTTTGGGGACATGTCCCACTATATGGCAAATGGAGGAAAGAGGAGTCGCTTTCTCTGCACATTATTCGACGCTTGTATCAGTGGAACTTCCGGCCAGGCGCAAACTTGACCGCAGGCGCACAAGAAGCAGATATGTTCCTCGAAACTCAATGCGCGTTTACCTTTCGCTCGGGGGGTTTTCATTCTAACGGTTGTACACCGTTCGCATAAAGCCTTGGAAAATATCTCATGGGAGCTAACGCTTAAATATTACGAAGGAATTTTCCAAAACAACTAAAGTTTCAGAGATAAATAATTAATTTGCAAACATTACAATTATTTTATTTTTCAAAGTATAATGTACTTTAATTTGGTATTCAAAAGTTAAACTAAAGAGAGGCAAGAAAATTATTAAACCTCATCCATCATATACTTCGGATAATAAAAAGTAATTTCCAAATTAATTAAAAAAAAAAAGTTATTAAAATGGAAAAATGTGAATTTTTATAACGTTGAGGTATCTTCTCTAAATCTAAAATTGTATGTCAAAGCGATCCATTCACGAAGAGCGGCACGCGTCAACAATACGCCTCAATCGCATGGAAATCTAATTATGGGAAGATAATCTAGCGACTCGGGCTCGCTGTTCATTTCACGGTAACAAGACACGATGGACGGGGTGCCACGGAATAGGTGGTGGAGAGTCGAGAGCGAACAGCGAAGGTGAAAGGGATGTGCGGACCATCAATGTCTTCCTACCATATCTGATCGTCATAAACGCACGCGATGCAAAGTGCACCATGATCCGGTTTGCTATCCGATATCATGCTTCCCTAAACCACAATAATACGCTAACATCGTCGGCCGAACGATCCAACTATCCTCAATCAGCATTTCAATTCAGTCTTAATAAATTCGCTGGAATTTTAACAGCGAGTCGGAATTCTCTTTACTTTTGCGAAAGTTGCACGTTAAAATCATCGGGGTTGCGGTAATTAATTAGGTTGTTAAACTAATCGTTTCCACTTCTCGCCATCGGGACATTTTCCATGTTACAAGATCAATTTTGAACGGTGTAATTACTTATAATCGTGTTAATTGAAATTGCTTTTCAGCGACATTCGGGTCCTCGATAAGTTCGGAAATTGATTTTAATTTATTTGGCATTTGATAATTATTATCTAACGACCTCTCGCGTGTCAGTGGCATTTTGTAAGTTTTATTCGGGGATATAAATTTAAACGGTGAAATTAAGGAATGTATTTGGAAATATTCCGGATATCTAAAAGTATATCTATCGATTATATTCACCCTGTATGAATTCCATGCGCCCGCGTTCCCACGGCTTTAATAACTTTTAATCGCTTTGATATCACCGGTGGGAGCGTCATTTCTCCCACCGCGGGCAATTCGGAAGTTTTTCTAATTCCAAATCAATCTCGCGAGGAGGCACTCGAAATATTTGACGCTTTAGCTCGCGACGTGACCCTGTTCGCGCCGCGCTGTGGTGACATCGCAATTAGCAACAACCCCACGTAATGGCAATTAACGTTTAACGCTCACCAAGTCGAGAACCTCGTTTATATCTCAGTCGGAATGTATCCTCCCCCCGAAAATTTGTTGCACCAAATTTGCTACATGCTGTACGTGACAATGTCAGACAATAAATATACATAATTTACGCAAAGTAATCCCGGAAGCGATCTTGCTTTTGACAGCGATTATGTTAAAACGCACGATTTAATTAATTTAACGCTTGTGCTTTGCACGTTTTACAAAATTATTTTATTAAATTAACAAATTAACGATATCCAAGACACGCTCCTCCCTTTAAATAAAACCTGCTGCTATTCGTTTTCATAATTAGCAACCTAATCTTTGCACAAATTTTTTTTTCACAAAGAATGGATAAGAAAATATTTTTATTTATAAGAACGTAACGGATCTATCAGTATCTAGTTACCTACTTTCGCTCCACTCTACTGTGCTGTGTAAAAGCCAAGAGATAGGAAAAATGTCTCCGGCGTGTATTTCATATAGTTTTTACGATAGTCATTGAGCGAGTAAGATAGTCATGCGCGGTACTTTACGATGCATTTTCATCGCGCGTGTCGTCCGTTATCGCGAATTGAGAAACGAGATATTCATATGCATCATATACGAGACGCTGGAAAAGCGAATTGCGGCGACAAACGTCGACAGCGCCGGGCAGTTAATTTTACTGCATCTCGTTTGTGCGCTAATGAACTTCGCGGTGCCGCAAGACCGACGGCCGTCTGTTTGCGCCCCGTCTGACCTGCGGTCAACCGCATCTCCTGCAAATAAGACGCTGGCCCTACGCGCGTACTATCGCGATATTAATAGACATTTAATATCGCAGCTATAACGTAAAATATTGAACGTGTATATTTCAAAGCTTCCATTCGTGGATTTCATATACCTCTCGACGCTAAATTAGTCTTTTCTCGTAATAGTAAAAATAAACGTGTCCTTTACTTTATATACTTTACGTCCGCCATTTGAATTTAAAGCGGACTTACAAAGTGCACGAGACTAAAATAACAGTCTTGCTTGACACTATTATAACGACCAAGGGTGGATTTATATATAAATGTAGATGCTGGATTATTTATAAGCTTATCGAATAATAATAACTTTGCAATAATGTTTCATTGCATTTGATTATACGCGAATACGTGTGGGTGATAGCGAGGCTGTAATTTGTCTTTTAAAATTAAGTGTGATAAGTGACGCGTGAAGATATGAAATTTGCGATGCGAAACACGTATTGTCGAGCTCGCGGAAATTCGTGCATTAATACGCGAGATTTTTCAAGTAAAAATTTAAATTTTATATCTCACTCTCTCTCTCACGTAAATTTCATATTTTGATGCAAACTGCAAGCATTGGATTATCGATTGAATAACCGAGAATATCGTAATGGGAAAATATCAATTTTTCTCACGACGTATCATCGACATTTTTATGCGAATGACTAACGAGCGACTCCTAAATTGATTATCAGTCGATCCATATTTTCACGTCCTCGGTCACGTTTTTTCGTCTCTCTATTTTTGTTTCTCGAAGATACGAATTATCTTTAGCTTTGAATTAATCACGTGAATCTAGGCATGTAGACGTTTCATAAAACATCACCGATTTGTCCATTAAAAAATTATTTCGTTTAAAAAAAAAAGATAACGTTATACATAAAAAATGTCAGACTTTACAACGTGAAACTTCGGTTACAATTTATTTCTTACATCCAAGGTTTCAATCTAAAAAGATCGAACTATTAATTTGAAAGGGACTTGTGTGTCTCCTAAGAGAAATATCTTTCTTATATCTATCTTAAGAATCCTATATACGAGAATGAGTTCTATAGATGAGAATGTTCCTCACGCTTCCTATTGCAACCGGCGTGTTCGATAACTCAAGTGAGCTCTGATTTATCGTCATCGTGGCGGCCCGTTTGTCTTTCGGCCCGAAGTCGCGTTTGATACTTTTGTTTGTCTCGGGATTTCTCACGTATGTATATACGATGCCAAATATCCTCGGCACCATCGGAAGGTGGGAATAAATTCGATCAACCGCGATAATGCCGATTCATCGCGTTCGAGATCAAAGCGAACATCTTATAAAAATATATAACTGATAATCTTTTCTTTTATACTTTTATACTCAGACTATCTATACATATAAAAGATTAATATTTAAAATAATGTGTATTTTAATTGAGTTTATTTTACGCGCAGCCATTTCGTCGCTGATGACTAGACGGATCTTATCGTATTACGAATATTTCACTCTCTCAATGGAACACGGCGAATTGGCCGAGCGATTTTTCTGCACGCGTTCGGTGTGTATAACTCTCGCGATCGTTTTCATCTGACGCTCGTCAGACCATGCCTTTATTTCGTTGTTATCTATCTCGCTCGTATTGCCGGTACTCGCATTATCGCTTATTACTGGTCTTTCATCGGCCAGCGCACAATGGCGATACATTCATTGTGTTGTTTAGCATTGTGATGCCGTCTTCTATATCGTAGCCTATCATTATTCACCATTTCGAGTGATTTCGCTCTTTTCAGGTGTGCAGCGCGATATCCCGATGAATGTACTCTGTTTGATGACCAAGAGTCATCGACAAATACCCTCGCATAATCTCTGAGATTGCAATCTGCTTCCATACGTTTAATTTTTCCAGTTCCCTACATTTCCTAATGGTTTAAAGTCACGCAGATTTCATGCATTATCGGCCAGTAAAATCGTATTCGCGAAGCACGCCTCGACAGTTTGATAGACAGAACCGAGAGACAACGAAGAAGCGTAAGATGCGATAAAAATATTCTGTCAAAATGTTATTAGTATGAAGTTTCAAACTTTACATTCTACTTTTCACAACGACGGACGAAAGTTTCGTAACGTCGACACACTCTCGATGAATTGGTTATCGATCAGTTTGATAATCCATTCGCTATGCAATCAGCACACCAATTTCATCCCACACTCTCGTTAGACCTCGGTTCTTCCTTTTGCCCCCTGCCCGATTGTGTGCTTTCCGCATATACAATATAAACAAACATATGGCACCGAAAGAAGATATTCGTGCGATGGGAAACAATATCGACGATCAAAACCGAATACCCAAATCAACTCAATCGCGATAATTAAAATTTGCAAACAGAGTATCGTCATCGAAAATGGGCATCAAAGCGCAAAGATAATAATTTTATTAAAAGTACTCAACATATCTTTCTTTGCTCATTTTTCTCGCTATAATAATTATAAAAATATTAATATTATATTGATATAAAAATATTAGTGTAATATTTGTTGTTTTACGATTTCGTTGTCATTGTTAAAATTGATAAAATTTTAAAGAATACGGTAGGCATATGTCACAATTGTACGTGTATCCCTTAATAGAACGCGCGTGTTACAATAACGCGAGTTATATATATGATGTACCGATATTAATTAATGTTTACTTTATCGTTGCTTCGGTCGCAAGCAGTTCTCGTTACACTCTAAGTAAACATGACGCATGTAATCTGACATGTCTCATGGGGATACTTCATGATTATGTAACAACAATGCAGTAAAATGACTGACATCTAACCATCGTCCACGTAAAATCACGCTGCTGCCAAGGCAAAATCTAATACAACTACGAATAAAAGTAATTTTTATTGCTGCTCAAGCGACGATAATGTTTATGCATTTTTTTTTAAATTAATTTAAATAACTTTGCATTGCACGCAATTCAGTAGAGCTTGCACAATCTTGTTTAAACCAAAAAATAAAAGAAAGAAAAAAAGTTAAAGTTCTCTGCAAGTGCGTAAACGTTTATGAATATCTTAATTAAGCTAATAAAATTTCTGTTTTTCAATTCTAACTCGTAACAGAAAATTTTCCAACTATTATTGCGACACTTATAAATTCTTATATAAAGTAACTTTGTTACGGCATCATAAATTTCTTTTTATTCTTCTACGTTTCTCGATTTTAATAACTAGGGCACATTATCGCGCTAAGCACTTTGCAGCTAACGTAAGTTCTGCGTCGATAGAAGAAGATATTCAATTTTCGAAATTAAAGTATCTGAAATAATTTTCTAGACAATATTTCCGTCGCGGGTTATTATCAAAAAAAGAAAAAAAAAAAAAGAAAGAAAGTATCATCTTGATCAAAATTCAAGTAAGATAGATGGTGCATCTCTTTTCGTAAAATGTATTCAGCCTTTTCGATGCGGCGCCCATATAAACACTCCATGCACATACGCTCGCGCGACTTGCAAAAGTATTTCGCGGCAACTATTTCTGTCGCCGGCTTTTCAATCGACTATGCAAGTTTGTCTTTCCAACGGCCCGTAAGTTACCCTGGGAAATCCAGGCTTCGCAATAGATATCTGATCTGGGGATCCCCCGGTGCAGAGACGGAATACGATGCGTCTACAGTATATGTACGATTCGCGAATTCAGCCACTTGAATAGAATTGCACGAGAGCGATATAAATTACCGTTACGTAAAGTATTTTGTATCGAGAAGAAATTTTAAAATATGTCAAAGCTTCTGTATGGCCTAATCTTTTTTTTTCCTCGAAAAATTTTGCATAGAAAATTCCTACCAGCCGAGCAATCTGTCTAAAAATTGACACTCGGTACGTGAGTTATTTTTCGTCGTACACGATGTGCGCATATGTACGCGACGTCGTATCGATTGTTCCTGAAAAATACACACATTCTTCATTCAGGATGGAAATGATTTATGAGGCGACGCGTTAAATCTTAATCGAATCCAGATAACGCGCGCGCCACGCGCTTCGAACGCAAACTGCTTGTTATTCTTATCAGAGACACGATGATCCCGTTCGCGCGCAATAATTTGCGGTCCATTCAGGCACATCGATAATGTATCTATCCGTCTATTAATTCCAAATCCCTTCATATCGTGCAAATTCACGTTGTAACGCTGTAAAGCGTTCGAATTATTTAAACATCCGTGTTTCATCCGCGTTATTAGTCAAGTATTCTTATTAATATTATATTATTGCATTCGCTAATTAGATTACATGATACGGATTACCGGTAAAATCTCTGCAAAAATCTTTAACGTGGATCAGATTAAAACTCCCTAATTAGGCATTAATTAACGTTGATTAATACACGGTAATCTGAGATGGTACTTGAAACGAGTGAATAATACTTCGGCGTGATCAAACATTAATCACACTTAATTTAATAAAATCAGAAAGGCAGATAAGAGAGTATTTGATAATAAATAATAACATAAAGATGCATTAATTATTTTATAATTACTAGAACAAGCCATGCGTCACGCAAATTAAATTTTTTTTTTCCCTCTTATAAGTTTATCTATTTTTGGGTAAAATGCAAAAAAAAATCATCTTGTCTTTTGCATCTCGTATGCATGCAAAAGACTAAATGCATTATCAGATCTCGTTCATTTATCCGCGATCTAATTTTGTTAACCAAATGCATGGAAATTTGTCTTGACGGCCGCAGCCAGCGGAACGGTCGAGTAAGACGTTAACCGTGTACAGCCGAATTGGGGACACGTAGATCCGGCTTCAATATCGAATAGAATTTAATCTCGGATTTCGAAGAGACACAGTTGCGGATCGCGGTGAGAAAGATCGTCGGTTAACAATCGACTGATCTGCTCGGAAGTCTACGATATACCCAGCGCGAAAGAATTATTTCAGAGAATCATCGGTGCAGTGGAATAAAAGTAAAAATATATTTCTAAAAAAAGAGAAATTTTATTTTTTTCTTTTTCATAATCATAAAAAAAAAAAAAATGCAGATTACCGCGGTATAACAAGTGAATTTAATTTCATAATATATCAAGTCTCTTCACATATTTCTTGAAAATTAATTTTTTATTCATTTTTAAACTGTAATTCAATTGCGATAAAAAATAGTGATTCACACTTTACAATTATTAACTTATTAAAATATAATTTAATTAATTTTAGTTAATAATTTTGAATATACGTTCCGAGTAAGGTCAGCGATTGTCCGTTTAATCGCGAAATACAAGACGTCGCATTATTTTTAACAGGATTTATTTTCGTGAAATTTAATCACGGTAACTTTCCCTAAATTAATCGATATTCCTTTGACGAAAGCGATCGGTTTTAACGAAATCGAGCGCGCGTCTGTTTATTGATCGTTAAGAGCATTTCCGGAGTAACGCAATTTCGCGCGGCAGGAACGAGAGATAACGAGCACTCAGCCACGCGCGAACAGTTGTGCAAAGAAGACTGTGTTTGTTTCACATTACATCAGATATCCCATATTTACCGCTCTTTCTTTCATTTACCTTCTGTTCCACGTGGAATAAAATATTTGAGCATTTAACGATAATGTCGAGAAAAACCGACGGTTCGTAAATGACTCGCGAATAAGAACAACCCAGATATTTTGCATGCCGTGCTCCCGAGCTGTAAATCCATTACAAAACATTATTTCCCATTTAATCCCGAGCAAATTTTGTTTTAATAAATTTTCCATTCGGAGCTAAATTACTGAGAAATATTTAACGTCGGAAATATGATTTCAAAGGAATATAAGATAAATCTGAAACACTTTATGTTCATCCCAGCATTTTCACCTCGGGCAGAATGCACGGCAAAGCTCTAGAGGATCTCTCGTTGTCCCTGGTACCGTGTCGCAATACCTTATCTTATAATATAATGTCCCCGTGCAAGCTTCAGGCGTGTAATTGTGGCTGCCCCGTGTTAGAGCAGGTGTTACGAGAGATTTTTCGCGCGGAAAATCTCCTCGTCGTTTCCCAAAAAAAGGGCTGCGCGGTGCAATAAAACAAAAAAGCCGTTCGGTCTTTCAGGGAACAAACGTCGAAACTGATCACGAAAAAAAAGTATATTAATTCCGTTAAGTCTTAATGTATTATTTGCAACGGTAATATTTTTTATTTCTTAATATTCGAGCGGCGTGTTATTTTCAACAATATTTGCTAAATCAGCATTGCGTGCGAGTGATAAGTGAAAGGCTTGGTCACGTGTTCGGCACGTTATCAAAATCGATACCTCAAACTGTACCCCACCTATTCGTCAAAATCGATCGAAGCGTCATGAAGCAAATGGACGTATTGGCCATTTCCATCATGCGGCTCCTGAAGGGATTATCTCTCGCAGCCGAGATGTAGAGTGATGTAAGAAATCAGAGTGAATCTGTTATTACGTTAACTTTTCCTCGCGTCCCATCGAAGTCAAGGTAAAAAAGTCCTTCGGCTCACTTTATCTGAAAGGGTACCATTTTCGTTCGTTCATTCGGAATTGAAAGACCGGTCGGGTAACAGCAGTTTTCTGCCTCTTTTGTGCGTGCCGAGCGAACCACGTCTATTCCCTGTCCTACATGAGACAAGAGGTATATGACACGTAAAACTAAGCCACCGGAAACCAGAGGCGGCGAATAACGACAGTTAAGGGAGAAAGAAATGAGAAAACTGAGTGACGTCGAGAGGTAGATAAAAAGCTCTCACTTGCTTTTCGAGAACGGCAGCTGCAATCTACGATTAATACGTGAAATTGGACAAATCACGTTTTAGATATTGTCCAAATTTAATACGTATAAATATAATTTATAATACCGTATATAGCATATTTTTTAAGCGCGATTTCTCAATTTAAATAATAAAATTAATCATTCTATATAAAGTCTACATTTCTTTTTTATTACTTTCCTTCGCTTTTTATCTTTCTCATTTTCTCGTCAATATTAATACTCTTAGTATAATCTTGAATTATTGCAATTCAATAATTAAAAAGCTGCTTTAGAATCCGAGCTGCGCGTGAAAGTAAGAGGAAATTTGAATGCAAGTAAAATCGATATAAAACATTATACGAGCGTGTGTTTTCAACGCAGTTGAGGGCGTCAATCGCGTCCCTTGTCGAGGACTATTTACACTTACAAGCGTAGAGTGTCGATTCATTAGGAGAAACTGCAATTCTACGTTTCCTCTCTCAAGGCGACGAACGCCGGGAATAACTCGCTCGCGCGCGTGTGCCCGACGAAGCACAAAGATGATAGTCGGCGATGTAGATAGCGACGCGAAGGCAGAATCTATTCTGGTGTTTCTTTATATGCTGAAACGAACACTAACGTTGCATCCTTTCCTCATCCTTCTCTCGCGGCTGCCTGTGCTGCAACAGCAATTGCAGCCGCAAGAATGCAACAGCGATGTTCCCGACTCCGCGCGGTAAGTTCATTATGAATTCGCGCTCCAAGTTTCGCAACAAACGCGCTTCAAATACGTTCAGAGCACAATTACAAATTTACAAATCAAGATCTCTACGATCGCTAGGACATTCTTTCACGTAAAAGTTTACGTTCTTGAGATTGCGCATTCCTCTTAAGATGCTGGCGAACAGCATTTCGCACTTTCGTAAACTATCATGAGTTAAAAAGCACCAACTCTCAAACACGGTATCCTAATGACGCATAGTAAGATTCCCGCTTTTCATGTTGTTCGTAAAAAAAAAAGATTGTATGTACATAACATAATATTTTAAATATAATATCCCAAAATATATTCTCTTCAAAATAGCATATATGATAAAATTACACAAAGTAAAAATAAAAAAAATGTCCTTTAGTTAAAATTGCTTTTTAATTATAAATTATAAAAGATATTCCCTTTGACGCCCGGAGAAACTAATCATTGATGTTGAATCAAATTTATAACTTCTTTTTTTGCACCTGCCCGTTTTTCTACTGTCAGATGTGTCTTTCTTTCGCGAAACGGGATAATGCTGACGTTAATTGGTCACGGCATTTTCTCGAGAAATACTCTTGGATGAGCCTCGCGCGCTTGCCACAAATGGTACTCTCCAATTGACGGTACAAGCAAGCATATTTTTAGTCCGAAAAAATTACCCTCACCGTCAACCAAGATTGTACGTCTCGTGATAAAACCCGACGTTGAATTGTTACGACGCTAATGACGTATAATTAATTTCCCAGCTAGATGTTCGCATTTAAGTCTACAAAAACGGATAAAGCGCACATTTGTTTTCGCAGAAAAGAACTTAAACGTTAATTATGAATGCTAAAAACGCAATCTTTTAAATAAACCTTTTAGAGAGGTACGAACAATTATACAAATATAAACATTTTTATATAAACGTCGTACAATAATAGAACATGTCTTTTTATCTTTATAATCGTATTAAAATCGCGAATGAAATAATATTTGTATTAAATATCTTAATCATATGTAAGTAAATTTCACGATTTTCCACTGTTGCATAATGTACAGTGTTCGACGTGACGACAGAAATATAAAATCTCAGTTCAGTCGGTGCATAAAGTATGCCGCGCACGTATTTTCGTCCTGCACCAACTCCTTCTGGCCGTCAAGACACACGTTCTTTAAAATGTAGGTAACATCGTAGCTCATATACTTATTTCGTTTAAAAGGAACTGGACTTTTCTCTATTCAAACGAGATATATACTATTAAAAATTTATTCCTACTCGATATCATTGTACGAATATTGTAATATGGTAAAAAGCTCATATATTATTAATTTTTACGACATATCATCAAGTATGTATTAAAGACATTTTGTGCGAACACGTGCATTTAATTATTTACAAAGCGATAGGATTAAATTTTACGAAAATATGACGATTAGATGTTTCCCACGTTTGACAATAAATTAAAAAAAAAAAGAACAAAAATTGTTTGTAATTACTTTCAACTTTGTTGTAATTTTATACTCAAAAACCGAATTCTTAAGAAAATTCGAAAAATTACTTTTTGCATTACATAGGTACCTATTCGCAGTTGTTTTAAAGAGAAAGAAAGTTACGAGATCAATTAAATTGCGGAATGTTCAGCACGCGCGTGCTAAGAACTTGACCCAATGCCCTACTCGGAATTTTCAAGATGCATCGACTCGATCGTATCTAAGGGATACTTGTTGAATACTCGAAACAGGAATTCAATACGCAACTGTCAGCCTCGTGAACCTCAAACAACTTACTCGACGACAATGTGCGGTACGGAGTTACCTTTAGACATTTCAAGCTGGCAAAAATTGATGACTTGCACGAGAGAGAAGTACGGATGGAAGTACAGATTACGTGGAAACGAAAAGAGCAATGAATTCGAGATTGAATCGAGGAAATCTTGTGTCTTAGAAATAGTACGAGAAAGATAGGTCAAATGCATACAGTAAGTTTAACGGAATACAGTTTTGGCTGACGGCGCATTGACTTATTCCACTGAAACTTTCAGAAACGTAAAAGCCTTGTAACTTGAGAGAAAATACTTTCCAGGCGCATTATTCAAATTTTTACTACTTGGATCAAGCGAAACTATCTAAAGTATTAGTTCAGAATTCATTCTTAAGATTATCAAATAAAATAAGTAATATAATATAAATTATTAAAAATAGACAAAAGGTTTTTTTTTTACGTAAGAATTCCTGCGTCGAAAGAATTTAAAAGAGAATGGCAAAAAAAAATGTTGTAAATTTATTTAGAAGCCGCCACGATTAGGTGGTTAAATCTTACGCGAAATGCTTTCATAAGCTTTCCCTTTGTTTCGTAAAACGGGGAAAATTAGTTGCACCATCGCCCTTTGGCTCATATTAATGGAACGTATTTATGTAACGACGATGCCTCCAGCGCTGCGGGCCATTTAGCCCATAAGGTTTAGCCGATGTTTTCGTGGTTCGACGTAACCGGAGGATTTACTCCCTGGATGTAGGTAGCTCGCAATTGCGATTACCATAAATATTGAAAAGAGCGAGAGTTTACTTTCTTGAGTTAATAACCGCATATTCGCTTATGCTCGCGCCGTAATATCAATATTCATGCGAATACACAACTTTTATCGAGAGCGAAAATATTGGCATGGCCGCGGCGTTGCAGCGAAACTTTATGAATAGCTTTTTAATATTGTTACCGCGTAATCGATTTATGACCGAGCGCGTTTCCGAAACGGCGTGGCGTAACTTCTTCGCGCAAAATTTCGTCATTGGCGGCCTAATTTACGGGGAACGAAAAGCCGCGATGTGTTTCTTTATGCGAAACAGCACGGCGGGTTCATCGTAAAATCCTGTCCTGCGAAATTTTAACTCAAGCTCGGAACGAATACAAATAACGTAGACGAGGGGAAGTTTTATCCGAGTGACGGATAACGATGATGAATGAATCCGCCACGTTTCTGTGTAAAATAAGACTTTTTATCCCTAGTTAAGTTTTTCCTGAACAACTGTCGTTCCTGATCGGTAATAATCTCATCGTAATCTCACCTCTTGCGAGGTGACGTAGTTCTTTACTACATAGAAAATAATCTGTCTTAGAATAATCTTTCACACGATAGAATAATGCAGTCCCGTAATATTATCCTTCAAACGTTAATATAAAGTGATATCGCGCGTGAAAAATGATGATAAGTGACTTTTTAATAAAATTTTATCGTCACTACAAGTATATAAATTCTAATACTATGTACCACGTGGCGATCGTGCCAAAGGTTTTTATAACTACGCACGTGTTAAAATATGTATTTAAACGATGTACTTTAATCGTAAAATTCTGTTAAAGTAATCAAATAAAAATATTTAAAAATTAATCGTAATATTCTATTATATCTTGTTCTCTGATATTTATTATCGACTTAACCATAGTGTTCCTCTACCAAGAGATAGCATTATCTGAATGCTCTTTTCTCAGGACGATCGATGTTAGCTCCTGTTCTAGTGCGACTTATCTTCATTCGAGTAACTATTATTACGTAAGCACCCTTGTATCCAATGCAATACTTATCGACGCTATTGAATAATCGACAGGAAAGAAAAGCGCGACTGCTCGTGTTTTAAAGATTCGTAAAGAATTCGAAAAGTATTCACTCGATGACTGATATTTTGAGAAAACGCGTCTCTTAAAGAGTTATTCTAGACCTTTATTAGAAATCACTGAAGTTACGGCTATTTGCGTTTCTCGAGAACGTAATTCAATATTCTCTGAAGTTTATAAAGGAAAGAGAATAAGAAAAAAAAAAATTTGAAATATTATTCTCTTTCTGTTTGTATCGACTTGAAAGCACGCTGGGCAAATGATTATTGCGATTTCGCATTATATCAGTTGATTGCACGTGAACAATTGTCATCTACAGAATAACCTAGGAAGCTGATGTTAATTTTCAGCACAAATGCATTGAGTACTTGGAAGTTTTCCCCATTAAACCCGAACGTTGAAATATGTTAAAAATTAATATTATTTTCACGAACCACAAGTTCTTAATTTTCTCGGAATACGAAAATTCGACGGTAAAATATTAAAAACTTGTAAAGTACAGTATTGGAATTTTCTCTGGAGAAAAATAGGTTAAAAAATGTTTTTTTTTTTTAGCAATCTGTCATGCAGATTAACCTTAGCAACTACAGTATATGTGGCAATATCGGCACCCTGCCAAATATTCGAGACGAAAAACTCAATTCAATTTCCCTTAAAAGCGTATGATTTTCAAAGAAAACGATGTCACCGTTTATTGATATTGCAATATTATTATTCTACCGATATAAAATATTAATATTTTATAATTTTATTGCTACTCCGTCACATTTTTGTATTTTTATATAATTGGATTCTATTTCGTGCCCTATAAAGTTGTAATTTTTCTACCAAAAAACAGATGTATCGAATCCGTAGAATAAAAATATTTCTAATATACGTGGAAATTTATTTTAAATTATTACAAATGACGAGTTCATCATAAGGCTCTAAATTTCTACAAATATTGTTGGAAACGATAATTAAATGATATTTGAGAAAACTTATTTCCAATTCGTTTAAAAATAGAACTGATTTAACGAAGTCGACGGGTTATTTACTTTCCAGTAGTATGAAGTTAAATATAGCGTACCTGTGTTCGATTGCCTCGCGCTCGAAAAATTTTATGAGAATTACATGTTATTTCCTCAAACCATGACATTTTTATTATAATAATTATGTCACAAAATAATTGATAACAGCGTTAGCTTAATGACGAATAGAAATTAATGTACTTTTATTTTCGAAACACGACTATACTTTTAATCAAAGTCAACGTCAGAAATAATATAGTTGTTATTTAATGACTTTATAAATATAAAATTAACCATTTTTTATGATCTTTTATAAGAACTCTTATTAGATTGAAAAATGAAATTAAGAATTTATTGCTTCAAGAAATTTAAACACAAATTGTTTTTAATAACCAAAAGAAATTAACAATTACAGTCAAAATATTTTAAATATACTTATAGAATCAATTATCAATAATTTGTAGACATATCTGTAATTTTTTATCAACAGAAAGGTAAAACGGTCAATCTTCATGCTACGGATCGAGACAGTGAGAACTACGTCAAACGATTTGACGATCTAAATTAACGAATATTTATTCCCATCCTAGGCAATCGTACCGATCAATTACACGTCTGATCATTATCAATATTCTAGTCGATTACAATAACAATGTTGCGCGATAAAGCGCAGGACGTCGCAGTAGTGCGACGCAACAGGATACTCGAACGCGGAGTGCAGCTTTCCGTCGCGGGAAAATGCAACGCCTCACTTTGCGAATCACTCAAACGAGATACGGGTCACGATAATTCATCGCTCCGGGCTCCTCCGCGCCCGTTGAATTCTCAAGAGATTCAAGAGGGTGCCGCAGGAGGAAAGATGGTTGATAACGCGTACCTGTTACGCCGCCGTGGCGCCTTCGGTGTCGCGTGAATGTTTCTGCGGTGACAGCGGTACCGTTGCGGTATATCTAGCCGGGTAATGTTACGAGGCGAGGGATCCCTCCCGGTCCTTCCGGTATCGTGACGTTGCGAGTAACACCTGAACCGGATGCGAGCGAATAACGCGGTCCCAAGGTAATCGACGGACGCGGAAGGCTCGCGTCGCGACGCCGCTCTGACGACCGTCGGCGTCGACCCGGCCGTAGCAGGCTACCTCGCACCCTCTCCTGGTGCCCCGTCACCACCACCCTAAGCTACGTAATACGACGCGCAAGCGTGGCCGCAGGTGCGGGGGAGCGCGCGCTTCTCCTACGGACACCTCCACGCACCTTGCGAGCGGAGCAGGTACCGTTTACGTAGGTGCCACGACCTCGGATGTCGCAGGCAGGTAGCCCCGTGCTCCTAGGTCAGATGGATCGTCCGACCCTCACGACATCTTTCACTTCTTTCATCGTAAAAGTTTAGCGCAGTTCACGAAGGAAAGATCAATGATAATATAATTTACGTACGTAACAGAAATGTACGAGAAACTTGACGAAATAAAAGATGTGACTATTAATTCGCGGCTCGATATTTGAATTCATGTTATATTTTGTATATTATTAGTAAAAAAAATTCTGTGTGTATGTCACAAACGAAGTTCCAAGGTAATTGGATGTCTTTTTATGAACAATTTCTGCGCAAGTTGTAGCCGATTCTTCTTGCGAGAATATCGAGATACAAGTGATTGAGAAAGCAATCTTTTTCGTGAGTTGAACATGAAAAAGTTAATGAATAACGGAATGACATTTTCCAAGCATAGATAATTTCAGGAAAAATTTACTTTAATATAATTTAAATTTTATTTTACTTAATTATGACAAATCACTATTAGTGCAAAAAATTTTAAAAATTGTAAATGATGATTTTGCTTTATTTCCTGTGCAGATAAAACTAATAATGTTTTAATTAATGTATCATATTCTGCATATTACATATTACAATCTGTGTAATTTAAAATATTTTACTATTATTTTAGTCTTGCTAAAATTGCAATTTACACGAATTTGAAATTTACTTCAATTGAATTTATATATTTAATTACAAGTTGCTTATTTGTTAAAGCCTACATCATGCTCGAGGCAAATACTTATTTTAGAAATAATCTGATGCAAAGAAAAAAAGAAGAAAAAAAAACTACATATGGGACAACAAATATCTCGATTTATCTTCTTTATAGAAACCTTTTGTAGTACATAAATAGATTTTAGTCGACGAGAATACGCGTGAAGGAAGATGCAGATGTTGGACATTGAGATTTATGTGTATGTATGAATGACACTTTCACCCCTTCGAGCGTGGGTTACACGCCCTGTACATCTCACCCCATACATTTCTGTTGACGTACGTCGCGTGGGAGCGTGAAGCGTCACGATTTCCGCCTTTCTAATTTCATCGCCAAAATTCACTTTTCTCGTAAAAAGTGTCACACAAAGAGAAAAATTATTACAATCGAAAATCTGTCTCGTTAATGCATCAATTCGAATTCGCTTTTCAACTTTTATTCGTAATTAAATAAATTAAATAATCTAAAATCAATTTTTATATTCCTTTCGTAAATTATAAATTATTGCTGCTCGGGATTTTTAATTATTAACACCGAAAGTTTAGTTCGTAAAATTCAACGATTCAACGTTATCATATATTCAAATAATTACTTCACTAACTATTGGCGCATTTTAGACTCATGAGAGTAACTGTTGCTTGTACGCGATGCTTTTACTATAATTACTCGTTAGAGAGTTACTCGACAGCGGTAAAATATCTCGAATAAGAGGTAATTTTGGACAATTACTCGTTCGCATTATAGACTGCACTAATGAAATTCCATCTTACAAAATTGCGTTAGATAGTCGAGGGCAAAGTAGATAAAGACGGCCTTTTGCCACGCTCGGTTCACTCGGATTTGTACGGTTAAAGTGGATTTCCTGGACACGTCGTCGTTCGCCCGAATATCCTTTTAGGGTCGGTAGGTTTCCCGCAAATGTTGTTGCAGAGAAAGAGAGAGAGAAAGAGAGAGAGAGAGAGAGAGAGAGTGTGTGTGGTAGGAAGTTGGGGTGGATTTACCGCGATGGTTGTAACTTTTGTCCATTGATTGATGCAGTCGGTATCAATCGATTACCCCATTCGCTCGCAATAAAATCTATTAATACGATCAAAGCTGTCCTACTTACACAGAAAAGAAAAATCGTCCTCTCGACTTTCCTAACCGAATATATAACGACAATTCCCAACTGAAATATATAACGTGAAACTTGCAACGTTGATCTCTCGGAAGAGCGAAAATTTCCATTAATAAAAAAATATTTGCGTTATTTTACAAAATATATTCGAATGGAGATATTCCGCGAAACATTTTTGGCACAAATTTTTACTTTAATACAAATAAAAATAAAAGAAACAAAAAAATACCGCGAGCGTTTACAAAAATTTTGTGCTCATTCAGTGAAAATGGAATAACGCGCAACAATATGTTTTATGAGTTATCACAGAAAATTACGAAAGGTATTCGTGTACTTTCTTGTGGAATGAAACATTTATTATAAAATAAAAAAATATAATTTAAAAAATCTCCATAAGAATATAATTATTTTGTGTTATTAACATAAATGTCTAATATAAAATACGTATAGCTTATAAATTGATTTAAAAACTTAAGAAACAAATAATTGAACTAATACATCAACGACTCTGATAGGAAACGTTAGGACAACGTAACGATTGATGATGAGAATATTGAGCGAAGTGGTTTTAAAACAGACAAGAGGATCGTTCGATTTTTTCAAGATAAAAAATCATGCGTTTAAAGAAATAATAGAATTTTTTTTCCTGCAGCTATTTTGTACGCGTTTTGCATTTTATCGCGCAATAATTAAAGATATATCAGCAAATATTATGATTAAATATATTAATATTAAAAAAGATATTTAAAAAAATTGACTTTATAATTATAAACTCATCAAATAACAATTTTGTTGCCAATATTATTTACTTGAAATGTGGCATATTAATTGATTTTCCTTCTTTTTAAAGTTGTAGCGACAGAATCAAAAGAATAAAGAGAAAAGGCACGAGCGAAACGCGAATACGCAGCTGCAGCTATTCTCACAATGTTAGCAAATCCGACGATAAAGATAACATCATGCATAGAAGGCATTAGGCTTTATCTCCTTAGAGCCGTCTATGTCACGCTATACTGTTTATGCTGTCGAGTTTATCCTTAAATAGCCGCGTTGGAGTACTTGCACCTTGTAAATCATAGAGGGAATGCGAAATTTGCTTGAGCGATATACGTCTCGAAACATAATATTGCAGTAAATTTCAACCCAAAGTGATAATTAAAATAATAAGATATATTATATGTTTTACATACACAAAGATTATGTATGTATAATTCATAATTTTGCGATAACTTATTTAACAAGCTCGAAATTAAATACTTCTCGGGTATATGCTCTTTTAAAAACTATTCGTTTTTTTAATTCTTTTTTTTAATTTATTCAATTTGACACGTCACACCGCTAAGATTTATCGCGATAAGTACTCGTTGAAATATTTTACTTCCATTCCATTTCACTATGCAAATATCGTGTGGATAAATACAGATTTCCACGGTCCCGGAAAATTCAATAATTTTAATAATGCCTTTCTTGTACATTATATTACCATAAAAAAGCTTGTAATATACGTTTTTGTTTTGCAATATGTAAAATAAGAGTCAACAATTTATCTCAATAATTAATTGCTGTAAGTTCAAATTTATAACAGAGCTTTTTCAGTAGTTGGCTCTAAGTCAGTTTTAACTAGTTAGATCTACAATTAACTGTGTACCAAAATCAAGATTTAACTAGTTAAAGCAAGTATTAATGAAAGGGCTTTGTTAGAACTAATTTCGAATAGTTAGATTGAGTTTTGATGGATTTTGAGTTATGATTGTGCGATAAGTAACAACCAAATGCACAATAGGTAGACTTATTAATATTATTAACATTATTAAAACCTATTTGAACGTTCCTGGGCTATTAAAATAAATACCTTTCTATTTCAAAGTGGTTTAAATCGTTAATTTAATTATTTAAATTAGTGCTAAGCCGTGAAGGTATTTTAATTTTATTACGACGCAAAAATCTAGACACTTTTAAATGTCGTCGGTATAAATTTCGTATACACGCGTAATTCTATCGCGAATAAAATTCTTCAACCGTATCCGTCGATAAACTTTTACAAATATTAAAGCTCCTTGTTTCTCATTTCGCAATTCCTGCCGTCATTCCTTCGTATATTGGCTATCGAATAGTCACCGATTTCCTTCCAATACTTATCGGTATTTCAAAGAATGCTATCGCATGTACCCCCCCGATCGTTAATATTCTCTCTGTCCTTCGACAGCAGAGAAGGAAAGAGAACGGACTATTGTATCGTTATCTAGACATCCTTCGATGTGTGCTTTATGTTCCTGATTCCGCGAAAAACTATCACGTTTCTCCGGTCATTAAAAATTCTTTTTGTGGATTAATACAAAATTTAATACGTCATAAATAAAATTTATTATAAGAAAATATTTTAGTTGTTTGCAAAGGCATAGAAAAGTAAGAGAATTTCAACGCAAACTTGTTCCGCGAAGTTCAGCTAATTAAAAATTGACTTTATTATTAAAAACTTTCTCGTTTTTTCATTTTTAAACTTTCCATTGAAAGAGCACAATAAATATGAAAGACGTAAGTTTATTCAGATCACGCGCATGTTAAAAGACATTCAACATTTTTTACTCTTCGAGAACATAAACTCTGACCTCTCGTCAAGTTGTCTTCGTGCTCACGTTCCGATTTAACGTTTATAGGATACCGAAGGTTGATCGAAAAAAAAAAAAGAAAGATAAACGACTCGATGGATATTTTATTTTTTATAGCGTTTGAGAAAGTCTTATTATTTGATCATGATTTCATTACTTTTAGTAAATCTCCATTGCGTTCTTATCAAATCAGCCGTTCAAACTCATTTACGTTTATAAGGATTATTAATCAAGCAGCAAATTCTCGGTAGCGAGATAGAAAAAAATAATTATTATAACAATTGTTTTGTCTAAATTTTTCGTGTAAAAAAACCGATCAATAAATTAAAACCTACTACGATTATAAGTATGTTAATCGCCAGGTTCGACAAATCCTATCTTCAATCTTTTTATTACAAATAAAAAAACCGCGTTATCGATTTAAAAATGATAATGAAATATCTGGGTCTGCACGAGTGTTATGACGTAATCCGTCAAAATTATGTGCGCGATCTTTCCCCGGTGGTGCAAAAAAAAAGGGGGCGACGGGTGCAATTTTTTTTATGTAAAGCAGTCGCGAGCGCAAGAAAAAAAATTGATTGAAAGTAAGATCACTGGTTTTAAAATGCAAAGTCGCATCGGAGAAACCGCACCCTTCCCCAAGCTCCCAAGATCTTCTTTGCGAGAATGTTCGTCGCGGCAAATTGCAATTTTGTCTTTAAGGCCGGCAAAAGAAAAGTGTTATTTAAAGGATAGACTTGAAAGATTGTGCCAAGTCGACTAAGTAAAGATTGTGGATCCTCAGGCGAGTAATTGAATTTTTTTTCACAGAGCGCGTAGCAATAACAGTAACTGACGCGGAATCTAAATTTTATTCGCAATTATTGTAACGAGAATAATCTATCCGCGAAACGCAGCGATTTTATCTGTTTCTATAAAATCAAAGCTGCTAATATCGCAGAAAACTATTTAAATAATTTGTATATTATTGTGTGTACGATATTATAAACGTCGGTAAAAAAAAGAAATTACTTTTTCGAGCAGTTGATAAAAATTAATTAGACTGAAATAAGTTTCGAGGCAATCATAGATAGTGCTTTCGAGGACTGTCGACTAAAATTTAAACTTTCAAAAGGAATAGCATCGTGGGAACGTTTAACTTTCAAAATGCAGCCCGACGAGTTGCTCGATTGTGCTTGAAAAATTTAAATGCGCTATTAAAAGTTCGGGATAAGATGCCAGATGGTAGCATGCTAATGTCATCAGCGCGCGATGTCTTTGCAGGAGAATTCTCGACGTAATTGCTGCTATTTACAGGCCGCGTTTATAAGTTGTTACGCCTACCCGTTCGTTTCATCTCGTTCTTAATATTTGAGTCAACTATCGACTTTCTATTTTCTTAAAGCTGTAGTATTACTCTTTCGTTGCCGCGTTTTGAACATTAGAGGAAACCATGCGCACGCTTTGCGTGCGCTATTTTTCGAAAGGTCTAACTACGTAAAAAAGTCATACGACTTACCGAACTGCATGAGCATCAGCGGAGTTGATGAGTTCTGCCGGTGGCTGTAACATAAAAAAAGATTTAATGTAGACGTAAAGTATTAATAAAATTAATAAAAAAAAAGTAGAATTTTTTATTTGACAAAGATTTTATTAAATAAATGTATCCTTACCTATGAGTTGCTCCGCCGATGCAGGATGCCCATCCCGGGCCTGCTCCTCCTCCCAGATGGGACGTGACGAGCCATCCTTCCGCGCACAAGTAACTCGCGAACGCGTCCGGGTGAAGTTAAAATCCCGAAAATTATTTAGCAAATTTTTCGACACTCCCGAATTAAAAAGAATCGTAAAAAAAAACGCCCGGTAACTGTCGGCAGCCCCGAACGACCGACGAACTGGCTGCAGTTCGTATAATTTCGAATTAACGTGCGGCACTGAGCGATGCGACGCAGCGGAGTTTCTCTTGACCTGAAACAGAAAAAAAAACAATTATTTAGTAGATATAAAATATAATTAAATAAAAAAATTATAAAACGTTATTAAAAATCCAAAGGAAAAATTGATATATACCCATGGGTTGCTCCGCCGGGGCAGGATACCCTTCCTGGGCCTCCTCCTCCTCTCAGGATGTCCTCGGGTTGTCGGGTCGATCCTCCTTCGATGGCAAAGTATTATCTGAAACAGTAAAAATTCCAATGAATATTTCGTTCTGTTCAATGTGCTATTGAGCGCGTATTGTTTATCGTACCGAGCGCGTATGTTATGAGTGCGGGTGTATAGGCGCGCGTGTTATTGTGCTAGGTGACCGGACGCATACTCTAGCGCTAGCACGCTAGCGCGCACCGTCCCGCCTCTTCTCCCCACGCTCCCCGCGCCTACGGTAGTCTTTACGATTAGGAAGTGCGACGAACTAATATGATCTAGACTTGGAGTTCTTATAACACTTCGACCGTGAATGTCGCAGCTCCGATGCTTGCGTACTGTCCTCCCCCCCCCCTTCTCCCTACACTCCCCGCGCCTACGGTCGTCTTTACGATTAGGAAGAGCGACGAACTTTGATCTAGAATCGGAGTTCCTATAACACTTCGACCGCGAACGTCGCAGCTCCGATGCTCGCGTATCGTCACCCGACTAAAAGTACGCGAAACTATCACGGCGGAATAAAGAACGTGATTCACCTACATGTGCCCGGTCGAGTGTCGGTGAGTGGGCATCGGCGGTGTCCTTGTGCGAGACACTGAGGTTCGCAGGGCTTCAGGGCGAGGTGAGACATGGGTGCACGACGATGAACCGTGCTGGAGTACACGCAGGTGCCTCGATATCCGTCTCGAAAGATCTCTGCGTGGACCGCGTGGACCGGCGTATAAATCTCGTCTGCGCAACAGGCAGCGTAGATCCTTCGCGATCAAGCGATCGATGGAGCGCTGTGATTGGTCGGCGCGCTAGTGCCTCACACTGCCTCACCAGACCTCACCCCTTACCGCTCCCTCACCGCTCCCACGCCGACGACGTTAAAGATATGTGTTTTAAAGTAAAGTAAAACTAGCTTATGTCGTTACGACTTAATTGGATATTCTCCACTACGATATCGCCAATATTTTAATAAAACCAAACTGATTGATAGCCCTTAATTAACAAGTGGGAAAAGCTAATCGTTTATCACTCCTATTCTTGTCTGCACAAAGTCGCGTAACGAGGCAACGTTTTAATTTATAATTGTATGTACGTACATTTTAAACTTTGTACAAAATAAAATTTATATCAGTTATATCGTTAAACGACGTGTAAAACGTATTAAGTTTAATATTAAAGAGAATCTATGAGATTAGTTAATATCAATTAGTATTCAAATTTTGTATCAAATATTAAATTATTCTGTGCTGTATAAAAATTTCAATAAATATAAATTCTAGTAAAATATCATTCTATTATACATCAGGGTATAATTGAAAATAATACTACTCATTTACTTGTTTCATAAACAAATAATATAATAAAAGCAGGTTTAATATGGAACGGATAGAGTTAGAAATTTATTATATTTTTCCCTGGGCAACGCACAGCACAATCGGCGCGATCCGTCAATTTCAAGCAGGTTTATACACCTGCTGCCTCAGCAAATTTATTGTTGAAACAGCGAGTGTACAGCATCGAATGCTTTAGCTTGTCTACGAGCTTTACCGCCAAAAATTCGCTCGCCCTGTTATTTCACGAAGTGATTTCACGCTCGCAGGATATTTTATCCTATTTCAAATACGAATCTCGAAAAAAGAAAGGAATTCGAAATACATAACGAACATAAAGATAAGCTGACGAGAGCAAATAATATAAAATAAAAAATACAGTGCTATAATAAATAATAGTTCAAATAAAATTATGGCTCTTTTTTTTTTTTTTTTAATTTCTGCAGTGCCATTAATGTTATTTACAAAAGTTGGGTAATGTATCGATTTTTGCGATATTTTAAAGCACGAAGCGGAAGAGCGAATAATCCAATAATTCTAAATTACGCGAAAACCCGTAAAAGATGTTACTCGCGGTAACTACAAGGTGCAAACGAATAAAACTTCGTTCCTGCCGAAGGTGAAATCAAAGCTTTTCGTCGGTCACGTCTCGTTATACGCCACGAACTAGAACGGAGTTACAGTTTCTGTTAAACTTTGAAGCACTAGTTAACTCTCTGATACGAGAGACCGTATGGCGATCCTTAGCCAAGAGAATTTCATATCTTTGATGTGTTCAAGCTATTATCGAAACACATCATTACCATAAAATAATGTTATCTAATATTTACGATTGCGTTACAATTTAACCGTAACATAACGTTAATAAAATGTTAACAAAAAGGAGGTGCGGTTAATAAGAATTTAATTTAATCTTCAATAAAAAAGAATTTAACTTTAATTTATAAAATAAATTTCTCGTCGTTTCTTTTAAGTTTTTTTTATAATTTTATAATTCGCCCACCCAATGTATGGCTTTGCTATCATATCGAACAATTTACTTTAAGAAATTTGTGACTAGTGGATACGTAGATATGTATGTATTTTATTTAGATCTTCGATCTTAGCTCATATCGCACTTTATCTGTTTCTAATTTTAATTAGAACAAAATAAGAAGAGGAATATAAATCTGGAATAAGTGTATTAAGAATTTTCCAATTTCCGTCAAGTTTTAATTAATTTCAAAGAAGAAAGCATCAATAACAATAATTTTTTTAATAATCCTCAATATATTTTATCAAATGTTATATAATTATTCAAAATGTTGAAATGTTAATAATTCTTTCTATACGTTTAAGCGGTTTATAATAGAGAAATAAAATCGAATTGATTCGCATGACGAAATGTAGTTTATACGTTAAATTATTCGTATTTATCAGTGTATTGCGGCGGCGGAAAGTTCTCTGCGCCGTATAACTAATTCATTATTCTCAATTCTCTAATGAGGTTACTCGAAGCAGTTCGTGCGCGATAATGTATAACTAATTTTACTGGAATAAACGTGAAACGCGCGAGAGAAAAGTCTCCACCGTACCCCTTAATTATAATTCTTTCTTAATGAATCACAACTGAGAGCTTGAACACGTCCAATATTGGCGATCAGAAATTTAAGTCCTCAATAATAACACATTGATGAATTAATAAAATAAACCTCTTCACAAAACTGCCGTAACGAAGATTTCAAATACACTTCAGCATTAATTTACTCTATTAACTTAATTTATTCATCGCTGAATTGAAAATTTAACCGAGTATCTCTTCAAAGTTTCAACGTGAGAATATATATATTATAACTTCGTCAAGTTCCGCTTGTCGAAAATTTATGTTACGTGGTAGATTATTTTCGCGGCAGTCTTAATTCGCGAAATTTTTATAACTGAAACTTCTATATATTTTAAACTAAGTAATAAAATTTCTCCGCTAGTCATCAGCTATTCTGCCACGCTGCGGTTTCTCGTGGGGAAAATAAAGTGCCAAATAAAATACGCGATGAAAAAAGGAAAGAAAAAAAAAAAATTATGGCGCTGGAAAGCTGCATGCTTTTCCTCATCAATGTGGAAAAAACGACAATTTCTTCCGTGGGTGCGTCGACAGAGACGTAAAAATATCTCAGGTGCACTTTGCGACTATAATCATCCACATGCGTATGTAAATCGGACTTCATTTTCAACGGACCACGGTATTTGCATGTACGCGTCTACACGCGAAACGCATTTCCGCGTATACCTGTGTCACGTCAGTGAATATATGTAGGGTCGACCGCGAATCGAAGTGATCTTCCGTAATTAAACTATCATAAGGCCTCTTCAACGATAGTGCTCCCCGTTTACATTACGACCAGAAAATGTAAAGCAACTTTAATAAGTAAGATGTAACTCTATTTATTTCTTAAGTACGTTAATGTTAAAATACGATCCGACAGAAATTTTATCATTTTAAAAAAGAAACTTTGTTTATTAAATATATATAATTTTATAAAAATAATATAATTTCAAAAAATATTGCGTCAATAAAAAGCCCAACTAAATTAAATTAATTAATCTTATTTTTTCATGATTAATTCTGAAAAAAATCTGATTCCGTAAAAGCATACAATACTCTAATCCAATGGCAATAATAATGATCGAACGTGATTAATTGGGAAGGTTATCAGGAATTTATGTGTAATATTTTTAATGATTACCTATCGACAATTAAAAAAAAATGTGAGACCGAAACGTGAGCGAACTAAAATAATTCTATCTCGCGTATGTAAAACGACGACCTGCCGTCAGCGTGAAAACCACGCTTGCACACGTCATTTACACATCCACCGCATTTTCGAAATAGCAGCGGAATGTGGCTTAATTAACTTGTCAGCGAGAGCACAGTGTCTACGGTCTGTGCAGACTTCAGACGCTTTTGAAATCCGACATGACAATGTGTATAAGTTATGCGCTTCGCAAGTTATTAACCCAGCGCACATTCATACACGGATACATTTCGAACAATTTGCAACACTTGTTAACTAATGAAATATATAACCACTTGTTAATCAAGTGCACTATTTTTTCTTTTTTAAAAATAATTACGAAAGGTAAACCTAACTCATATACTGCTGCCGTACAGTTAAAAACTGTAAAATATTATGCGAACATCATAGCCGTACAAACAAATCAAATATACGTTTTATATTTTCTTAATTGTTTCATAAACGCTCTAGATTTTTTTTTATCAAATTTATAAATCATAGAATTTCTGATTCATGCGATTATATCTGATCGCATTTGTATAAAATACATTGCGTAACGCGGCGATGTAAAACGGCATGTAAAATACGATTGTCATGAATAATGAATTTCGCAGCTAATAAAATAATAATTTCCACCGGTAATGAAATAATAAATTCCGCAGGTCATAAAATAATACATAATCAATGACTCACCAGTGATTGCTCTGTCGGCGCCGATACTCTGGGGCTGTCTTCTTCCTCTCTCGCGCCTCCGGGTCGTTGCTTCGTGCACGGTCATTATTGCCGCATCATTTCATTTGCGCAAACGTAATTACTCGCTGTACTAATTATCAAGTGGCTGACGTGTGGCGCTTTACACGGCTGGCACTGCGCTGCTGGTTACATACTTCATCGCATCGCGAACGACGAGCCGGGTACATACACATCAATCTACGACCTGCAACGTCAATTAATATAAGGAAAAATTTAACACGGCGAATAGAAACAAAAGTTCGTGATGGCAAGTCGCGCGACCATCTTGGTATGTCGCCGCGACATTGTGCACTGTACGCTGCACATACGCCTTCGCGAACTTCTCACACTCGAAACGACAAGCCGTTTGCATTTTTGTTACAAGAGAAGTATAATTACCTTCGCGAGTTATAATCCGAATGAATGATCCAAGCTGAGTCGGCGGGAAAATCACGGAACGCGGCGCTCGACGATGCGATTGTCACCTTTCGTTCGCGACGAGTGCGGACGTGAATCTTGTAGAAATCTTGAGATATACGTTTCAATCGGGTTATCGACATAAGCGCAGTAAACTCACGCCACAAGATTGTTAATTATTATACAGATTACAGCTGTACTTACGAATAAATGTCGCGACACAGCCGGACTCGATGTCGACCCCGTCCATCTTCTTCGACGTTGCGTTGCAAGTGAATATAACACAAATGTAGCGGCAATTCACATTGAACAATACGCGGGTCGATATGGCAGAATTCAATCGATAAAAATGCGTGATACAATTATTAAATTTTCAAAAGCTGGTGTTTCACATTTTTTAGTATACATATGTACATACGTACAAGTGTATTAATTCTGTAAAAAAAAAAAAAAGAAAAACGGACGAATTTCAATAAATACTGAACAATTAAATTCTTTAAATAAATAAAAAAAAAGAATGTTATTTTTAAATTGTTGAAAATCAAGTTTAAATACAAAAAAAGTAATTATAAATTTGCTCGACGCTGAACTTTATGTAAAGGATGAGGCATGAAATGTTTCACGGTGAATTAATATTCATTGCAATTTTATCTTTGGCAACGGTTACTCGATGTCGGTGTGATAACGCCTCTTTCATAGGAAGTTATTTTTATCATTAAACTCAGTTCAAAGAGCACGTGCCGCAAAGGGCTGCCTGATTTCCAAAAATAAACTCTCGTATTTACGTAATCCCGCTGTCAGGCAGATCCGTACGCGTGACATAAAATTATGGGAAAAACATTACGCACTGCTCGTATACAAACGCACGTAAATGCAACCAATTACAACTGAAACTGATATACAAACGAATTAACACAATTGCTATCACAGAAACGTTTAGTTTTCGTTGCTTTGCTCTTTGTACTTTTGCAAATTCTCGAGTAAAATTAAAATACAATTTCTTTTTGTTCTTAAATAAATCACAACAACAATTATTTCTATTTCAAGCTTAGAAATTAAATTTTATACACTTAAAACTGGTATGCAAAGTCACGGGCTATTTTAAAATATCTTTCCATAGGAGTACCTAAATCCGTGAGTGAAAATTCATGATTGTACCTTAAATTATAATCTCATCGATCCTCGTGAAAGCACTCGGAGTTTCTATACTTCCGGCTGTAATTCCAAAGTTAGAACTTCGAACCTTGCGAATTTACTCTCATATTAATCTCCTTGAAACTTGGAAACGTTCGTAGACTGTGAGTAGCATAGTGTACAACGTATCTCGTAGCATTATCGACTTCAACGAGCGCGCCGTGATTGATTTTATTTTCGATCACACGAGCTAAATTCATCACGAATTGCCGTCCGTCTTCCCATTACGCTTTGGAAAACGGAATGCAGCGATAACGGGCTGTACTTATCAATAATCGATAGCATCATTGTACATTTCCTTTATGCATCTTTTGGTATATAGTGCATACGCGACCAGCATTGTGTTCTGATAATGCGGCGTATAGAGTATCGATATATGTAAATTACATTCCACCGTACGTTACGAGCATTGTATAATAAATGAGCTACTGCACATGGAACAATAGATATAGGTATGCCTAGAAAAACATAAAAGAAAATTTATTTTACAGAACCGCGCAAAAAATATCAATTACTATGTATATTTAAAATTTCTTCTATGTATCTTTTTATATAACAACATAAAACATGATTACCTATTATCATAAGACTAATAGTCTTGTTTAACCATTTCTGTTCCACGTATTACATACATCTTAATTTTTATTTTCATTGTGTTTCTTCCGCACTTTCGTTGAAAAAAATATAATAGAACTAAAACAAAGAGAACAGTGATTAAAATCAGACACAGGATATGATCCAATTTATTAATTGTATATGCGAAAGTAGCGTATCAATAATAAAATGTACAGAATTCTGTATATATTTATAATTAATGTCTATTTATAAATTATATATAACGAGATATTTTTACCCCGCACTAAGATTCAGATAAAATGTCTTCCAGAGTTTTATCGTCATGTAGAGGCGAGTGACCCAGTGTAGGATCGCTCTCCAGGAATTCACGTAATTCTGACTCGAGATCAGCCACACCGGATGGCTCTGTTGCACTCAATAACGACGGTGGCGTCTGACTACTGTGCGTCATACCGATCTGCATCTGAATCGGCGGCGGTGGCTGAGTCGCAGTTACAATACTGATATTCTGATTTTGCTGACTGGTGGGGCTCAGTAGGTTCGAGTTTTGAATCGGTGAGGGAGTCGGCAACAGGTTCGACAGCACCTGATTGTTGCCATTGTTCGGATTTGATAGCAGCGAACTGTCAGCGACTATAGTGGGGTTGTGCGTGATCGGATCGACTTCCATAGGTTCCGGTCCACCCAAGGGTGCTATACCCATTGCCCTACGCAATCCGTCGACCGGCGCGATTCCCGACGGTGGCAGTTTCTTCGCTATATCAGTGAGATTATCCGTGATTTTTTCGGCCAGTATCACCTCTGCATCTGTCGCCTTCGGAACATTGGATAGATGAGCCGGTGGTGGTGCTGACAAACGCTCATGCTGCACTTGCTTCAGGCGACCCAGCATCTGCGACGTGTCATCAAGACGGCTCTGTAGAGTGGCGCGTTCCTCGCTAAATTTAAATTCTTCTTCTGCAAATAAAAAAGAGCATTAAAGTAATCTTGAAATTATTAAATTACAATTGACAACGTAATAAAATAAAATATCAATTTAATACATTTTAAGATAAAAAATAAAATATAAAAAATATATTTAAATAGAACTTAAATTAAATTAGACATATTTATACATATATATATATATTAATTATTAAAAACAATGTTTATTTTTATTATTTAATATAATAAATTTATACAATTACCTAAATTCTCTAAGAAGTTTATATCGATACCGATATCTGACAGTGTCTTCAGCTGATCGATATCAACTTTAACATTATCCATCAACGGAATGTTACGATTTACATCTTGCATAGGCTTCTCCAGTAAATTCTTGATTTTTTCTTCTTCCTCTCTCAATCTTCGCTTTTCTTCAAGGAATTTCTTTGTTTTTCTGTGATCGCCGCCAGTGAGAATATCCAACAGATCGTCAACCATAGTTAACGTATAATCACAGTCCTTGGCGAAATCTAGAATAGATTCAGCGTACTGCACAGCAGTTTCATCGCCGTATGTTTGGTAGACTAAGTCGGTTTCTTCCTTGGTAAGATTTGCAAACGTTGAATCATAGCTTGGCGCATACGAACCAAACGCGCCATAATAAAGAGGTTTCACTGGCTTTGACATGTTTCTTCGATCTTCCCGAAATCCAGCTAAGGATCCGGTACCGTGATTCAATTTTCCTATTAGTTGTCCCAGTGACACAGGTCTCTGGTTTGTTCCAGGAATAATTCCATCCCCAGGAACAATGATTTGTAGACTGGTGGTGCCGTCTTTTTTTTGTCGCAAAAAACCCATCTTTGAGTTCACTCTTTTTAAACTGAGTTTCTCTGCAGCCGCTTTAGCTGCACCTCTAGCCTGTTTTAATATTTCTTCTGGAGTCAAGTCGTCCGGTATCGCCTCAAATTTACCTAAATTAGCCAGTCTTATTTTCCGTTGATTTTCTTTTCTGAGTTCTTCAGCTTCTTCGTTACGTTCTTCCTGCTCGCGTTCTCGCTCTATCTGTTCCTCTGTTGCAGGCGCATCTGGACTATTAAGATCTTCGTTGCCCAATTCAAATCCGAGTTCCTCTTTCGTGATATCGTTCATGTACATTAAAACTGGCCTGAGCTGTCGTAATTTTTCCGGAGTGATCATCTTTAAGCCGACGTGCAATAATTTCTTCGCTGCCTTGTAATAGATAGTATCAGGATGATTATACGTCATGGCGTTATCACACATGAGTTTAAAATCGTCCACGAATTCTTGCAAATTTTGATAATTATTGTCATCTATCTTTTGCTTTATTGTGCTAAAATCCATCGGATTTGTGATTATTTGAGAATAACCAGGCGCAATGCTGTCTGTGACCGGCCAAGCGAAAAATTGCTGTGGATCTCGCTTTTCCATGGACCTCAGCAAGTGCTCCAATAACCTTTGAAGAGGCGTGCGTTCCGCTATTTTTCTGAGGACGCATGTTCTGGGCTCACGGTGAGGTGAGAGAGAACTTACATTACCAGCGCCAATTCTTATTTCGCCACAAGACGGCGGTCTTGGTGGCAGCAATTGATTCTGATTAGTACAAGCTTTTTTAGGTGCAGATTCAACAATATTTTCATCAGCATCGCCAACTGACTCTTGACTCGATTCTTCTCTTCGCCTTTTCTTGTCTTTGTGATGATGTTTGTGCCGTTTGTCTTTCTTTTTCTTCTTCTTCTTGAGCTTTTTATGGCCGACATATCTGTCGTATTCGGTATCTCCTTGGCTGACGGAATAATTGAGACCCAACTGCTGTTGATAATGTTGCGACAGCATCGCAGTCTGACTTGGTGACTCACTACCGTGTTCAGGTGTTCCAGTACTACCACCTACTTTCAAAATTAATTTCAAACTAGGCGGCTTGTCCGTCGTTGTGTACTGACCCTCTGTTAAAGAAAAAAAAAAAAGACAACAACATTAATTATCATTCCGAGTATTAAAAAAATATTTTTAAGCAGCTTACTAAAAATGTTGCTCTAAAAAAGCCATATGTATGATATGTTGTAAATGTGCTACATGCAGCAAAATTAGGAAATCTTGTGGAATGATTATGCAGGATGAGAGTACAAAATAGTACAACACAAAAAAAATATGACATTAGATGATGCATGACACGAGGATACCAAGAGAGAAAAAGAGATGCAAATCGCGGATAAATATAGAATATTAAGGAGACGGGCGAGTGGGAATTGTAAACGATAATGTAAAAATGATTTTATTAACAGGACAGTGCGACTTTGTTTTCACATTCAACAAACTGGAAGCGAGATGGAAGTAGCCCGACTTAAATCAAATAAATCTTAATGTATATATAAAATAATCTCCTATAATTGTTATATCAAATAATTGGTGGGGATATAATCAGGGAGAGCAATCATTAAAATTGAAGATGCCTCGCTAAGAGGCCAAGCGAAGCATGTGTGGCTTTTAGTGCCACGAATACATAACAGCCAAAGGAATTACACGATTGAAGTGCAACAGGCTTGTCTGTGTGTATATCTGAATATATATACCTTGTGCCTTATGTATACTACTTCGTTGTGACAGGGAGAACAACTCTCAGGGCAAAAATCTTGTTGCACTTCAACATATTCAACAGATAAAAAAAAATGAAAGGGTTTGGGGGGGGGCATTTGATAATTCTCGAAGCATAGCTAGCTTCTGTCGTGCAACCAGTCCATTGTCCGTTGCTACTCGTCACTTACTTCCACGTCACGCCTGTTGCTGTGTGGAACGCTCGGTTTATACTTTCGAATCCACCTCACTTCTACTCCAACCTCACTCTCAGTTTGTCCTTGGTGAAAACGAAGTCAAAATTCCTGTGCATTATTAAACTATGAGTATGAGAAGGATCCCAATGAAAATTACAGGAAAGCGCGGAGCATTTCGTGAGTTGAGAAACAAGTAAATCTGTCGTTCTCTTAAGGCATTCTCATCTTTTCATTCAAATCCTTTTTTTTTTTTTTTTATCATGATTGACATACAAGTACACAGTTTGGCTTGATGTGATGTAATGATATTGCAGTAACAGAATATTCTTATAAATCTAATTTATCGCGCTTTATTCTTTCACGAAGGAGTGCTCTAGAGATGTGCTCTACAGAGTGGGCCTTCCTCGTCCACGAGGGTGAGTCGTTTCGACATGGGTTCGCCACTGTGTCGCTGTGACAGACTTCGTTCCGTCCAGACGGTAGGTGAACAGTTGGGTGGATAATTTCGTTGAATAACAATCGACGAACGGTAGAAAGAGGAGGAGACCTCAAAGCGACGAGCTCAAGGAGAGAGAACGTTCGCGAAATCCCGGGAACGCGAGCTACAACTGGAGGAAAACCTCGAGGGGAAAATTCGCGGCGGTCCGTTTCTCACCTTCGTGCCTCTCGCGCTTGTGTTTTTTGTGCTTCTTCGAGCCCATGTCTCGCGGCGTCTCGGCCACGGTCGCGAGTAAAACCAGCTATCGCCTTCTACGTGAGCTTCTGCAACGGCTTCCGAGAGTGCCGCACTCCGATGCGTACACAGAAAACACGGCGGCGGCCATTGGTGGTGGCACGTTCGTCAATTTCGCCGTTCCGCGCGCTCGGAACTCTCGGAAGGCTCGGAACGCTCCGATTCCAAGTTCGCCGGGTGACAAAATGGTCGTGTTTCGAGCGCGCAATTCGGATGCGATGCTCGCAATATCGTCGCGTCTCCGTGAGCTCGTGTCGCGTGAGAAGCGTCGTCACTCGGTGCCGAAAGTGACGACGTACGTTCAAGCAAGCATTAAACGTACGAGTGCGACCCCGACGAGGCGAACAACGAAGGTACACCCTCGAGCAGATACCCGGTGACTCGAGTCCGAGAAAGAGAGAGAGAGATAGACGGAAAAGCAAGAGAGGAACAAGGACAGAGAACTCCAACGTACGTATGCACGCGTTACGCGTCGAATTTCACGTTGACGGGATTTTCGCTTTCAGGTCCGGCGTCGCGGGGTACGCGGCGTGTCTTCGACGCCGTGCGCGAGAACGTCGGGAACGGATTAAACCCGGTCGAGTGCGTCGGGCGAAAGTTACTTCTCGTTTGTTTCGAAACATGGCGGCCGTTACGCGTTTACGTGCCGCCCGTCCGGTCCGTGAGACTGCATCGCGGGCGGTTGGGAAAAATCCTCCCTAACCTACAAAAGGCGGCTTCGTCGCGGCCGGCGAAACGACGCCACCAGGACGCCCCGGATACTCACCTGCGCCGGTTAGCGCCTGCACAGCACGTAGACGACGTCGGTCGGGGTCCACCCAGCGGTCGCCAGCGACTCACCTCGCGCGACTCGGCGACGCGATTAAAGGGACGGCTATCAGCTGTTTCGCGCTTGAAACGCCGGCGGACGGAGCAGGGAGGAAAGAAGACAACTAGAGAGCGAAAGAGAGACGGGGAAACGCCGCTCGCGTTCCTGTGGGTTGCGGCCGGCAGGAGGAGAAGAAAAAAAAAAAAAGGAAGGCCGGGAGACGAGACAAAGGGAGAGGAGCGGCCACCGCTCTCTCGCCGCCGCTTCTTCGTCCTCGGACGCGCTTCGACTGACTCGCGCCCTTCCGCGAAATCCCACTGCGAGCGTGAGATGATAAACGCCGAGATGGACAGACGCGCCGGAATAATGCGAGTCGGTAAAAATATTTCGCTCCCCTTCCGTTCCTTCCCCACTCCTCCGGCCACCTTTGACGTGGTAAGTGATTTTAGATTCTTATCCCCTCGTTGAAAGGAGAGTAGAATAAAACGGCACCGGATCTGATTATCGAGCGCGTCCGCGAGCTAGTTCTCCCCGAGACAAAGCGAGGAAACGTCATTATTTCGACGCGACGAACGGCGGGGCACGCGGAATGCATCGGACAACGCGGAAGGTATTCGCTTTTCGAAGTCTAGACAAGGAGAGCAGGAGAGCTTGAATAATCGATAACATTCTTACGCGACATACGTCGCGCGGACGGACAAAGCCCGTGGCGATTTTTCTAGGAGGGAAAAAAAATCGTTTCGCGCGACGCAACATTTTTTTTTCTTTTTTTTTTATTTTTTTTTATTTCGACGTTGAAACGAGCGACGGCACCGCTGCCGGGAAAGCAGCTATTTTATGACTTAGGCGAGAATCACGACGCAGAGTTACGAGTCCGCTTGCTACGTCACTGCACCCCCACGCCCGCGTTGGGTGGTTAAGGGACCGACGAAAGGGCGAGCCGATATCACGATCGCGAGAACGAGCACGTCGAAGTTCACGTACGACTTTCGACTCTTTCGATGCGCGAGATACATTGCGACGGTGAGCGTACTTTGTCTTCGTCGGGCATTGAATAAGAATGAAATCATTCGCGCTGGCCGCAGTCCACTTAATGCCACCAGGCGTTCTCCTTCTCTCTTTCTTTGCCGAAAGAAAGGAGGCGAAGTGCGCCGCGCAGCGTTTGCGGCATTAAGCGAATTGTAGCCGTTGCATCAATTGCGTCTCTCGCTGGAAAAGTCCCTGTCTTGAATTCAATACTCGCAACCCGATCGCTTGGCTAGTTTCTTTCAACGCTCACCTTGTTCCTTTTGTTCTCTTTTCTGGTTTACTGTTCGTCCCTTTTCGTGCCTGTTGTTCAGAAAACCCGTATCTCATCTCTTTTAAAGTCCTCATAACTTTACATAAGACTCGAGCATTAACTATACGTTAAAGTGAAACGATTTATTCGACTCCTATTTTTTTTTTTTTTTTTTTTTTTTTAAATTAAAAAAAATTAATTTTTTTATTGAATCGTATTGTTACGCGTTCGGCCTCTTTTCTAATTAATTTTCCTTTCCTTGGAGCCTGTTTGTCTATCTTTCTCCTCGAATTGTGTTCACGTTCATAGAAATATACGCTTCATCATTCCGGTACGAATAAGATATTTTATTTCAAGCGGCGCAACACGACAGTGGCTCATTTCATCCTCGCTGCTCGACGGATATTAAACAAGGAAACAATTTACCGTGTGTCAGTTGAAATGATTCAATCGAGGTGCTGGAAAATTCCCTAACAATCAACGTCCACTCGAAGAGAGAGCGAATAAACAAACAGGCTCGACCGTTTCTTTTCCCAGGACAACAGACTCTCTTTTTTTTTTTTTTTTTCCCTCCTCGTCCGCTATTTCTCTCTCCTTTCCGCGAACGTCGCTGCTATTCCAGTCCAGTGCCCTTACCCCCACTCCTGTCGCGCCGTCTCGCGTGAAGATAACACCGGGCCGGTCTCGCTGCGGCGGAGTTCCTTCGCCGGTGACGCGCACGCCGCACAGTCGCTTTCCGAAACCTTACGTCGGCGAATGGGGAGTACGCACGCGAGTGAACGCGCGCGAAGGTGCCGAATTCGTTTGTATCGTGCGTCGTTATCAGTGTCGGGAGTGACACGGAGGACGAGCTCTTCGACAGTTTCCACACCACCCTCGTGTCTTGGCAGCGGGGACACTAGCAACAACGGCCGGCACGCAGACGGACGGGCATGGAGAGGTTCCGGGTGACGCCGGCGAGCAACGCCGCGAGCTACAGTCGGCAGTCGGTGCACGATTACGGTAAGCCTCCATTTGCTTATTTTTACGGGATATTTCGCGTGGAAAAAAAAAATAAATATATAATGCACGCCGGTGGAATTTTCGCGCCCGACCTTCGCTCGCGTCGAGAAAAGGGGAAAAAGGAGGCGTCCACGTGCTCCTTGTAGAAGACGCGTGCGCGCGCGCGAGCTGCATGTATGTTTTACGCCGCCCGCCGTTGCACACGAGACATAAAAATGCATGCAACCCACCATGTTGCGCGCTTGCGGCCGCTCACAGCTGGCTTGGTTCGCGTCGCTTTCGGTGCCTCGACAACACGGCGCATGTTTGTCCGCGGGTCGAAACCCAGAGCCATGCGATGTTCTTTTTTTTTCTTCCTTTTGTTTTTCCACTTAGTGTTCGGTTTGGAATAGAAAATAGAAGCGGCACTTTCGCGAAGACGAAGCTCTCGGTGTACCGGGACGCAAGTTCCGTATTTTTTTTTTCTCTTTTTTTTTTTCTTTTTTGTATCGGAGCTACTTTTCGGAGAAACTTGAACACGATTAGATATAAATATTTGAATAACGAGTAGTTCCCTGCGAAACAATGCACTTTGATAAGGCTCGGGAAGCGGAGAATGTTTTTCCGGAAGGCTTCAGAAATATGTCGCAACCGGGCTTACGAATCACAGTAGAAAGGAATCGTTGCACGTTGCTGCAAAAACACTTGGTTGAACAATAGATATAATTATATAACTACAAAGCTGATCAATCGTGACTCGCTTGCAAAAACTGTTCTGAATAACGTTGACCTTGTCATATGAATTTGCATAACCATAAACAATTGTACTTGATGTAAATTATTTTTGTTTGCATTCTAAAATACATACGTATACAATACGTACAATTGTATTATAATGCAAGATACGTACGAGATGTAAAAATGCATAGAACGTCGTGGCAATTTGTAGTTTCAAAGTTTAAAAAATATTTTTTTTGCATAATTATTTAAAATGCATCACAGTTTTTTTTTTTTTTTTTTTCTTAATTCAGGATTCTTTAAAGTTTCTTTTAGAGTGTTTTATTTAAAAAAATTTTAATTATTTTAAGGGGAAAATTATGAGAGAACGTGTTATCAGAATTATATCTAGATTAGCTACGTGCATCCCAATCAATAAATGTTGCAGTCGGTAATACAAGTAGCTGAACATGTTGTAAAGAATATTTTTCAAAAGACAATTTACGTACGTTTTATCGAACGCTTTTGAGCAATCTTAAAAATGTCTAGAATGTCTGTTTTACAAAAACTTTAAGTGGTACTAAAAGCAATAATTTTGAAAATTTTTTTCAATAACCTGAGAACTTTTTACAATAAGTAATGGCCTATCGCCAGCCGATAGCTTATCATCGTCGCGTATTCACATTTTTTCTCGTGCCGGGCGAGAATTCAAAAGTTGTTCAACTCTTTGAGTGAACAGAATAATGTAAAATGCTTAAAGGGTAATGCCTTATCAAAAGAGACTTACATTCCAAAGCCGATTTATGTTACGGCGGAGATTAATAATGATCATATTACAAGCTCGAAGTAACTGCAATCAATAAAGAATGTTTCGTAAGCGGTAACAGTACGTCAAATTTGAGGAAGATATATAGTCCTCGACGAATTCAGAAAAGCAGCTAAGGATGTATTTTTGTCAAGCAAAATTATTTCACGACTTTATTTCGCGGAATAAAAAGAAAAAAATGTTTTTACATATATAAATTGGAAACTTTTTGTAACCAGACAAACTTAATCAGTCTGCGTATCTCTCATTAACATATATTTTGCGTAAACTTTAATTTAATGTAGGCTTATTTTTATCTATCATTTTGATAAATCGTTACACGTGTTTAAATTTAATAAGTTAAACTTGTATAAAAATCTATATGCGAGATGCAAAAAAAAAAAACGTTTGCACGTTAAAAATTTTTTTTTTGTCACTCTCAAATTGCATCGCGAAGTTCTATTTTTATCGAGAAGTCATCGTTTAAAAAATATTAATAAATGACACTTTAGCATTGTCGAGACTTCCGTCTAATAACGTGACTTTTAGATTTCATTGGCGGATCGGCCATCGGCATAAATTAATGATCAGCAACACAAAGTGGCACTGACATTTTAATTGAAGCTACACATTGTTATTCCTTCTTTGTTTTTTTTTTTTAGTTATACAAGATTCATAAGGAATATAAGGAATAATTAACGATAAACTAATTGAAAGGCAAGCTTTATTATTTCACGTTAAAATTATTAATTCGATTATTGATCCTCAATGAGTTTAATTATTATTTATACTTATCTCGCGATAGACACGAGATGTTTCGTAAGATATTTTTTGTGAGAGATTTTTAAATATTGGTTTTTCTCTCACGACAGCGAAAGGAGAAAGGCTGATGTAGTGTATCAGTTATTCGGTTACATCACGCGCGCATTTGTATCGAGAAAACCGCGTTCGTTCTTGCGGATTATTCGACATAGCGAAGCGCAGCGAACTGCAATGAGATAAACGCCCGTCACGTTATGTCGCCAGCAAAATCGTTCGAATCAATGTTGTGCACCGGCACGTTAGACGGTAATTATCGCCGTGGCAATGACCGAAATTATTATTAGATGCGGTAACGTTCGAAGACATTAGTTAGATTTTTATTTAAAATTAATGACAAAGTCAGAAATTTTTTTTTCTTTTTTATTTGTATCGTCTTGTTTTTAACATCGCGATATTATTTCTATAAAAGTTTTTAATTTATTTTATTCTTGAAACGTCTTCATTAAATTAATTAGTTTAATGTAACATTTTACTGAGATTAATTGTTTAATTAAAAATTAATTAAGAGTGATTTAATAAAGTAAAATTTTAGGAAAGATAATTTGTTAAAATATTTTTATAATTTTTCCACGGTTATTTTTTTTTGGGTTTGTTTTTTTTTTAATTATTTAATGCCGAAATAGTAATTTTGAAATGTATGTTTAAAAAGTAATTATATCAAGACATATATCTAAATTTATAGGTTCGACTCATGCAATGAAATCTTATCGTTTCACACACGATAGTTAGAACTGATATCAATATTTAGCGTTCAGTCACTGTTTGCTCGTTTTACTTTTTTATCAACGATGATGATTCACAAAAGTTTTGAAATCCTTGTAGATTTACAATTTTTTAAAATGATATTGATGACGGTATGGCATTTTTTTTTTCTAATTAAAAAAAACAATTTTCCAGGTTTTATAATTATATTTTACAATAATCTTATCTTAGTGTTTTATTTTTTTTTTTTAAACATCAACATATATTTTTTGTATGCACTGTAAATTAGATTTTCAATATGTGTCAGTGAATCATTCGAGTCATGGAAGTCTCGTCCAGAAGGTCGAAACGCGATCCAGGATTAGAATATCCGCGATCTGCATTTCGCCTACGCTGCGCGATTATGCGCGTCAGAGCTCGTTTCTCCGTAAAGATCGTTTAATTTGGCACGCGATAAACACTCTCAGGAAGAAGACTGCGCGTTGCTCGACATTTCGTGACTGCAGCTGCAGCCGCAGTGGCGCGTCTTGAATAAGTATGCAGTAATAAAATTTGATCGATTTCACGAATTTAATTCAAATTGATACCGACGAAGGTGTAAATTTAATTAAAAAGAAAAAAAAAATTCTGACTTTGACTGGTAACCTTCGCTAGAGAAACTTTAGCTTTAGAAAGATTAAATTCGAAAAAAGTCTTGACAAGACGCGACAGGATCCCCTCGAAGGGAATAAGGGAGAATATGCAGCTGTTCTGTCGATTATAAAAGTAGAATTAATAATGATTGAAGTAGAATTGACAATTCCGTAACTTCATCCAGCGATCGTATCACTTTTGCGATATTACAAAAAACGTAAAAAATATATTTCTTCTACCTGTCTTTATTTACTTTTATTTACTTTAATTACTGCTACTCCGTCTTCGTTTTCTGATTACGTGCTTGGTGTTAAACGCGACCGATATTCTTGCTCTGCATTGACATTGAAACCGATTTTCATATTAGGAAAATGAAACCGCATCAGCTGGCTATGTTTAGCGCGAAATGTGCAATGAAAATAGTTGCATATATGTATGTCGGGCGTGCACACGTGTGCACACGGTTACGTACAAGGAAATTTATCACGTGAATGTCACGTAAAGCACGTGGCGCCCTCGAGTAATCAAAGCCAGAGGATGCGACTAGTTAGGAACTTTCTTACCCGCTCACCCACCCTTGCAAGGGGAAACTGGAGGATGGTTTTTGCACGGAAAATATTACAAGTCTTTAAAAACTTTTTTTTAAAATTTTTTATTTTAACTTTTAAATAATTTTTTGTATTTAAAATAATTACAATGTATTACGGTATAATTTCTTTAGGGACGTAAGGGAATAAGACTAATTTTTTTTTTGTTTAATAATTAGATTGCTTGATTGCAAAAAAAATAACGGAGGTACGGTCAATATACTTATATACGAAAAGCAATGTTCGTATCTTTTTTAAATAGTATAATTTCGTGAAATATACACAAAAGACGTCAGAGTGACTCCGAGTGTCGCAAAGGACACGTGCTCCCATATATATAAAATGATACTGTCACTTCTATATTATGTATAACCCGACATCTCGCTATTCTGGCGCAGTGTCAGAAGGCGAAATGCTCTGAATGCGCTCTCGCTGAAATTATGCTAAACACCCGTTCGTCCCGTCAGCGTAAGTGACGTGAGAAAAAACACAAATCAGATCCGGCATCCGTAAATCAAGCGTGTAAATAAGAAAACTTCGATCTGCATTCGCGAACTATATATCTCTCTCTCTCTCGCATAGATTTTCTGCGTTATCCTCATTGAATATTTCCGATATTTCCGCGGCTCGAACGTGAGGGGGACGGTTTTGAAATTCTAATGTTCGTGGCGCGCGGAAAGAGTCATCGCCGCGAGTTGTAACGCGCCGATTTTTACGTAACGCGGGACAGCTTTAAGCGGACAATACTGGTTTGATCTCGCAGCCAATTCCACGGTATATTCCCGTACCACGAAAAGCGGCGGGCTTTCATTCATGATCTTCTCGTTTTGACATAACGCGAGGCGCATTTCGACGCGAAGAATGCGCGCCGCGGCATCTCCGGCGAGAGAGAACGAGGACCCCGCATGTCAATTGACATTTATTCCGAGCGATACGTCATGAATTCCCCGTCACAATGCACAATAGACGAGGCTGGTGAAAGAAAAGAAAGAGAGAGGTAAAACGGAAAAGGAGATAGGAATCAACAGCGTTTATTCAGCACGCCGTCTAAAAATATATTAACGCATTAAACGCTACACGAGTTTCGGCACGAACGTCAAAGCTCAATTAAGGACCGCGTTTTTCATTGCCATGTTACAAGCAAATAAAACTCCAGACAATTACAGTTGTTATCTTGTTCATTCGGCTCGTTTTTTTTTTTTTTTTTTTACGCTACAATTTCAGCGGTTATTAAGTATTTAAGTATTTTTATTCACGATCAGCAACATAAATGATTTATATTTTATACAAACGTTATAATTTTAATTATCGATTTCTGAAATTATACTTTATATCGTATAGAATTTCATTAAAGCGTATCGGTATATAAAAATAAAAATTTCGATTCTTAAAAATAAGTGTGAAATTTCCGTAACAATAAAGTTAAACGGAGGAATTTCAGTCGGGATTAAAGGGGTTAAAATGTCATAATACGCTGCGTCGGACAAGCGGAATTGGAAGCAAAAAATCCAGCTGGCGATTAAATCATTTTGACGATACGTCTGTCGGACAGTTATAAAGCGATGCGAGAGCTTTAACTGACTTGTCGTCGCGCGTGTGGAAACAATAACTCCGTAATTAGGCCAATAATAAAATAATCGTTAGAGACTTGGAGAACTGCATGCGTACATGTGTATATGTTTCCCCGCCTCTCTTTTCTTTTCTCTCTCTCTCTCTTTCACGTCGCATTTTGCACTCAAGCCTGTGCATTTAAACGCGGAAGATGTCAACCTCATTGGCGAGAAATACACGGCTTATGTAATCGCGGTTGAACCTCGTTAAAAATTTCGAATTTAGAATCTCTGAGAAACCTACGAAGGTCGAGAAAGCGTTGGCAGCGCAACAATCGCGCGTTATATAAATTTTTATTTATAATTAATATTTAGATGTACCGTTCTTTTATATTTTTTTTGTCTTAGAGGTTCTGTTCTTGTAACACAGTTATTAATTTAGGTGTTGTAAAATATCGGAAGTAGAGGGTAATATAAGGATAGGTCGAAGGTTGAAATTTGTTGGCGCATTCGAAACAGTTCTGGCCTTTCCGGCTTCCGACAGTCGATACGGTGCCGACGATTTATCAGATACAGAGTGCTCTAGTATCGCTGATTCCTATCGACAAAAGCCTTGGGAAGCTAGCCATTATGCACAGGGTGATTCCTAGCTACTTGACAAAAATAGTTCCTGTACTTTTTCTCTAAAATACTAATTCAAATGATTAAAGCACAGTTGCGTGTAAAAATAAAAAAATCGGGATTTTAGTACGATTAGCATCTCTTTAATATTTTTTAAAAATATAAATTACATATAAATTATTTTAATTAAGAATGAACGTCTTATAATTATGAAAAATAGAACGCAGAAGGTTAACATTCTTTTTCTTTTGACGTTAATTCTCGTCGAAAAATATGTTTTTGATGAAAAATGGAAAGGCTGTAGCTCTCGGTGCGTCGAGTGAACAAAAAATTGCAGTATTTAAAAACTAGGATTTAGATAAAAGGGACGAAGGTTTTTGCGAAAAGAAGATGCTGACGTTGTCGTCTGGTTTAAGCTCCACCCTGTGGCACGGAATCGGTCGATGAAACCCTGTGAACCCCGCCTTAAACTCTATCACCGATAGAAATGTATTATGCAATGCACGCGCATTCACTACCGGCTTGCTCTTAAGTTGGACTTTAATGCTTTGTACTCCTCGCAGTCCTAGAGCACGATATCATTCCGCGAAACGACGTAAGTGCCTTTTGACATTAAATATTTTAATCGTAGGCGATTCCATCCCTCTCTCGCATTTACGGGACACGATTGTGGTCTTCTATATCCGTCCACTCGGGAGAATGCATCCCTCGGCTATATTCCGCCGCTATTAACAGCACGCGGGAGTACCGCGTATTTGTTAACAAATAAATTTGCATCGAAACACTGCGTTTCTCTCGATTTCTATATTATTAAAGGTAATTTGAGCGAGAAAGATAAACAGAAATTTATTCACGGATTTGTTCGCGCTAAACTTAGCGATGAGAAAAATTAAAAAAAATGCGATTAGTACTTTTTTTTTTTTTCCAGTAGACGCTATTTTTATTTTTTCGCAGACACGCAGAAATAATATTTTCTAAAAAAATAATTTTAATACCTGCATCTCTTGTCGCGTACGCGACACGAGTAGCCTCGCCGTAGCCTTGATACCAGCGAGATTACAAGGCGCTTCATTTACGAACGGGGATGCGAGTGGTTTGTGCGGTTCGTCCGCGAGATGCACCTATCCTGGACATCATACGTTGATCCCTTTTGATTGTCGAGATTACAGGACGATGTTGTTTGCGCCAGTGCTTTATACGTGACACTTTATGTTTATCAAGAAGCGTCGATGCACGGAATCAGCTCGCGGATCAAACGCGCGGTTTCATTGCGGAGCGATGCAACTTGTTCGCGGATCAAACATCGCGCCGAAAGGATTTGCAGCACGTCTATGATTTATCTGTTTGCAACAAGATTGCAATAAGCAGTCTTACCGGTTTGTCCTTTGACTATAAAATTGAACAAAATCTAAATAAAAAAAAAATATTTTTTAATTTTCTTTTACGTTTCAGTCAAATTCTTTTTTTTTTTTTTTTATTATTTGCTATTACGTCTTATGAAAATGAAGTAATAACTGTCGAGCGAGAAAATTATTTGTGTTTTTTATTCAATTAACGACAGCTATTGCACCGTGCGATAAATAATTGCGCTTTTGGCAATATAATTCGACGCAGTTCCAGATTAAATATTTATCGTGTTATACGTGCATTATTGTGCAAATATCGTTTAATCATTGCGTTCATCCAATATCTTTTAATTCGTTTCTGCCTACCGAGTTCGTAGTAAAATAAATATTGGCACTGCCGATGCCAGAATAATCCAATTTCAACTTCACCTTCTTCGATCCGTCGAGTAAAATACTTTAAGTCGGGTTTACACATCTTGTTGTAATGATTTTTTTTTTTTCTCAGGTTTTGAAGTGAGAGAAAGAAAAATAATCTGATAATTAAATATCCAAGCACATCTTCTAAGCGCGTAATATATTAATTCAAATGTTTGTTCTGTAGAAGATAAATCAAACTTATAATTAGCGTCATGTAATTTATAAATATTTTAGTATAACTTTTTTAGTACAATTTAATATAATTTAATAATTTAATAATAACTTTTTAGTATAATTTAATTCAGTTTACTGAAAATTCTAATTATCTGAAGGCGTTTGATATAAAATATTTTAAAAAAATATTTTGTATCACGATGAAAGTTTAAATGCGTATCGAAAGAGGACTTTTAAATATCCCATTAGGGTGCGTCAGGTCGTTAGCGAGGGGAAGCGTTGAATTTATTAATCACATCGCAACGCTTCCGACAAGAAAATTGATGAGAGCACGTTGATTTCTAAGACACGTGTGTAAAGGTTAAAGTTAGCTAGTTATTTACTAAATGCGTGACACAGTGAGGAAACTTGGAATTATGTCATTAACACGCAATTATAAGATATTATTCGTACTATGTAATTATTAAAGACATGTATGATGCGGAAGCATAAAGAAGAAAGATATGGTCGAGCGTATTTGGAAATTCAAAGTATTTTGAATACCTCGGTTAAAAAAAATAATGCCTTTAATAAATTTACTATTATTTTACATTAATAGACCCCTAATTAGCATCTATTAATTTTATGAAACGAATAATGATACATCGTGTAATGAATATTAATAAATACTAATAAATCGAGAAATTTTCGTTTTCTGCAGGACATAAATTGACGAACTGAAATTCATATTAAATCCGGTATTTTTAGAGTTACATAAATATTTATGGCATACATATTGATTGATATATTTCCTCATTAATGTAAATTAACAACATTGTTTATTCTGTTCTGTTACAGATCAGCAGCTGAATGGTACGCAGTTGGAACATCTGGTGACGATATCTCCAAGCGCGTGTAAGTAATCCACAGCATTTAATAATAATCGCATTAAAGTTTTACGTGCAATAAGCGCAAGGCGAACCCGAAGAAAGGCTTCAATTATTCGTATCGTTAAAAGACTACGCGGAACGAGTTAAAATGTTGTATCCGCGAATGAAAATATGGCCGCTGTTTTAATTAGAATACACGAATACAGGCAGGATCTAATTGTACTTGCAACGAAGTGCAATTTCGTTTGTTGTTGCGTTGCTGCAATGAACATTTGCTCGTATAATCAATCGCGCGTTTTTCTCTACTTAAGCAATAACGTTGAGCAACGTTACCTTCGCGGAAGATAACTTTGCTAATTCGACGCAAGTCGACGTGTTGTCTTTCCGCTCGCGTCGTAAAAAAAAAAAAAAAAAAGGAATACGCGCTCGAAAAAGCACGCCTCCGGACGCGAAATGCTTATAACCCGTGCGTGTAATCGGCGCTGTTTCGAACTAGGTCGAGGAGACAGTTCCCATTTCGTTTCTACACACTCGCGAATTTATTGCTCGCGGCCGAACAACAATCGACGATTCGGGTCAGGACCGGGGATTCTGTGTTGCGCCCATCCGGAAGTCGATTGAAGCTGCCGCGATGTTCCGCAATCAAAATCGGTACATAAATATGAGATAGGCGTCACGGCGTATTGATCAAATTCATTAGAAGAAAAAAAAAGAAAAAAAAAAAGTAGTACGGTATGCTAAATATAACAGAAACTATTTTTCCGATAATATCGTTGAGTGAGAACTTTAATAATTATAATAAGTATAAAACATATAATATATTAGTACATAATAATTCGAACTGCATTAAATCTTTATTACTTTATTTGTATACTCGATTTATCAATGCAGTATATTTTAATTTTTAAACTTAAAATTTTAATTAATTAATAATAATTATTTGATTAATAAATTAATAACGCTTTGAATAATTTTAAAAATCTCAAGGGTTTGTAAATACGTGACATCTAAATACCAGTTAAGGTACAAAAAAATGAATTATAAAGGCGTGCTCTTAGTAAATGCGTGCTTTAAATGCAATTATGCGCGAAGGATACAGCTACGGAAAAACACCGGTGAACAAGAATGTAAACTAATGAAAAACCATTCGTTCCGATGCGAATTGCATAAACCTATTTAGGGAAATGTCAATTAACGACAAGTTATCGCTTTAATTACACATTTACGAACATACGGTACGAATGATTACTGCACTTAATAATAGCTGGACATTCAAGGTTGATGCATAATATAGTGATTACCACATGTACGTTTGCTCGGACCTAAACAATCTCGAATATTGCAAGCTTATCCTAATTTAGTCCCGCACACCATATACATATATCTTTTAATACGTTTATGTCCGCGTTTTTCTAATGAATAAATTATTAGCATACATTGTCTGTGCAAATATAATTAGGTTCTTACAACAGATGTTTATAAGAAATTATCTTTGAGAAATTCTATCAGGTACTAAATAGTTAGACATAGTTAAAAATTAATCATCTTAATTAAATTTCTTTGGTAAAAGAGAGGTAAATACGTAAAAGTTTTCAAAAGAGGTAAAATTTTAGTTACAAAAAAAAGAAAGAACGAATAAATAATAAAAAATACGTCGATAACGAACGAAACAAAAGATTAAAAAAAAATTAATTAAAAAGTTAAAATCTTTAAATAATATTTATTTTATTCAATTACGTGTGTATTATTTAAAGTAATATTTTTTATTGTGCTACATTTATGTGTGAACTCACACGTATACATAGACATCTGATTATTGTTTAGTAGTAATGACATATTTCGAGCTATTATAGGATTTTCCAATATGTAAAATGGCGAACATCATCTATTGAAATCACACGATCGAATGCATTCCACCAAGTTCGATGCAGTTAATTCGATAATAGGCTTATTTCGATAGATAATTCCTGAAGCCCTCAATGTTTTAGCATTAAGCCATAACAACGCGAATTTGTTGCCGGTGTGGCTGATCGATGGGTTTCGTTATTGTGCATGCGCATCGTTATACTGAACGTGACACATGTATATTCGGCAATTAATTACGATCGTTTGAACCGTTTGAAAGATTAAAGGAGTACTAACCAATTCGAATAAAATTGCCAGGTAGATGATAATAGCATTGATTTCGATCATCGGCATAATATGTATTAATTGAAAATTTTCTGCGAGGGGAAATTATAATTATTTTATAATTAATAAAGGATAATATAATTAGTTTATAATTAATTGTAACGTAATCGCTTTCACACAGGATCGTAATAGCGTCGTTACTCTCGATGTAATAATAAGTGTTGAAATACTCGTTGCGAATACACGAAATAGTTCGATAGGCGGGATGAAAAATCAAAGCTATTAGCGAGTAAATAAATACGGATTTTAAAACATTCTCACTTTTTTCGCCGTGAAACAAGGGTGGATTCGCATCGCTGTTCCACCAAGTTTAATTTAGTATATTTTATATATTTGTTCAAGATAAATTTGTGTTTTTAATCTAAACAACACGTTTCGTTGAATTTGTCTCGTAGAAATATAATGTTCCTTGATATTTCATCAGTTAGTACTCGTTTATTTTTTGCTGGACTTATGACTTTTTACGATGAAAAAGTCCAGCAGAAAAACGTGATTTCGAGAAGAACGATGCACTTCCATTGTCGTTGAGAAAATCGTTTATTTTTCCCGGGAAAAAACTCTGACAATTTCAAGATTAATAACAAAGTAGATATTGCATATTGTATATTCTTCTTCATACGAGAAAGCGGTCTCTCGGCGATGTACGCAAGTGCGTGCATCGCGAAATCCTCGAGGTTTTTTTTAACATTTAATATCCTGTCGTAAGATGAAATACTTTCATCTTCCGCTTTGTTTTCACGAAGAAAATAGACGAAGCTGTATCGCATACACGATTTCTTTTCTGTACTTTGTTTTCTTTTCTTTGCTTTCTTTTTGTTTTTTTTCCCTGCTTTTTCTTTTTTTTGTGCTTTCCTCGCTCTTTAAGTTTCGAGAAAGAACACATAGAAGTTTATTAAATTTTTTAACCTTTTTACTTCTTATTAATTATATCGCGCAAGACACATTTAATCGCGTTTCCTCGTGTAAGAAGATGCCGCGCAAATTAATCTAATTAATCAAGGTTGTCGTCACTACTATAGATGACAAGCCTCAATTTGTTAAGAAAAAGAAAAAAAAAATTATTTAGCAAACTACATCGCAATGAAGAAATATTATATATTTTTAAATAAAACTGCAAATTAAAATAAAAATTAATCGAAATTTTTGGAAAACGCTCTGAATTCGTATCAAGTTTTCTTGCCACGGTCTTCTGCCAGTAATTTATACTGTAGCGTCAAAGTTGTATATTAAAAAGCAAACTAAAAATAAGTTGCTGAGATTTTTAAAAGTTATCGAGCTTCTAAGTGAGTTTCTATAATAATCTCGTCAGCAAAGTCTTTAATCTTCTTTATGTTGCATTTTTTTATATTTTTTTTAAATATTTTTTTTTTATATTGCCGGGGAGAAAATAAAGCACAAAACGTTCAACACGAAAATAACAAATTGAGACGGATCATCTCTCCCTTATCGATGACTCATATCCTTTATGTAACAGCACTTAGAGCGATAACCCATTAGCGATGTTAGGATGGATGGTACAAAAAAAAGTAAAAATAATAAAATGAAAATGCCAAGGTGTGGTGCTCGCGATGTTTGGCATTTTCCGCCTTTCGCGCTTCTTCTCCCGCGGAATATCGCACGAGGGCGAGAAGGAACGGCGTGTTTTCAATTATTATTACGGGTTTCGATCACGGACGACAATAGACGTTTTCGCCGCCGTCGGTTGCTTCGTGTAGCTTGAAGGTAACGAACGCGAAGTTCATTGTCTGCGACCTTATTCGAACACGCGGAGTGTAAACGATCTCTCGCGCTCGCGAATGTGGGCCTCGGTCGGTTAACTGGATCACGGCACGCAATTTCTATCCTAGACCTTCGTGAGGCTTTGACGCGACGCGAGATCCGTCACGTTATCGCGCGAAAATCCGCAGGCGTGATCTCGATTCTTGCAAGCGCGCTGCATTATTTAAATCCGACGACGGCATTTAATCGCATTTTTCTATGCGACGTGTCACGCGAGCTCGTTATCAGATTTGTTCGCGATATTTCCGAGAAACATATCTCTGCGTTCTTACTGTTTGTTATTCATTATTTATTTTCTTACAACAGAAAAAAAAAGCTTTTAATATGATAATGTTTACGCGATTTAAACGCTATGATTACGTGCACACGCATAATTTACGGTTCTTATTATAAAAAGGAACGTGGCGATTTTTTATCGTAAGAATTTCAAATTCTTAAGTATTATTAAACAGTTTTTTTTTTTTTTATAATTAATTCAGCTTCTGAAATATTTTAGAATTTCTCTATTTTTATTTTTATTTTTTTTTTACCTAATATTGAGTTGATTTGAATGGTGATTTGTTCTTTATATGTAGATCACCTTGTACATATCCATCATAATACCCGCTGGGCGAGGGAGAGTTAGAACTGAATAGTACATAGTAAAACCGACACGTGGGACGTCTATAGAACGTATATATACGCGAATGCAAATGGTGTATAATCGCGCAATCCGATCTTCCCCGCAATCGATCGTTTTCTCTTCCGATCGCAGGGTCACGAGGGACGTGACGCTGGTAGCCCAGCGCGACCGTCGTCATCATCTTCGACCAAGTTAGACCCTGAACTGGAAACGAGGTTCATTGTCTATGACCTTACTGTCGTGTGTCGCGGTTTTATTCGTAGATTCGAAGAGGCCTCGATTCTTAACTGGCGGCTGGCATGCGATTCTCCTACGCCTCTCTTTCCTCGTCGAGAGCGCCGAGATTCGAGCCTCGAAGGCCGGTCGAAAAGCGTTTGCGAAGCCTCGATCGCGTGACGCTACGTAGATTTCGGTTCGCTTTTTCGAGCGGAAGTTGAAAAATTACTCTCTTTCAAACTTTGTCTGTCAATATGCCGAAACGTTTGCAGGAATAAATTAATTTCCTATTAGGTAACAATGATCGATGTTCTTCGATAAGAAAGCTGACTTTTTACTATAAATACACTACGGTATTAAATGTGAAAATTAATTTCTCTCATTAAATTATCAATATTTGCTAATATTAAACCAGATATTAATTAAAGCAACAGTATTAAATTAGATATTTGTTGGCTCGGTACAATTGAAGCAATTTTTATTATTTATCGTTTTACTACATTGGTAATGTGGAAACGTAATTATATATAAAATATTTTTTTTTCTTTTTTTTATATGTATAAAAATTATTTTATAAACGAAAGTTTTTAACGGGCAAAAGTGAAGAATCGGTGCGAACAAGTACGTTAGAAATTACGAAGACAGTTTTACATTGATCTAATTTCGTCATTAATTTCATGAGATATAATTTGCATAATTATCCGTTTTATCAATCAGCGATTACGAAGGCCAGCTTACATATTGAACGAACATACGAAATTATTGGAATCTCGACAGGGATCGCGGGGTACAAATTATTGGTCTGCCAATATTAATTTATAACGCTCGTTACTTTTCTGCACTTTATCAATTTATAATTAAATTGGATCGAAATGTCGCTGTTGTTCCCGACTGTGATAAATATTTCTCTCGTTTATGTAAATGTCGCGTCGTTTGTATAACCAGAAATGACATTTCTCTCACGTGCGATTTGACTTGTAGGTCTGAATAAATCGGTCCTTTCTCATTTCGAAATTGTAATTGAAATGCTAAATGTCAGTTTGGCACATCTGCGCCTTGAAACGCCAAACAGATGTAGAAATAAGATTGTATCGATTCGAAATTGGGAGACGTGAATATTACTCTCGCAAAATTTACCGAAAGGTAGAATGCCTTCGCCTGTTACTTGTCAAACGGATCGTCTGGCGCGCCAAGTTCGATTACGAAGTGGAATAGGTATGATTGTGATCAGACGAGGCGAGTTTCTGCGGGGGCAGGCCATTAATGGCGGCGAGTGCAGGTTGCAATTTTCGCGCAGGATACGGCACCGTCGTTAAATGAAAGGAAAGCGAGGTCGCAATCAGCAACTGGGGTACGGGCAATGGTTCCTCCCTCTCCCCGTTTCTCTCTTAAATTAAGTGCCCTAGGATCGTGGCCTGCGCGATATACGCACCGGGTACATATGTCACATGCCGGGGACTGACATATATTCCTCGAAGGGTATGCCGCGCTCGCGTCGAGATATTGAATTCCACGCGCGGACACCCTTTCGGGACAAATTGCGCCGATACTCTATTAATTTCGTCACAGTTTTGTTTCGTAACAATAATAGCTCGCTTTCAGTTCAGACGATTACACAGTATTCGGTCTGTAATACGAGGGGAAAAAAAAATATATATATTGTAAAAGCCCGTTTATTTTGTAAAGATTAAAAGACTTTGATAGATATATTTTCTTATAATATTTTGTCGTCAATTTTTAAATTTGTAAAATTGTGCATAAAATAGTAAAATAGTATTTCTTGAATTCTTTGTTGAAAACAAACTATTTTAGTTATCAAGAACTTTTCTTTTCTTTTTTTTTTTTTTACAAAATTCTGATAAATGAATATCCCGCAGCGAGATGATCCACATACGTATTTCATAATAAATATGAACGAAAAGATTATCGTTATATCGGCGGTTTCTTTTTTCACCAGCTGGTGTATTGTCGTTGGAGCAGCTTTTTCCTCGGTATCGCTAAAAACGTAGCTTCGAGTTTCCGGTGGTTAACAGGTGAGCCATCCAGATCAGATTTAGTGAAACGACGGTTCGCCTTGCCAAATGGCAGCGGAACGCGTTAACAGCCCGCAGGCCGCGTCTGGCACGTACGCGTAGGTAGTCAATATGTTCGCAGATACACATACATATGGACGTGTGTACATAACGTATCTACGGTTGGAGAGAGAACTCCTAACTCGCCGTTAGCGAGTCGAGCGGTAGGGTGAAGGAGTGGGTGGCGGTTAGGTGGCGAGAGGATGGGTCGGTCGCTGGCGGGTGGTAGCCTACCTCTGGTCGGGTAGTAGTAGGTGCGCACCCTACGCGGCTACCAGGTGAGTGGGGCAGAGGCCAACCCCCGACACCCGACGCGAAACGCGAAAAACCACTTGTGCGTGTGTCGATCCTGGTTGTCGCGTCGTCTCCTGTCGCTCCGACAGCTTATCCTGATCCTCATTGTCATTACGCCGCGTGACTCGATCCTTACGAGCGACACCTCCGTGTCTCCTCGTCTCGTCTATTTCTTCCTCGTCCCTCTCTTGCCTCTTTTTCTCTCCCGGAGAACGGCGGTCTCGCGGTGTCCCGCCCGAGGGCGACATTCCAGATCGATCGTAAGTGATCTACGTCTACGTTGTGCTCGGGCATAGATCGTCGTATAGAGTGTAAAGCGTCGTCGACGGAATGAAGAGGGTGCGTTCGCTCGTTTGTTCCAGCTGATTGCAAAGACTCGAAATAGTTAGGACACTAACGTCCGGTTTCTTCCGGTTCCCGGCCTGCAGGTGGTTCTTGATTCCATTCCCTAAAAAGATCCGGAGAGCCTGTTGAACGGAGGAATATTTCGGGTGAGTCGAAAATCCTATAAGGGAAGTTTATAAACTGAAATATGAAATGATGTAAATGTCGAACGGTTTAATAAAACTTGAAAGCTTTTTACGTATTAAAGAATATTTATGACATATACGATACATATATTTTTTTAATGCCAAATTTAATAAATAATTTAATTAAACAATAACGTGTATTGAATAATGTAAAAATAATAAAAAGGTATAAAATATTAAAAGATATTAAAGATAGTAAAGATACGATATTCGTGTGAAATATATTCTTTTATATCATTTTGTACTTTCAGTGTATATTTAGTCGTAGAAAGGCATTTGTATATGTAATGATTTATATTAGATATTAATTGATTTTTATTACGATTAATGCTTTCCTCGAAGCAATAATTATTTGGAATAAATTAAAGCTCATTGCCTTTTTACGACAGTTTTCTTTCCCATTAGGATTATCGACATGTTTTTATAGCAGATTTTAATATTGAATATTTTACGATATTATTAAATCAAAATCTAATTTTAATCTTAGAGTTTGAGCACAACTTTTTTATTTTCACGAAATTATACTCGTAAAATTTTTTTCGAACGATATTAATACGCAAAGCAAAAACAGGTCTTCTAACATTTTTTTAGCTTGAAAAAGTATTTTAGAAACTTTAGCCGTAATATCTTAAATTACTACCGAGAATGTTATACGACAGGAAAGTTTTGTAAATTTTATTAATCCTTGAATATTTTTTTTAATGATAATAACTTTTTAAATATTTCAAGAAGTAACTTGTCAAATTGAAACGTGATCTAAATAAAGTCAAAACCGATCCTTGGAAGATCACGTGACGTCGATAGTAGAAAAGGCAGCGGCTTCATCGATCCATTCCCATTCCGAGCCTATCCGGGTGTAACTAGGCCGCCTTTCCAGGATCCTCGATGCACGATCTTCCATAGATCCTGAAGAAAAGTTTCTGAAAGTTGTCTCGAGTATCACTTGATGAGCTTACAAACTTCTTTATAGATCGTTTGCCCGTAGCGTGAAAAAGATCTGAAAACTTATCGGACGATAGTTTCCCAAGGATCTCTCGAAACGCAAAAAAATTTTTCCAACTTGTTATTTTTAAATACTATTATCTAAAGTATAAACTAATTATTGAATAGAAAAAAAAAAGCTGACGTGTCTCAATAAAGACAATAAATAAATTTTTTATAGTCAAATAAACGTGAATGAAAATACTGATTGTTGATAAAGATTTTATAGAATTGACGAACATTGATATTCTAAAAAAAAAATTATTCCGAAAAAAGAGGAATTGAGAAATAATTTTTTTAATAAAAATAATGACACGCCGGTAGCGGAAGGAAAGAACGATGTACGAAAATATAACCGTATCGGTATTTAGATCGCTACTAGTAGCTGTTTGAATTGGTGGACAACATAGAAATCGATGACATCTATACAAAAATAGAAGGAATGCGCATTAGCTCACGTTTTATTCGGTTAATTAATCAGGAATCGCGGTAGTTCGGTTATACCGTGGCGATTCACTTTCACAGACGTAACGTTCGTAACGAATGTGGCACAACGCGACGTACTAGAACGACTTGTTGCACATGCGAGTATTAATTTATTAATTTTCCACGAATTCCGTCGTCGTGCTATCGTTCCTTCGCATGGAACATTGCACTCGTTATTACCGCTAATACTTCCCTAACCGACGTTATTATCGACGGTATTATTTCTTCGTTACGCAGTCGATATCATTTTTCTTTTATCGCAATCACCGGCCTGCTATTTCTTTGTTATAATGTTTATCGAGATTTTAAGTCTGCCAACTGTCAGTAACGTTATCATTACGTTATGTTAATGGAACCGTGTAGTATTTCCACAAACAACGACGGGACACGTTTCTCTGGGGATCATAATTCACCGCGTGACGGCGAACGGTCCTGCTTTCGGTCTTTTCGAACTCGAACTCACGGATCGTTTTATCCACCATTTATCATCTGGGAGGGAGACGTCGCTGTCAATTTTCAGTACCAACTACGGGACTTTTTTTATTTGTTTGTTGTACGGCAACGTTTTCGCCTCTTTAAAGTTGGTATTTTATTTTAAAATTTTTAAAGTTTCGAAAATTCATCTTTGACCTCGTTTAAAAATCGAGAAGAAGAACAAAAGAGAGAGAGAGAGAGAGAGAGAGAGAGAGGAAAAAAGACAGAAAGCACATGTGAAAGATCGTTTGCACGTTAATGCGCAGTGTCACATGCGGGATCGATGCTCCGTGTAAACGAACGAAACATAACGATCAACTGAACCGAAATAACCGCCCGGCATTGACTGTCTACGCGATATTCGCGATTTTCATCACGTGCGAATTTACGTAATTTTCGTAACGCAGTTTACGCGCGCTAACTGAAAGCGAACCGCTCACGTACAGAAATTAATTAATCCAGAAAGCCGCGTAAACGTGACGAAATGGGTGCATCTTAAATCAAGCCCCGAGAAAGTATTATTACTCGTTCGTGATGCGAGGTGCGTGAAAAAAAAAGGGGGATACACAGCTCAATTAACGAGTTGGGAAAAATTAAGAGCTCGTGAAAATACGCGATGAATAAAGTTTAACGTAAAATGGCACGCAATACTCCGGTATATAGCTTCGTATATCACGCTATCGTGCGTTTCGGTCGTCGCTAATTAAATCTGACGGTTTTCTTGTATTTCCATCAGGTCGAAAGTCACGACGGTGGCGGTGTTACGAACACTTGTTGTTTACGTGTACGGGTTTGTGTAACGTTACATGACGGTGTGGCGTGATACATGCTAGATGAGCATTACGTTCTATCGACCGCTGACGTTGTAATAGAAATAGCGGAGACGTGTATTAACTCTTCCTTTTTTTTCTTTCTTCTCCCCCCGCCCGTGGTACCGCACCGCTCGCAACGTAAACCGGCATCACGCTCTTCTAATCAAGCAGATAAAACGGTGAAAGATAAAAATTGAACGAATGAATGGCGGCCCGTAAGCGTGGCACACGTGCGCGTCGTTTTATTTTTAACGGTTAATTTTTGTTAGCTCTTTTTGCGCTCTTGCTTAGTCGCTCCGCGTTTATTTCCGCGGATTTTATTTACTTTATCTCTTAGCTACCCTTGTTCATTCCATTGAGTGAAATTTTTTATTTCCACCGGGCTAACTTTGATTTGATTTTTCGAGCTGCGGTATATTTATTGACGTTGCAAATAAAAAAAAAAGAAAAAGAAAAACCGAAATCTCTGCTCGGCCGCGAGTGCTCGGCCGTGTTCGCGAAGCATTAGCGAATTGAAAGTCAATTTAATAACGATCGATCGGAAATCTTATTTACATTTTCACGCGATAGAACGGGATGAAGAAATCGAGGAATTATCGCCCGTGATCTTCCTGCGCTTCCGTCTCGAATATGCGCTTAATTTAATCGTTCGAAATGTTATTTTATTTTATTTTAATATGCGGATTTTGAGAGAAAGCATATATTAATTATGCCAATAAATATACACGTAGCTACATTTCGCTACGTAATTATAATATTATACCTACTTGTGAATAATTAAAAGCAGGCAACAGTAATTATAATAATAATTTCAATAAATGTAACGTAGTAAGATATCTTTATTTCAAACTTTAATTATATCAGCTGAGTGACAGGAAAAAGAAACTCCAGAGGAACTGGGAGTTTTTTTAAAAAAAGTGACAAATAAATATACCTCTCGTAAAATATTCAAGTGTAACGTTATAGATTAGTTCTCGGACTTAAAGATTCATCGAGGCTCTCCGGATTTGTCGAAGGCTCTGCCTAGCTATCAACGGTACTTTTTACCGGATCGTTCAGTCGTGTAAAAACTTCCAGAATTAACTGTGCGTTCGATTCGATCCGAACGGTTTTTTTTCCGCGGATCGCTGAAATCGAAGATCCGACGCTGATTGCGAGAGTTTAGAGGCAGGAACTTTTACGGCAGGGAAAAGGAGGCGAATCTTATTCTCCGACCAAGATTCTCGGACCATTTTCTTTTTTTTTTTCTTCTTCTTCTTTCTCCTTTTCGCGCGCGAAATCCGCACGAAAATAGAAACTGTCATTCGATAAATCGATCCCGCGCGTCGCCGAGGACTGAGAAGACTGTGGGTGTCATTGCTGCTATAGCACTGACGTTCTCTCGTTGTGCGTGTGTACGCGTGTGAAAATAGAATTTACGTTAGCTGCAACAGAGACATCATGAGTGCTTCCGGCGCAATTCCTCTGATCCTAGCAAAGAAGGAGATTGTCGAAGGCAAGTAATTCTCATTTTTTTCCCCTTCCTTCTTTGTCTCGCTATATCCGTTAACCGTTCGGAAAGGGAGGGCTAATGGTCGAACCCAACTATTCGACAAGACCAATTTCACCCGAAACTGTCTAACACGGATTACATCATTGAAAGTTTCGAACGTTAATTTATTATTACTAGTGAACAATAACGGAGGTGATAAATATTAACGCAAATCCGAAGGACACGTACGTGTCGTTGCATAATTTATTAGCTTTGATTTATTTATTAAAGCCAACTACATTCTAACTGCCGCGTGCGGTCGATAATATCGTCGAAAGTTCACTAATTTAATATAATGAGCGATACGCGATGGTCGATCAAGGTATTAATAAATATTGACGCAGGTCCGAAAGGCATTTTATGTGTCATTTATGTGTCGATGTTGTAATTTTTTTTTTTTTTTTTTTTTTTCTTTCTTTTTCTTCTCTTTTATACAGTTCACTCTGACCGGTGATGCGTGATAATAGCGTAATCTTGAAGCTAACGATTAGATAATTCTAAGAGGGGTTATTATTACGCTCGTATATTTAACATGCAAATTCCGCATAATATAGTGTGAAATGCGCTGTAATAGACGCGTGACCCTTGAGAGGAAAATAGACGTTCATTCTTAAATAGGTTTAACACTATATAAGATTATCTCTTGCAAATGATATCCGTAAATTGTTTGTGGAAATGATCGATGCACTACGTTGATACGTTAACCGTTGCTTACAATGCATCGCAGAGAAAAAGAGAGAGAGAGACCGGCTGAAAATTAAGCAGGTACAAAGAAATTGCGTGCTTAAGAAGCATCAATCTAAATTGCATAACACTTTTCGGAGAGTTCTCCTCCATAATAATTCTTCTTCCATAATAATTTCTTCCATAAAGTAATTTCTTATCATGGAAAAGGAAAGACAATGATTAATCACATGTTAAACTATAAATAGTTTTCCAGAAATAGAGCGAAAGGAAAAAAAAAAAAAAAAAAGGGGGGGGGAGGAAATCTTAAAGATTTTTCCTCACGAAATTGCGCGATCGCGGGATTTCGATAGAATCTTGTAAATTGACGATGATCGAATACTACGGTGACACGAAGGAATCTGTTAATTGCGAGACGCGTTGATCGATGCGGGACCGGCGATTAATTGATCTACGGTGTCGGTGGCGTGTGAAAGCGAGACGTCGCTTTTATCAACCTGCCGTTAACTAAATCGCCGGATAATGCATTTTCCTCCATTATTTTGCGCGCGGCTCTGAATTTGGCACGTGGAAGTCATTCCGTGTCGTGAGCGAGCTCGTCTTTAATGCACACCTGCAGCGGAAAATCCCGCTGGCTCGCGATGATTACGGTTATTCTTGCCCACTCGGATTTCTCGGCTTAACGCGCGCGCACACGATTCCAAGAGAAGCAAATTCGAGATACGTATCAGCGTTCGCGGGCAACCGGGGCTAATGAAGAAAGGAAATGCATATCGTTTCGCCGGCGAGATCATACGAAAGTAATAATAACGCTCGCGCGGATTCTCTCGATCGTGCAACTTTGAAAATGTTGATTTATTCAACTGTTGATTTATTTAATATTCGCCGTGAACGGAGGACTCCACGTGGAAAGATTTTAATTCCCTTTATAATTTTAACTCGGCGACTAAATGCGGTAGCTATTCGGTTTCAGGCAAATTTATCATTATATTAAATTTCTCGATCACTGATTCTGAGAAATAAATTTTATGAGCTTGAAAATTTTATTTGAAAATTCTACTTGTTGCAAAATTTCGCTGAAGATTTAGAATGATGTTAATTGCACGTGCAATTAATTCGATTTGACACATAATTTTAATTTCGAAATTTTATTTTGAGATTAAGAGTACGTTCCATGTTTAACTTCTCCTTTCGTCGGTGAAGTGTAAGGCTTTACTACTTAACGCTCTCTCCGCGTTCGGATCGTAGCTGACGTTGTACGATATGTAAATGCGGGCCACTGGGAACAATAGTATAGAATCTCTGTGGATTAACCCTATCCCGAAGTAACTGTCCGTCTGGCGATCTTTCGCGCGAAACGAGCACTGAATGCCTCGCGCAACCATTGAATTTTCAATTGACCTCGCTGTTAATCTCGATTAATCCCTTGGTCCCCCGCTGGTAAGAAGTCTCGGAAGCTCAGTAAAAATGTGAGCAGATGTACAAAGCTTGCTCGAGTATTGAGATCCGCACAAGTGGTATGACCTACTTCTGCTGGATCAAATTTTAACGATGGATCGATCCTTCTACGAATTTGCGATTGATTCTTTTGCGCAATTTTAATGACAAGCTACTGTTTCCTGACTGCCGTCCATGTTTTATGAAATTTCCGGAATTTTACAATCAAAATCGAAGTAAATACTATCGATTACTTAATAAATAAAATTACAGAAAAAATTTTTTGAAGCTTTTCACGATTTTGTCAATTTATTCTTGAAACGAGATTGTAGGGACCCGATTGAAATTTGTAGCTATTCGTAAAACGGGCAATAAAGTATTACTGAACGGCACATCGATATTTCAACAAAGTAAAGAGTCGATCGAGCTTGCTGTAAACGTGTCTTATCCTATTCCCGATTCTCATAGCCGGCTTCGTCTCGCGACTGCACTACTTGCAATCTGACGTAGACGCGACAATAGATGTTAAACGGCACGACAGTTGATTTCTACAACGTGTTTTGCCATAATAGTTGCCGTCATCTCGCGATACGTAACTAATTCTCGTTATAGTTTTAATCGCGAATTACTGGAAATTATCTGAAAAATAATTTACATTATTTTTATCACGATGCTAAAGAGTATGCCAATTGTTTTTTTTTTTTTAATTGATCGTTTAAAAGTGAAGATGTATGATCAGAAAACGTATATTTACGATGACATTAAAAAAGAAATACACGATGCTCTAGCAGCGACGTTGCATTACGGGACCACCAAGAGCTTCGCTCTTTTTCTGCCAAGATTTTCTAAATTCAGCATTTCTCGAAAAAGGCGCGTAAGAGGAAAGACTGCAGTTTTATCGCCTTTCCGCGTATTTTCCGACCGCAACGACGGTCTTGACACTGATTTTCAAGATGTGGTGAAGATGATTGTTACATGGAGAAGAGATCGCTATAAGTTCTGACGGCTTGCAAATGCAATCATGTAACTTGAAATAGAAAATTTAGTTGTCGCTGATACAAGCGACGATTTTCTTATGGAATGCGGTCGTGTAATTTCGTGAAAAAAATTTTTTTTTATTTCTTTTTAAATAGTAATGAATGAAAATGAGTACATGGCGAAAAAGAAATACTTGCGAAAATATTTAGAACGAAAAAATAAATGCGAGCGTTAATAAAAGGTGAATCTAGACAAATGATATTACATTATTCTACATAATACTGATGCTCGTAAATCATAACACGGTATTCGTTTGGTTGACGGTAAAATGAGGAAATAACGATGTAATAGAACGACAGAGACCAGCAATTTTATTGTCACCTAACAATTTTATTGTTGAACGCTTTTCGTCAAAATATAAAAAATTATTTCAAGCTTCACATCATTTTTACTGGCGAAAATAAACGCGTTAGTGCGGCAACTTTCTTGCTTGGCAAAAATAACGACGGAAATTTCTATAAAACGACGGCGAGCTTTAGATCTCGTTCGTTAATTTTTTCCCATCGCGATGGTAATACTCAACGAAGTCAACAATTAGCGGTGCCATTCCGAAGCGTTCAATCGTTAAACGGATCGCATTCCGCGTGCCTCTCCAGAACGAGAAACGAGCTTCGAGTGTCCTTGTTACAACTCGATTTTCTTATCGTTGTGCTCTATATAATTTGATCGAAGATCAGAGCTTAATCACAGTTTCCACGAAAATTGCGATTTTTCCGAACATTAATTTCCGACTAAGATTTCTCCAAGTTTCAGAATTAGTGCGCAAGATACACACGATCGCGTTTTAGCAATCTAAAAAAGAAATGGAACGTCGAAAACGGAGATGGAAAATGTTAACGAACGAGTAAAGGTTTGCCAGTGACACTCGAAACTTTGGTCTTGTTACACTGCGGCTTATGTTACATAAACTTCATTCTTGGAATGGAAAATATAATTCGACGCATACATAAAATATGAGTAAAAGTTGGGAACATCCCGGTAATATACAGCCTGATTTACGATTTACATTTGACAAAACATAAAATAGGTCGAGAAGAGAAAATTAAACCTATCTAAATTTTATTAAGGAGACAACGCCAATATTTTCAACAAGCGCTTATATGCGAATATAAAAAAATTAATTTTTAATATTAAAAAATATATTCCCTTTTTTATTCTTATCATCGCTCGGTTTAGAGTCAAATACTAAAATTTACGTATACACACGGTGATTTATCTATCGATTCAAAATACTGTGACAACTGTCTTTGCCGGGTAAAAGATGTCGCCGTGAAAAGCGACGGCGGAAAATTAATGGAAAATGTAGATCCGTCTCGCGGTACCTGCGCGTTGAATAGAAGCCCGTTGGCTACACGTACGAATACGAAAAGATGGAAACAGACGAATAGGCGAAAGAGTATATCGAGGTAATTCATGCCTTCGCCGCGTAGCAAGGTCGAGGAAAATCAATAGAGCGCAGACAACTCGGTAACGATGCCGCGGAATGATAGCGACCGTGGCACGGTCGGTGGTGACATTCTTATTACATCGCTTATCGCTGCACGGCATTAAACAGCCAATGATAAAAAGCGCCTCTTCTCTATCGTGGTTTGTTGCGATAATTTCACGCACGCGAATGGCAGAGGCTGTTCATGAAACATTCAGCCCGAACTACCGGCGACATATAGCATAACTTTGTTAATCATATTAATGAAAAAAAAAAAAAAGGAAGCGCCAGGCGAACTCGGCTATTCTCCCACGTATTCCATAAACGCGAATGTTCTTAAGCCTTGAGAACTTCGTAGATATTAGCGGAAAAATTCCGTCAATTGAATAGAGTACAACGTAATTTGCATTGCAACGTAAATATTATTTGACCACCGTCCGCATACGAATGTAAATTATTCCTCGATTTAAATTTTAAAGCGAAACTTTGGCCTTATTTTAGTAGCGGGTACACATATATTTTCTACAAATTAAGGAAACCTTTACCCTTTGAGAAAAAATTTTGAGAGACTTAACCCCCTTTTTTTTCTTCTACTCGTAATTTAAACGTTATAAATATCTTAACTTTATAGTTAAAGATATTTAAACGTTACGTATAGAAGTTAAATCAAAAATTTTTAAAGTACAATATTATGTAGCTAATAAAAAAAAAAAAGAAAAAAACTCTTTAATCCGCGATTCCTCGTAATTCACATCTCGTGATCGCAGCTTGTAAATTTTGGTCCGAGATTACATTTATTATCATTAGCGCGTTTGAAGAATTATATTCTCAGGGGACAAAGCGCGCACTGGGGAGCAAAAAAAAAAAAATATATCGCTGTTTGCCGCGATTGGCGGTGCATTTATACCTGATTGGCCCAATTTGTCAATTTACTCCCTCGACGAGGGGTGCCCGGATCGGTCCCGGCGTCGACCCGATTTTCAGGAGCACATGCTGCGCCGGATATTGCCGGGATAATGGAGCAGGCAGAGCGGAGAACGCGGGGGGAAATGTGTGCTGGCGAATTTTCATCGAAAACCTCTACCGACCTCGAGCCAGTTTTTCCGACGTGCTCAAGAAATATGATCGGCACTCGACCGCATCTTCGAAGATTTATGCGACGATGCACTGTACATATATAATACTTGGACGACTAGCATCGCTCTTTCCAAGTTTTCGAACGGGCAAAATATCCGAAAAGCTACCCCTGGTCGGAATCAAAAACTTGTCGATAGGCACTCGTTAAAATACAAAGTTCTTTCCATATGTATATTCCATTTCTCGGCTAGTTCGCTTAGCTTATCGTGCATGACTTTTTTCCTTTTGCAGATTGATATTTTAGTCGTTTTAGAGACGCACGTAACACCGGTACTTTGATACATTATTGCGGAAACAATCTTTTTTTTTTTCAAGCTTACAGGATTGTAGGAGTAGCGTTACAAATAAATTAACGACGCTCTTCCGGCATTTGTTCTATCGCCATAACTTTTCCTTTTTTTTCCGCCATTCAGACTTCTCGTCGTCCATTCAATGTCGCGGTTATTTTCGTTGACTCTCCGATTCCCATTACATATGCGATCGATCCGCAGTAACCTCGGCATCTTTCTCGCGCTCTGCAATATTTAATTTAATTCATTAATTTTTACGACGCGAAACTCAAACGAGCGACACATGAACGACACATGATCGGTGAAATATTTAGAAAGTAGTTAGAAATGTAAGGTATTTAATATATTAGATACGCTCGAGTACGCTTTGCGATATTTAATACATCATTTATCGTGTCCACGGATAACGAAATAGTGACTTTATTTAGAACGTTTTTGAAGTAGATCTGTTCGCGAGGTAGAAGATTTTCCTATCCTTAGAAGACCTTAATTTCGGGAAAACCTTCCTTGACTGATCTCCCTTTTTGCACGCTCCAATTCTCTCCAGGCCCGTCACACGCCCCATTGTTTTTCCCCGTGTTCCATCATTCGGCGACCCGCTGTCCTCCACTGTTGCCTCCATTCGATCGACCGTTTATCCTCGCCGGCTATCCCTGCGAGCGCTGCGATTACAGAAATTGATACAAAGCGTCGGACCCGCGCGCGAGAAGGTAAAAAGGGGTGAACATCCCTCGGTTCCCATTCTAGGTCGCTGTCATCGCTGCCCTTTTCTACCCTTTTGCCACGTGCAAATTGACCGTTCGTGCTATCCGTGCGTTTCTTAGATTTTATTTCACGTATTCCGCACAAAACTGCGTGCGGCACTATTTTTTTATTTTTTTTTCTTTCTCTCAAATAACTAAATCATATATTTGAAATGTCAAGAGCTCAGCCCCTACTTTTTTAAATGCCAAATTTCTGTTTCCCGGGCAGGTTCTCGACTTTTAACGATTTGAAACGCTGAACGTCGCGCGTGTTTCACGCTATCCACTATTTTTCGCGTCGCGTGGACTCTCGTTTTTCTAGCCGTATAAAACACGATCCGTCTGTTTAAAGTTGTTGTCTAACGCTGCGGTGACGTGACTCGAGTAAACACGCTCGAAATAATTAACAGCGCGTAAAATTATCGCCGGCGTTCTATTTAGATCATCGGAGCTTCGATCGCTATGCGACAATTAAGGTACGAAAATAAAAACAGGAAGCGGTAGCTGGACATACTCGCGTAAAAGCCGAAAGTCGATAAGCGAGAATCGATAAACGATCGTCTAGGTTTACGTCGCAGTAAAATACTCATTGATCCCTAGCTGCATTTGGAGAATGCGCCCCGGTCAATATTTACTGCGTTGCCCTGAGCCCGAGTTTTCTTTAAAGACTGCCCGCTATGATCGATTAATCGGCTATATGCTATATAGAAAGTTATAAAATTTGTGCGATAAAAATATATCTGACATATCAATTTATTTAATTTTTTTTCTGAAATTTACTTTACATTATTATTATTTAATTATTTTTATTTTTAAGTTTAACATGCTCAAATTTTTTTTATATCTAGATTGTTAGTATGTACTTCTTAACGCATGCTTATTTAATATAGCACGCACACTAAATTTGAATTATCATAAAGTGAGGAAAATTAAAGGAGGCGGCATGGTTCAGGTTTCATGATAATATATATACTTTTCGCAAAGTTGTAGAGAGTATGCAATTTTTGGTCCAAATTGATCAAAGGATTTAGGAATTTGTAGGGAACAAACCTCTGTGTAGTTACAGACATTCCATTTAGTATATTATTATGCATGAAATGCCGCTAATCATCAATTTAGCAACACTATTATTTGTCATTAATAAATTAAATAATAATTACTATTAATATATTGTTACAATTTGTCGCTATTTATTTTAAATATCGTGTGTGCATTTATTTCTGTAAATGTACATTCAATGAAAGTATAAAAGTCTTGTTGAATTGCCGTGTTCGTAACGCGATACGTTCACATTTTTTGGCATATTCTTCGCCGGAGTTAGCTAAAAACGTTCATGGCCGCAGACGGATATTATCGATGTCCATCAAAGCCACCGAGCGCCATATAACATTAAACCGTGTTAGACGATTCTAACGCTTGTTCCGTCAAATATTTAGCCCTCGCTGCAGGAGAGAAAGTAGTAGACTTGCCATCGAGACATTTCGTGACATTCTTGGAACAGCGTGAAATCGTCGCGTGTATGAAACATTAAATGCCACTGATTTACGAGTTCCTCTATCGCGTTTTTTCTTTCTTTTTTTTTTTTTCTTTTTATTAATTTAACATCACGCTAAAGCGTTCCGTCTTTTTCTTCGGTTGGAAAATATACGCCAGCGAGGAAAACGTCTGCCTATTGTATCTGTGTTTATTGAATTATTCAAAGCACCTTCGGCCTGTCTTTATCGTAATTGCATTTGCCTTTAACTACGCGACAGTACACTGAATTAATTATAAATTCAATTGGCAAAGCAAACCAAACGAATTCATTTGTATATATTTATTTGCTATTTTTATTATTATTCAGTTTGTGATAATACGTTGCCGTTTCACACACCTAAATTTCTGATGTTGCCTCGCTTTGTTAAAAAATTTTTTTTTTAATACGCACGCAAACACTTCACGTCGCAGAATTAATTTGTTAGTTGCAACAATTTATTTTTACTCCGTTATCGTTGTTTAGTTAGAAAAATGTTTATAAATGCACAGATTAAATCTGTCAAAAAATTTAACTTACGTGCAGGAAAAATTTAACTCGTTTTATTAATCGTTTACTATTGTTTACTTTGAATCCAACAATGAGTATAAGTGATATTGCATTTATAACGTATATTCTTGCATAATTGTGAATATTTTTTTTTTAATTTTTGGACTGAATACAAGTCGTTATAGTTAAAAGCACGAGCTAATTTCGAGAAGTGTCTCGTTAATTAATAATTGAGAAGGAAAGCGAAGAGAGAAGGGAAAAAGAATCGAACAGAAATGAGTTGTGCATCGACACATGTACCGAATCATGTGAGGGAAGTTTTTTTTATACCCGAAATATTGGCAGGTTGTGACAAATTGTCAGTTGTGGTATATTGATGACATTTCTCTTGTTTCTAAATTGGATAAAATGAAGGAAATGCATTTATCATAACAAAAAAAAAAATATATTTATATATATGGTGAAAGTCACAGGATAAAATATACATTTTTTTTCTTTTTTATTAAAATTTATTCAACACATGATTTTAAAAATCGTATCGGCATTTTTATATTTTTATACGATAGTTAAACAGCGACGGTAATTTTTTTTTTTTTAAAGTTCTTAATAGGTAAATGCACGATTATTACTGTAACATAAACATGCACTCTTGAACTGGGATTTTCTTTTATATACACTTTCAAGTGGGATTATATTATTAGTTCACGATATACGTTTAATCCTAGAATTCAACCGTGGATCCTCGGATTAAATGTATATCGGTATACTGACACGAGTAAGTTAACTCGGAGAAGCAGGCGGTGCCCTGATGAAGTCTCTCGGTGTCACTTTTTTTATTTTAGTCAAAGAGCGTCGGGCGAGTCGGGAACAGACGATAAACCCCTTTTACAGACGCGATAATCTCCTTGAAATGCGGCTCGCGCTGTCGTCGCGGGGGTCACCCTGTACTCCGGGTATGTACCGGGGTGCACCGCGTGGTAATAAAGTATATATACACGCGGATTGGAGACGCAGACTCCGCTGTATCGATCTGCCGCTCGGAACAGAGACGAGAACAGCGAGCGGAGCTTGTCACCGACGCGAATGGACAGCGGATCGAACTATTTGCTCCGCCAGATGAATCCTTCGAACGAGTTATTTGACGCGATTTATCCGATAGATATCTTAAACATATGTGCGAGGTACACCACCACCTCCGAGGAACGTGCGCACAATCCCGCTTTTCAGAATACTACATCGCTACATCTTCGGAGTTCCGCGTCCCACTTTTCGGGAACAAAAAGCTAAGTCTAAATTGAATCGTTAATTAGTAACTTGTAATAACGTAAATTAGATGTAAAATTGGTTCGAGAATTTTAAGTACTAGTTGAAATCGTTAAGATTCATTTTTGCGATATTGTACTTTAATCGTGATTTTTTAAAATATTATTATGAACAAGTTTAGATTTATCACGTTATTGCCGTAGCGCAATATCGTTTGCACTTTTCTTTTTTTTTTTTTTTATTATCTGAAATACCTCTGTGATGTAGTTATTTCATCTGAGTTTTTCAATCGCGACTAAATTGAGAATTGTGATCTCAATTCTTCGCGGCATTCTTCGAGTTCCTCGGATTTTTTTTCTTGGCACCTCTCAATCGGTTGTGTGCAAAATCAGTCGCGTATTGTTTAATCGGTCAATTAGAATCATTATAGTCGATAATGAATCGGTTTTGCAGTCGACCGATGTTGCTAATTACGATTTCATTGTTACCTAATTGCGACACTACTGTTGATTGTACATTTAAATCAGGCATAAATTATTTACGGCTATATAAAAGAAAGAATTAGGAGACGTTTAATTTTAATTTTGAATTTTATTTTAATGAGTTATTAAAAATTAGTTAGAGAAAAATTTATTCTGTGCAGTAAGTTCGTCGCGGTTCTGAATTTTTTTTTTATTAAATAATTCCGTCAGAAATTTATTCTTTCGAAATATCTCTTCTCGTATCTCCAGATATAGACCATCCTGCATAATGCGTACGGCCGAATTGCGCGTTTTAATGTCACCCGTTTGATGCAACACCATCCGTGCAAATTGCCGTGAGGGAACGCTTATTAAGGACCTCGGTGCCCGATAATCCGTCCCTCGCAATTTCCAGTCGATAATTCACCATCGACCTTGTACATTTAAGCGACATATGCGATAAACCGTATAAAGATGCGGCAGTGAGGTGACCAGCCCATTATAATTTGTTCCTTCATCGTCGGAATAAAAAATGTACGGCTTTTTAGATTTTTGTATCAAGCATCGTTTGCCTTACAGCTATTTCTTCAAGTTTAATTTAAAGTTTCATAAGAGTTGCTACGAATTAATTTAAAAAGCCAAGCGGTATTTTCTTAAAAAAAAAATATATATATATTTTAACTTTATTTTAGAAATACTACATTTACTTTTTTAGATTTTTTTTTTAATACCAGTAACGCTTTAGCGAAATGTTCGATTTTATTAATTAATTTTTTGACGAAAGAGATTTAATTATGGGTTTCATGTCTCAGAGATTGGATTAACAAGCTATTGTAACGCTCGGTAAGTGTCTCTTAATCGGGCAAATCCGCAATGGAATTTCCTTTAACCACTAATCGCTGATCTCCGAAATAATTAAAGGGCGCTTCTCCATCTCTTCAAGTTGAACAACGCTTTACTTGGAACAATCTATAAGCAGAGCTTATCGCGATAAACAGATCCTTCTTAACCGTTCAAAAGCCGTATCCAGTTTTCTTCTAATATTAATCCCCCGATCGTCTCTCCAAGTTGTTTAAACCGAAGTTATTAATCCTCATATTTCCGAAGATAGTCATACCTTCATCCTGTTGTGGATCTTTATATACGCGAATCGGCTCGAACGTATTGTATATTAATGATGCAGATCGAGAGCCAAGCTGTCAGTGTCAATGTTGTTTACCGCTGGGATGCAATGTGCGCGCGTATACACGTGCATCTCACCGACTCATACACTTACACACATGCCTGACGTGCTGTGCATACCTTTGACCCAGATAAGGAGAAGTCGATGCGATTCTTATCCCGGGTCCATAGCCGCAGGGCACCTCCTACAGTGTTGAACTTAATGGAGCTTGAATACCCGAAGATGAGAGAGGACGATTTCGTAGCTCGAGATTTTCCGGAATTTTCACCAATTTTCCCCGATCTATCTGAAAGTCCCCTGCATTAATTCGTACTCTGTCCTCGGTAGTAGGAGAATGTTGCGCGAATATAAAAACCACTTTATTAAAATTTTTAATAAAACATGACATCCAAAGCTTTATGATTTTACACAATATCACGCGAATTCATTAAAGTATTATTCTTAAAACCATACCAGAAGCTATCAAAAATTTAAAGTGCAGTTTATTATAAACATTTTATGATTTACTACACGCAAAGTAAGAAAATTAACAAAAATGTCTCTGAAAAATATTTTTCAATATTTAACAAATATTAGTTTTTTTTTTTTAGATAAATTCTAATTAAAAAAAAACTAGCTGAAAAGTGTCATTTGAAATTAAGTTCAATACTAAAGAATATATATACATATATATAATAAAACATTGAAAAGAATTATACATAAAAATATTTTATGTTGACCTGGAAGAATTTGAAAAATATCTCTAATAACTTTCGACAGAAGTTTTATTTGCCATCTCTGTTAAAATACCGAATAAATATTGAAACAAATACGACTCGCATTAAATAATACTAAAACGTGATAAATTTTAAACATAAAATTGCATATTTATATTTTAGAAGTATTATGGAAAATAAAACGTTCCAATGTTTCGCGATACTAAAATACAACCGAGTAAAAAACAAAAAAAAAAAAAAAAATGAAAGAAAAGAAGGTCTTTATCTCGATAAATTTTCGATATAGAACTCTTCATTCTCCACGTTTCTACGCGGCTAAACGCTTAAATAAATAGGGCTTACATAGAAAGCCTTTCGAAATGAGAGTTAACTCTCCTCTTCGACACGCGGGGGGTTCGCGTACCGTTCGCGACACGCGCGGTAGGAGAGAAAGACGCGAAGAGGACGAAGAGCATCGAGCTCATCCCCCCGAAGTACGGGGGATGATGCGCGCGCGAAGCGGAAAGTAGGGCAGTGGGTGAGCGCGCGCTGCGCGCAACCCTCCACGCTTGCGTAACGTAACTTTACCCCGGCTTTTACGTCATCGTTCACCCGGGGATGACGTCACTCCCAGGCTGTCGTTGGTCCCCGCTTGCCCGGCATCTTTCGCCATCGATGCTCCGACCACCATAAACCCGCCGCACAGGCCGGTCTTCCGTGCCCCGCTGCTCGCCTAATGACGTACAATAGCGAGGGTGAGAGTACGACGGCATCCACTTCTTCGTCAGAGAAAATCGAGCGAGCTCATAGCTTTCTTACGGTTCGCAGAAACTTGCGCGAGGTGCGCGTTAATAGGGCGCATCTAGAGAAGCTTCAGATTCGAGCCGAGAAACGGGATTCCGCGTATTTTCCGAATTAATCACACCTTCTTCTTCGTTTACTTCTCATTTAAAGACCGTTTGACGAACTCGCAAACGATATTTCTTTAACGATGATTTCAGTCTACTCCGGCAACATTGAACTTTAAATATCTTTATAATTGTCTCTCCGACTCGGAGAAATTAAAGTTCCGCTGGAAGGGTTTATTTAAGGTCACGAGAGCGAGATCGTTATCTGTTAAGGAATATACTTTATTGCCTGCTTTTAATCTTTGGTATTTAATTATTATATTTCAAATATTTAAGCGTTTTAACAAAAATACGAACGAGCGAAAGTAATATGTGAAAATAAAAACGGGGAAGCTCACCGTGTATGAGAATTTTAACGCGATATTTAATTACGATACTTTAGGTTTTCAATGCTTTTAACAAAATTAGGGGAGATCGAATATAATTTACAATAAAATGATCGGAATAAAATTGGAAGATTCCTTTATGTATGAGATAACTGGAGCGAAAACGTAAAATCTTTATTAATTAAATTTTTAATTATAAATTATGCTAATTAAATTTTTTTTTATAAATTTTTATTTGATTTTATATTTATTAATTTTGCCAAAATATGCTTGTTTTTTTTTTTTTCTTTCTTAGTATACTTATCCGTTAAGTGAAATCGCACTCGGTACTATTTTTTGTCCACGTATTAGCGATAATTCTTGCCGCATAACAACGTTGGCACTTTTATGCGCTTTCTGTCGGCGCTAAAAATCGAACAGCTAGCACTACAATTCAAGTAGACTTGTTCGTAACGCGTCCAAAGTTTCTGCCCTATATTCTCCTCGTTATCCCGAATACTCCTCAGCATCGCGGTTTCACACGAGCATCGTGAAGAGTGGCACGCGGTAACGCCTCTCACGGTTAAATTATAGCCATCTCTTTCGCAAAGAACAACCGTAATACCCATCATTCTTCTTTCTCCAATTATTTTTCGCGAGCATCTCGAAAATAGGATTCTAAATCACTCGCACATTCAATTATTTTTTATTTACATTATTTTCTATCTTTTTTTTTTTTTTTAGTTGTGATAATTTCAATTAAAATATTTATTACTGCAAAAAAGTTTAGACTCCGCGAAAAATAGTGAGTTCTTTTATCTTGAAATATATTTTAAGAACAAAATGTAATATCACTATTTATTTAGTATGTAACTTTAAAAAAAAAAAAAAATAGGTAGATAATTTACTTTTTACTGATAGGATAAGATTAGCAGGTAGGATCGATTATTAATAATTGGTGCCGTGAGAGTGTTATTTTATACAACAATTCTAAAAGCAGTAAATTATACCCGCTTAAAGATAATGATATGGCAGGACGGCAGTTAAAGCGAACATAGATTTAAGCGAAATAAACTTTAAGTAGACGCCAGCAGTTTAGCTTACTAACGAATTAATTCCTGGGTGGATTTCATGTAGTTAGTAAAATTACTCGACAAGAGTTGCACACGGATCAGATTTCCCTCCATCGATCTCTCTTTGTTTTTCCCCCCTTTCATTTTCTGGCCTCGTTCTCTTTCTCTTCCTTGGAATCTCCTAGGAATGCAAATTAACCGCTGAAAATTAACAGAGTACGAGCTCGAGATTAAATAAACTCCGATACGGTATTCGTAGCATATACGGCAACGTTATTATACGTGTAGCGTATCGCTGGCACATACGTACGGTGTTGATACGCAGCGCGAGTAACAAATTGATTGAGATTTAATATGATTAAATTATTGTTGATTCTTTATTTTATTACATTGCAAGCATATGACAATTGTATAAACATGCGCGACGCATAATTAAAACGCAATATATCACGATCATTCAATTTTTCGCAATTCGATAGCGAATCTCTGCGCGGCACAATGTTTCATGTTACGCGCGACTAATTTACATTGTTATATGCATTACGTTCATGAAATAATAACGGAATCGGCAATTACAACACACATCGCGTGCTCGTTGCTCGAGTGAACTTTAAATTTTCCCTCGGCGCGGTCAGATTGTCCATAATCGAATTAGTTCGTTCCACGTGCTCTGCAAACTCCTGTCGAAAATTACGAAGGTCCGCTGCAACTCAGTCAACATTTCCCGATATAGGTGCACCGCATGTTGTATCGATCGCAGCGACCATCGCTATTCCACAAAATTGTGGCTATTTGCAATAGAGACCAGCATATCATTTCGGTCGTGTCTTTTATCATTAATATAATAAATTAAACGGTCATCAAATTACTAAAGTATTCTCGGCGTTGCAAGGTTTTAATTTAAGTAAGAATTAAGATAATTTCTTAATGCTTTTATGACAGTTTTCTGAAAAAATGGATTTTAAATATTTTATATGTATATGTAGATAAAAAAATGTCAACTTGATAATAAAATGCGGGTGGGCAATTTTTTTCTCTCTTTAAATATGTATAAAGTAGTCTATATAGAAATTTGCTGGCGCAAATATGAGATAGGAGCCGGAGTTGAATTTGAGTTATTAAGTCACTATGTTTCTCTGTACAAAAGTGGGAATAAGAGTTACGGAAAGTCGAAACTTTTATTTGAATTGCTTGGTACAATATGTAGCCTGATGGCTCGAATCTTTATGCGGCTTCAAGGCGATTCACGATCTTTACGATAATTGCACGAGAAGTTCCGGCGAACAGAACTTTGCCATCAGTTTCATTATTCTTCTCCAGCAAGTATTATTTTCTTATCGTATGGTGGCTTTTCTGTGCGGAACGTGCAAAAATCAGTAATAACTTTTTAACGATTGCATCTCGCAGCGAGATGCACGTATAACTGATTTTATGTGAGCGTAAAACGGATTCTTTTTATGTCTCTCTCTTAGTTTCTTTTTTTTTTCTCGAGGAGGGTTTTTTTTTTTTTTCTTTTTTCGAAAACACGCCATTCGTCACTGCATATACATAACACCGCTTTAATTAAGCCCGTAGACATGAAATTTCACAACTGGGTTGCGCTCGCTAATTTACTCGAACGTACTCACCGTGCAAATTTTAACACGAAGCCGTCGTTGTGCATGGGTAAATTTCGCCGATTCGTATTCGCACATGAAACGTTAAATTACTGTTGCACTACCCGGCAATAATATTTTTGAATCTGTTCGCGTTATACCGCGTCATCATTTTCTGAATAAATATACAAGACGTCCTAGATTTTACATAGGCTACTGCCGATAATCTTATTGATTAATTTGAAGTCGAACGGTCCTTAACTAAGTCGGGAGAAATTCATGCGCGTGTAAGTTTAGCTTTTAAACAACAATATTGTATTGTGTATTTTATTAAAATAAAATAGATAAAAATCAGACTGCAATCGAATCGTCCGTACGAACGCGTAAAATTTCATTGTCTTTTGTCGTTTCGCAACAATGGATTACGTCAGTTCGTTGAATGGTTTTCGATGCAAGTCAAATTTGCCCGAGCCCGGGACGGTTCCTATCATTTTTTGAACTCCCGTGTTCAATTCTCGGATTCTCGCGCCTCGTTATTCGGCTCGGTGGTTACGGACGGCAGGAAAGGGGTAAGGGAGAGAAGATAAAATGGCCTGCATTTAAAATTCATAGTTCGGCGGCGATAGTGGATAACACTTTAGGAAGATATGCGTGCTATACTGCATCGAAATTACGAGCGGTTAGCTCAATTTTACTGCCAGTGGTGTAATAAAATTACATTATAGTAAAACTGCGCTATATTATCTGTGATGGCTGGCAGTTCCCTAGGGCATTTTAATTTTAGCAAAATAATTTCCATTGTCCCGTGCGTCATCCTTGTATACGTCATCGTGTGAAGCAACGTTATACTCGACATCAAAATGCAGTGAGAATAATTGATTTTGTCGTGCCCGGAATATGTACAAGTTTGCACAAGCATAATTTCTTTCCTTTCTTTTTTTTTTTAAGAAAATTAATCTAAAAAATAAGGAACATTTTAATATATAAAAACACGTTATTGAAGATAATTAAATAATAAATTAAATATTAAATATTTTCAAATTTTATATTATCTTTTATCGTGCTTTTAAAGATATCGGTATTTGCCGTAAATTTACAAACGACGCATCGTATAACAGAACTATTGTGAACGGTTGTGAGATATTATCCGTATCTCGTTCTTCTTTCCCTTTTTTTTTTCTTTTTTTTTTAATATCGCGAAGCTCCGCTTAAAGCTGGTGTTTCCATCTAAAGTTGAGCTTTAAGCCTCGGTTCGTGTGAACACTCTGTAGGTGTGAACATAAATAATCGGCGCTGCGAGCGTTTTTCTTTTTTACGCGCACGTGTATTTACCGGATAAAAAAAGGAAAAAGAAGCAGACGTGCCTTGCATTTGTTAAACAATGTTCGCAAAGATCACGCGATCGAACGTTGACGTCTTTGTTTATTTAAAGACGATTTATTGTGCTGTAACCGCAACGTAGGTGCAACAATTCCGCGTCTTTAATACTAATAATTAATTTGCGCCGCGCGTTCTCATCCCGTGCGAGAAACAAATGAGAGGATTTGCCGCGCGGTGGTTTACGAATTTATGCGAGTGACGGAAAAGTGGAAATTAAATTTAAAACGAAATTTAGGGACAAATTGCAAGTATCTTTTTATTCGGCTTTGTGTCCTGCCGTTCTCTATGGAAAAAAACCAGGTCGACGAAAACTGTTTACACTCGGCTTCATTTCACTTGTCCGTTTCATTTCTTTCGAGGCGGATAAAACCGTGACCCGCTTTCGCATTTCGCACGCATTTAAATTCGATGCGTAAGTGTCCGACGGAACAAAAAAACCTGATGCCTTCCGAAAGGGCAACCTCATATACGATGAGCGTGTATGGTCCGGCGAGATAACACCGGGTAGGAGGAAGAGGACGGGCGATAAAAAAGGCGACCATCTAATAGAAAAGAGGGAAAGAGAGGAAAAGCGGGTAACAGGCGAGAGAGGAGGCGAGCGTTCGCGGAGCAGCTAGATGAGAGGAGAAAGGAGGGCGGGGTGGACCAAAGAGGGACCGAGAGGGCATCCGCAGGCGGATGGTCAGGGAGGCAGAAGGAGGAAGGAGCGGGGTGAGCGAGGGGAAACATCCCCGGGACGCGCAGGCGCCGTACAAGGGTGGAAAAGCGGGTGAGAGCTGCTCACTACGCCCGGGACACCTCGCGGTCCTCCGAGGGCAAGAGGGGCGAGGGTGGGCCGCGCGCCGAGATGAAGCGAGATGGGAAACGCATCGTGGGTCGCGGGGAGATAGGTGGAGTGAGGAAGATGATCGAGAGGAGAGGGTGTAAAAGCGTGCGCGCGCGAGATGAAGGGGGTACAGGGGATGAAGGAGAGGAACCCCTGGAAAAGCCGGGGAGAACGCTTTGTCGCCGTAACCGACCCCCTCGCAGTAGCGCGCGCGCGGCAGTCGACGTTTTCTGCGAGGGAAAGCCGCCGTCGTGCGAGTCAGCATCGGGCGATCGTTGCACGTTCGGCACGTTGAAGTGATCGGCGTGTAAGGAGAAAGAGGGGAAAAGAGAGAGAAAGATAGAGAGGAGCGAGATAGGGGGAGGAATGAGGCTGGAAACGCGCGAGGAGTAAGGAAGAACGGAGGGAGATTTGGTCCAGGAAGAGACGCGCAAGGGTGGTGACCCGTGACTCCGCAACGCGCCGGAGAAGGAAGCAGTCAGTACGTCCGACACTTCGCGGGTTGTACCACTGCGCTCAGCTCAGTAGCCACTGTCCGCGCTCTAATCAGCTGCGGCGCAGTAGCTACGGTCCGCGCTATAGTCAGACGCGCTTTTTCTCGTGCGCGCCGTTATCCGAACCCCAGGATCTGTGTCGCGACGTCCACCTCTATTAACGGTCAGTCACGGTAACGTCATCACAACTCTCGTAATTAATTAGGCCGATTGATATCGAGTCTCGAGGAAAATCCAGGGACGTGACTCGATCGCGTGCGTATCCCCGAGTGTACGTGTGTTTATCGTGTGCAAGCGCAGTCGCACAGCCCGCCGATCACCGAGGCATTTCCCGGTCGGTGGGAACCGCGACCGACCGACCGACCGACCGACTGATCGATCGAACGTACGTACGCCAGCGCGCGTGAATCCAGCAGAACCCAGTGATCTCGTGACCTTGTGACACCGCCTGCGAGAGAAGAGGGGGGAGGGAGGAAGAGATGCACCCTCTGAGAGACTGAGAGAACGCCCGCCTCGCGGCCGTACGCCGCTCTCGCTACCCGTGTTCGCGCGACGCACGACGGCTCCTCCCAGATCGCGAGAGAGTTGACGAGGGGGATTCAGGCGGAAAGTAAGTCGCGCCAAGTTTAGCGAGCTGTTGTGCGAGAGAGGAGCATCCTGGCTACTTCACGAGCTTCCGCGCCTTCTTCTCTACGTCCCGAGTGCCGCCGCGGGAATTTGGAGACCAGGATTGATATATCGACCGTTACCGATCTCTCCGCGCCCCGAGGCTTCCACGACGGATTTTCCGACATTGGCACGATAACAATCAGCAGTTCTAATTACAAGATATAATCGAAAATATAGGCCCTGAATATATATCCTCCCCTCTGATCGCGTATCAACGATCTCGCGATTCTGTAGCTCGGTTAAATCCACCATCTCTGACGGCTTGATCGACGAATTGTCTCGCTCGTTTCGCTCGTTTCGCCAGGAATTCTTTAATCTCGTAGAACGGGAACTCGGCACGGCCATCGATCGGGATCTCCCAGAGATCAACGCTGCGACGATCGATCTTGTATGCAAGTTAGAATAAAAGTGCAGTTTCCCCTGAGCTTAAAGCTCGTATCGAAGTAATCAAGACGAATAAGGGAAAAGTCATCGAAAGGGGACGTTCCGCGAGAAGAGGATCTTACGACGATCGAGATAACGATCCCGTAACTCGCGCGGGTATCGGAAAAAGCGTCCACGGCTTTGGGTGAGCTTTGGGTGGCAACTAGAAGAGGGGGCCTCGTGTTTCCCACCCCCGGTTGGTCGAAAATCGAAGACGTGTCAAAACTACCATGAGCGAGGGCACGCCGAAGTCGCAGATCAAGATCGTCGTGCCCGACGGTTCGCCAGCACGTCCGCAAGCTGGTACGCATCACCGCATACTTTTCGATACCGCCTTTGATCCCGCTCGAATCCGCTTCGTTTTCCGTGCGCGTGAAACACACTGAAAATTTCCTCTATAATTTTAAAAATAGACGCAAAGATTTTAAGTAGGGCAGCTGTATTTATTATATGGGAAAAGATATCTCGGCTGAACGGGTTTAACAATTATAGTATATCTTGATGAAAATAGAAGTATATTATTTATAGAAAAATAGAAATTAAAATATAGCAGTAACGGGAGATGAGACTTTACGATCTTTAGTACTGGTTATTGAGTTTTTAATTGAAACTCGTGTAATAAAAAAATTAAATGTCTTTTGTTCTATCAGACCGAACAAAATTAGAAATGATATAAACTAATCTCGTTGGGGGGTAAAAAAAAAAGAAGAAAAATTGCAAAAATTCAAAAGTGTAGTAATTTCTTCTTTAAAGACGTCGTTGACTTCCCGCGGGTGTCTGCGTATTAATAACCATTACTTACCTTCAGATACGGTTACGAAATATGAGCGCTGAGTGGACCATAATTGCGGAGAATAATCGCAACTTAAAGAGGAACTTTCTCTTTTTGTTCCCGCGCGAGTGGTGAGAAATGCCACTCCGTCTTATCTGTCTCGTCGTTAATTGACTCAAGGTCACCCTTTTTTAGCCCGATACTAATTCAATTAAGCACAAGGCCGCGAGGTGAATCGATAGTGCACACGAGAGACAGAGAGAAAAGTACGTATATATGTCCGGAGTATCCCCGTGTTTTTAATGCCGAAAGCTTCCCTATAGATCCGATTGTCTGACGTCTGGTAAAGTGAAGCTTTATACTTTCATTCCACTTATTTACTAGCAAGTGTCAATCCGTGCGTGGTACTAATCAGATTTACGATCTCGTGTATAGCGAAATAAAACGGGAGGGACTTTCTCGTTTTATGGGTAATCTCCGCTCAGATTCGCCTGCCATATATAAATTAAAAAGCGAAACTAATAATTATATTACGTAAAATTTAATACGCTTGTGTTAAAAATTAATATTACATTGATTATCTGGCGAAACTTATTATATACGTCGAAGGAAAGGTCTGAATTATAAAACTAAATCACAGAGATGTGTAGTAATTTAATAAACTCTTACATAAATAATAAGACGAATAATAATTAAAATAATAAAGCAATAACGATCATATATTTATCGCCGAAACGTTACGTTTGGGAATAAAAATTTCATGCGTACATTTAATTTATTTAAATATCCTGAAAAAAAGACTCAAATTTATCAAACATTTTAAGAAAATTTGATACGTATGAAATTACATAATTTATAACGAGTAAATGACGAGTAAGTGGGAACAATAGAATCACGGTCATCTTCATGTTCCAGCTTCGCCGAAAATTTCACGTTATTAGTTAACTATTCTAAAACTACTTTATTAGCTTTGATTCTATATATTACGCTTTGAAATGTTAAGAGATATAATCAAAACTTTACAGTCAGTTTGAATTGAGCATCTGCATTCCGTTGCGAGCTGCTATTACATTTTAATATGGAGGGAGGGGGTGGAAATTATTCTGTAGCTTAATTGCGTTATTAGAACAATGTCTCAAGTTTGAAATTAATTATGTCGGCGATACGGCAGCTTTAAAGCTTTTCGCAAAAATTTTCAATTGTTCCCTTCTTCAATACGGAGCATAGAAGTTTGAAAATTTCGTTACCAAGGCTGATTGCACCTATTGCGGAGTTAACTGGAAGAATGGTTACACGCAATGGAACTGTAAAATGTGATTTTGTCAGCGATGTGGTAATTTTCTTTCGGCGCCGTGAAAAACGAAACGCCGCGAAAACGGCGACAGTCAGCAACTAACTTTGCTGCAGGGACTCGCGGCGGAAAGAAAAAGGGGAAAGAGGGATGTGCAACTTACATGCGTATGTGACGTACACATATATGTACTACATGTGCATGCAAATGCACCGGGGCGAGGGAGGCGACGTCCTTTGATCAGCAAAACGTGAAGCATTGCTCCGAATGTTCGCCAGCGACGACGATCAAAGGTCAGAGTTCGTCTCGTGGACGACACCCGAATAACGTGAAGCCTTCGGTTCGATACCAATTCTAAAATCTATTCCGACTTAAGAGTCTTCCGAAACAAGGCAAACGTTGGTACTTTATCACTGGTATCCTTTGAATACACCGTTTAAATTTAGAATCAAACGGACCTCGGATTCTATGGAAATTCTATTTGCAAGAACTTTTAATAAATTTTAATAAATTAAATTACGCGATAATAGATATAAATTTCCAATTTACAGAGGCGGTAGAAACAATCCTCGCGGTTGTAAATTTTCTTTCCTCCGCGTAATGTAATTACTTGCTTGAGATACAGCTTGGAGCTTTGAACAGCCCGACGGAATCTTTCGATTGCATCAATTTCGCAATCTACGTGAGTTTGTGCTTGATGAAGAGTTACGATTCTGCGGCAAAATACGACGAGATTAAATAAAAAAAACTGAAACCGCAAACCGCGCAACGTTGAAATACACACGACGGAGTACAAAACCGTCGAAAAACTTGCTTGTTTACATCTCGTCATCGAAGACACGATAAATGAGAGAGTTTCGATATTCTATCTTTAATTTTCCTGCCCTCCGTCGGTTGCTGTGACGTATTTGGAGTCGATTGACATTGGAAAACTTTTTAGTCGAGTTGAGAAGAGCTTGCGAATTATTGCTTCGAATAAAGTCGAATTAAAAAGCGCGCAGTGACCTTTTAGCGATATGTATATCATCGAGAGTTGAAGAACTTTCACGTTATCTCATAGTTAAACGAATGAGAGCATATTTTGAAACACGCGTTAACGTGAGAACTTTTAATGAAATTATCCCAATTAATTTGGTCTTACATCCGCAATAAAAGGCACTCTTACAATTGATCGCAATTGAGTCGCATAGATCTTTGGCATAAATTCAAATTTTAACAAAAATTAATATTTTATACTTTTTTTAAAAATCATATATCACGTCGCGCACACTTTAAAATATATACTAATAAAACAGAAAAATATACAATTTGAAGGAATAATGTATAAAACAAAGCGGATGAAAATTCAGCGAGAAAGCGCATGAATTCTAACTTTATTTAACTTGAATATATAATTTTCCGACGCATTTGTGGAACTGCACGTTAAATTTTATGTGCCCGGAGGATGTATCACGAGTGATCGATGTCATCGAGGCAAGCGATTGATGTCCCGAAGGTGCATTCACTTTATGCACTCTATTCGTCCGCGATTAAGCAAATCGGATGTTACGGTTACAGATTGATGTAAACCGTTTTGCGGCGCGCCCCCATGATTTACGCGTTCCTCAGACTATTGACAACGCCTATGTGTACGTAATCATGATTGATCTGCCGAACGGCACTGTTCTATAAACATACATCGGTCTACGAGCGGGTAAGATAACGCGACGATCGAGATATTTTCAATGCCGCATCGTTCAGTGAAAAATACTATTCGCGTTTTCGCGATAACCGACGTAAAAAGAAGAATCATTATACACATCATTGACTTCTGCGGCGGAAGCTTTATCTCTGTTACTTGCTAACCGCGAAGAGATGGAGGCATTTTACGATATTTCCGTAATGTGTCTGATCTATAGATCGGCTGTTTTTCTCTTTCCCCGTCTTTCGTTCAGTACTATATAAATGGTTTCGAAACGAGTAATTAGAATAAGTAATTTAAGTAATATGAAGTAATTAAATTGAATCCGAGGCGAGGGGGCAGGATGATTGAGTTGGAATCTTCAGCTGGAACTGCTTTTTGAATGAGACGAAGAGAGACACGTTCCATTTCCAAATGAATTTTCCGAGTTTACAAAACTGTGTCGGGATTAATCTGATTGGCTCCCAGCGCGAAGTCCGAGTTTTGCGAAAATTGAAGTGACCGCGGTTTACGGCGAGTTCTTTGCCAAGAAGTGCCGCCGTCCGTGTATGTGTCCAGGCGGCTTGTCGGGGGTTGGCTTGTTGACACACAGTTTCTCGATTGACGCGTGTTGCAGCGTCAGATCGGATGCTGCGTCGTCAACGTCGGTGCGGTCATGCATCGGGAATTACGTCGACATAACGTCGGCGCGCTCAAGCGAGGGCAGTCGTGCTTCCGCACGAAATTCACGCTTCGTCCGTTCGTAATTGCCGATTATTTAAATTTCATCTCCGACTTTGTCTCTTCGCCCGTTGCTCTCGCGATTCGACAAACTTTTCAAGGATAATCCGCGACTGTTCTCGATAATTAAAAAAAAAAAAAAAAAAGAACGCAACAACGAAGCCATCTCTTTTAATTTTAAGAGCTACGAGATTTTCGCAAAAAATTTCTTAAGCTTCAAAATAAAAATATTAATCTGATTATTTAGCTTTAAAATTAGGAGAATAAAAGTTAGAAATATTGTATATTAAAAGTAGTACTTATAACACAAAAAAAAAGAATTAAAAAAAAAATTTATAACGATGTTACTAGTGTTAGAATTCCTTTAGTCCGAAAACGAGGAATGTAATCGCTGTCATGGTAATTTAACGTGAAATGTAGATATCCACGAGCGGGTTAACTCAATTCTTGGTCGACTTTGCAATTTACGAGCGGGCCAAAGCCAAGAGATAGGCAACGTATAAAGACTCTGCCGATCATTAACTGCGTTATTGTTTATACAGTTTCATTGCCCAATTTATTATCCCTTCGTTTATCTCGCCAAAATTAAAGATCGCCGATCTATGCAAAGTAAGATCTTCATCTTTTAATGGTTACACGTAGATACGAAAACGGTACGTTTGTTATTGAATCATTTATGCGCGGCGATAATAGACGGCTGCAAAAACGGGCGAGGGTGAAATACTCCCTATTGACAAAGCGCAAGATTAAAAAGTAATAGAAACACGACAGGAATATTTTGCTATTGTTACACCTTTGCCTTTTATTACCGACGTGAGTTTAAAATAGGTAACGTAATTTGTGCGTTATGTATTCGACTTGAAAATATGGAATTTTCACTCAATATTGTCTAATGGCGCATAAATTTTTCGTTGTCGATATATCTTATCGTGTACGCAACATGTGATGAAACACGCAATGTTGCACGTACGATTGAGTGCACACGTGCCGCTCAAACGTAAATCGATGGCCAATAATCGCCAGCCGCCGCCCACTCGATAAAATACTATATCGCGCAGTAATTGCCATAAGTTTGAAATATGAAATTCAATTCGACTGCCACCCGTATCGCCGTCTCAGCCCGAAACGCGCCCACGCCTGTTTAACTTTATTTACGATCGTCGGGAAATGGAATTTATGAAATCGAGACGTAGATAGACGCGCCGTAATTTCAATTCGTGCCGACCGTGTTGAACGAAATTTTTTCGCGCGAGAAATCAAGTTTATAAAGAAAGAAAAAAAAAGAAAAACATTCGAGGAAAATTGAGAGCCGCCCGCGTATATATTTTATTCCCATAAATCTATATTTCCGACTCTGAATTTATGAGTGTTCTCAGCTCTTTGAGTTTTTGATCTCGCGAGTTTTAAATCGAATACTTAGACGCCGTGGAATTTTTTACCTGTAGCCTTCAAGCTCGCAAGTGTAAAACGAAAATACTTGGTCGCTGCAATTTATTTTAACTGATAAATTTTATAGAGGATAATAATAATTCTATTTTATTGGGGCTCGTGGAAAAGGGTGGATTTAATTGGTGAAAGGTGGAATCGTGCTCTTGGAATATTTAACGAACACAATTACGTCGATCGCGGGTTTCGAGAGGCCGTCTCTTAAAGAAAAATTACGAGAGACAACGTATCGTCCTTAATTAACGCTGCCGGTGCATTAGCCTGATTTTCCAGATCCTCGTTTAGGTCGCTGAAGTGTATCTAGCCCGAACCAGATCTCGCGCATTGACGCGTGGATAATTACAAATGTTATAATTACATAGTTTAATTGCAAATAATGCTTTTAAGCCTGACTTAAGATCCGTAATTGATATTTTTTTTTGCGGAGCAAACAATTTCCACAGAGAATCGTGCACCGGAGGATTTTGCTTTGTTTAAAATGTTACGTTGTCGCGCACAGATATCGCCAATAAAAATTGTTTCCGAATGCGCCGTCCACGCAAAATCGTTTTGCAAAAGTTCTTTTGTGTCGAATGCATTTGAATAGCGTTTTGTGCGGCAGAAAAGAAATAAAATGATTACGATACTTTTACGGAAATGCGATAACATCGATATATATTCGGCGACGGTATATTTTCTGAGATAAAAGACGCGCGTATTTTGGTCTATTGCTTTATCACGGTAAAACGACCATCTCGCCGGCGACGTAAGTCGATCTGTCTTCACCAGACTACGCCGTCTAGTGTTATCTTCGGCGCATCCGAGCCGTTAATTTTTGCTGAGGCGGACAAAAAGTAAATTGCAGCTTCGACTTTCATGGGAACACAATCATTCCGGGTTCAATCTCACAAAGCTAACCAAGAAATCCTTTAATTAGGGACGTTATAAGAAACTTGTGTTTTTATTAAGCGCTTGATTGATGATACGGCAGCATGTAATTAGTGATAATGTAAAAATCTGTAGTTGGCATTTTGTATTTAAACGATCGACAATACCCAGGAGTTTAATGCATACAGGCGAAGTTACGGGCAAATTGAGACCGTAAGAACAAACGGCAATTGAGAAAACAATCTCAGGAACAAGGACCTATTTTGCATCCAAGTGTCATCGGGATTAATAAGCGATTGGAGTTCGGTTCTTGTTAATTCACGTCACGAGATTGTCCCAAATTCGCTCGGGTTTGGCAAATGGTACGCGTGCAAGCACAAAGTGAAGTTTGTATTTTCCAGACACGACGCTCGCGCGTCCCGCTCCAGTTCCTTACACGGCTTTCTTATACAGCTATATCGCCTGTGTCGCGACAACGAGCTGCTCCACTTTTGCGACCGTTAAATTTCGTCATATTCTGTCACATTTCCGTCGCCGTGTTTATTAACTTGTTTGTTACAAAGTTTCGGTATTTAAATACTCGCACGAGAGACGTTTCATTAATTTTCCGTATACCTTTTATCTAAATATTGAAAATAATTAGTTTTTTTTTTTAATAATACTGATATTAAAGAATAATAGTTTTAATGTAGATTGATCGTAATATTTTCTCATATTTGAAATATTTTTTAGAAATTATAAAGTTTTTTTTATGCTACTTTAAACTTTTATAAATTTTATTTTCATAAAATCAATCTTCTTTTTAATTCTATTTTTTTTACGAACGAGAGAAAGAGGATTATTATTATTTTTTTTTTACAAGACGCTTACTGAAAACCAGTTAAGTCGTTTATTCTACTTAAAAACAAAATCTAGAATGCATCACGAATTAAATGTTAAAGTTACGGTAATTAAAGTGTGATCGAACGAGAAATAAGATACGTGCATAAAATCTAGAATGAGGTCAGATGATGCGGAAGCTCTTTTACGATCTATTATAAAAATTTTTCTGCGAAAGAAATTTTATTAAAGCAATTTGCGGAGCCTGTAAATCATTATAATAGAACGTCAACCGAACAACCTGATATTGACAATCGTTGGAAGGTTTATGGTCTTACGGTCGTCATTTGTTCGCGTGGCCTGCAGGTTACAGCCCCTTCAATGAAATATTACGATTATCACTATTTGACTCAGAAAGACGACCAGCTCGTCCATTAGGTATTCCGAAGTCGTATAATTCTTACTCTGTTTACGTCCGATTATCAGGATCAATTCAAGGTATGATATATCGGACGCTTTGTCCGCAATTAGCTTCACCGTCCATGTTACATATAAACCAGCATGTGCCCGTGTATGTGCGAGCGATCACGGAACCGTGCGAATGACACTCGATCATAATTATTCGAATGTGCACGCGACGTGCGCGAGAGAGAGTAAATCTAGAAATGATATCGAATGATCGCGGAAAACTTGACACAATTAACGCAAATTTCCTGACTACGCGGATAATTGTACGTTGCCAGACGAGAGTAATAATCGTTATTTAATTTTAACGACAGCTTTCATCTCGATCGTTCAAATAAATATTTTATACCTAATTTCGAGAGCGTAAAAAGAGTAAAGATTTGGCGGCGACGTGTTTTCCTTTACTCAGAATTTATTTCTCGATATTAGAGATGTTTGAAGCTTTTATGCCGAGGGTATCCGAAGTAAGATCGCCAGGAAATATTCCCGAAAGGGAACTCCATTTTTACGTGACAGAGCGATATCATATCTCCGCGTTTTTCGCCGCAGTATCCGTCAAAGAAATGCAGTTTGATCAGGGACACGTGTATTTACTTGCAATATATTTCCCCTTATCGCGTTTTGGCCGCAGAAAAATGACGTTTCTTTTTGTCTCCCCGCTTTCTTTCTTTCTATCACTCTTTATCTTTATTCGGCCTTTCTCTTGCTCTTTCATTCTATCCTTTTACTTTGACGGTAGTAGCAAAAGAGTTCTTTAGATAAAAGTATTATGATAGAACTTTTTTTTTTAATTAAACGAATAAACTATGTTTCATGCAGATTACTCGTAATTACAAATTAATGCGACTACGCGTCACACAATCTCGGCAATCGCGGAAAGTTTCTTTCGCTAGTAAAAAAAAAAATCGTCTCTTATTCCCGTACAAATAAAAAAAAATCTTTAAATATATTACAAAATGATTATGCGTTATTTTTCGCCGAAACGTATTTGCATTAAAAAAAATGTAATTTTAAAAAAATAGCTCAAACTGAAATATTGAGTTTCGATTACGGCATGTATTGGATATTGAGTTCTTAACATATCGTGCGATACCTGCATTAATATTGACATCTGAATAGTCCCGGTGCCTAAGCCGCACGATATCTAATATTCCATTTAAATAATGAAGACGTCTCACCGGTTGTTTATTCGAATAATCGAGATAAAAGAAAAATGAATGAAATTTCTTTTTCAATATTAAAAAAAAAAAAAAGGGAAGGAAATATATTACGAATTAATATTTAGATTTCTCACCTCTTTTCCGAGGTTTGTCCGCGGTCCCTGCCGCGTTGCGTTTTATAAAGAGCTGGTGAAAACGGATCGCTCGGAATTCCTTGCGTGTCGAAATCCACCTCTCGATCACGTCCGCTCTCGTGGGACTGGATTCCGACCCGAGATCGCTGGACCACGGCGAAGCTCCAACGGAGTTATCCCGAGAATCGCCATAGGCGTGGAATTTACGAGCGAAATGCGGTTCCGTGGAACAAAGGGGCAAGAATAGTTACGGAAAGAAAAGGCTGACACGGGAGATCGAGATAGGAAGAGCAACATAATGTAAAGAGTTAACAGACGGCAGCCAAGAAGCATCTGGCAATAATCGAAACTCGAGGATCTCAAACTTTTTCCCTCAGATGTGCGTCAGCCGTCTTATTTGACTTCTCCATATCTATTTTTTTTTTTTTTCCTTTTTCTTTTTCTTTCTTCCGTCGACTATCTTCGACTATATTTGCTTCCTCCAACTCGTATACAAAGAAGCCTTGGCATTGCACTGCACGCGAAACCATCGACCTACTTCGCGTAGTCCTATTGCATGTCGCCTTTCTGCCGTTTCTACATTTTTCCGTTACGTTACACCACCGATAAAACCAGCGGAAATCGCGCAAGATAAAGTGCAGTGATTCAGATCGTGGATAGAACAATGGCTTTCTAATGGTAAAATTTATTCCCCGATAAAGCTGCTATTAAATATCAGAGAATTATTCGTGTCAATAATCGTTAATAAACAGTTTTCTATCATCCTTTTTTTTTTCTTTTTTTTTTCGGAAAATTTCTCTGGTTAATGCTCGCGTGCTCGATTAATTACAAGTTAGATTTCGCGACGATCGACAATAATTGAAGATCACGAACTTTACGCGATTTAGTGAAAACTAGGCATCGCTCTATCTAACCGAAGGTTTCAATTACCTTGCCCTAGAAGGCAAGGTGGTGCATTTTCGATATAAATGAGATTATAGTCGTGCTAAGGATAATTCAATTTTCTAGCCATTAGGCGTGCATATGTATACTTTGCGGTGTAAATAATTCTAAGTACACATATACATATATGTATATCCGTTCACGCGGCATAATTACTAAAGATATCGAACCAAACCGGATTTGGCATTTAATTTGTCAAACGATTTTGGAAAACTGCCGGCCATAAGCGTGACTATAAAATGCACCAGCGATAAGAGCTATTGCCTTGTTTACGCCGATCGCGTAATGTCCATCGCGTAACGTATTTTACTGGCGGCGTTATATTCGCCCGTTTCCCCAAGTAGATTAAGAGCGAAATTTGCGGCTCTGATATGTCACGCTGAAGCTTCTCAAGTAGACAGGGATAAGAGGAGCTTTCTCTCATGACTACCAAGTGAGAACCCCTTCTTCCCGGCGCGACGTAAGAATGGTTGCATAATCCGCTTCGCCGTTCTCTCCTTCTTCCTTTTGCGCGCTCCTTTAGGTTTATTTTTTACGCTTATCCTTCTTAAATTTCTGCACCAACAAAGGAAACTCGCTTAGGTGTTGTAATTTCTCTAAGTCACGAAACTTCACCAGGCAATATTGTCCACTCGTATATTTTTATTAAAATAAAATTTTTTAACATTCCGCGCTAATTTGTATTAATCGATATTTATCTTTAAATATTCCGCGACGATAATTCAGAGCTCGGGGAAAAAATCGTATCGATGAACTTTTTCTTTTTTTTTACAATTTTTAAGACTTTAAATAATATAAACGAGTTTAAAGGTAGAATTGACTCCTTCGGGAAACGATTAATCAATCATAGAATTCTGTATTCGAGTATTGCGGTTTCTTCATGCTGGATAAGAAATATATCTCCGCTGGGATGAACATCTTGATGGAATACCGAGAGAGAGAACGAGAGAGAGTCGAGATTCGCTGAGAGAGACAAATGGGCTAAGAGGCTGGGGCTCTCCTCGCGAGACCGACTCTGAATTCGCGTTGATAAAAATTCTGTCAGGTCGATTAACGACCGTACGTGCCAGTTGGAACGTTGCCATTTGTATCGCGGGATGATGTTACATTGGGAGTTAACCCTTTAACAGTATCGCAATGTCGTTAGATGCTCACCAGCCTCTGGCTTTCTTCTCGCGTATGAAATACGTGAAAAAGATGCTAATGTGGAAAAATTAAGTACGCTCGAGTAATGCAAGCTAAATTGCACGTGAAATACAACTTTAATTTATTTTATTTTATTTTTCTCGCAAAGAGACACGAATTTTCATCAAAACGCGCTTAACGGTTTCTCTTAACAGCAGTCTCTAAGTATTTTTTTTTTTTTTTTCGATGACTAAAAATTTTCTTTTCAAGAACTTTAAAACCTAGACAAAACAACAAATAATTAATTACCCGTTCTTTTCTTATTTTTCCAGGCGATGGAGGCGGCGCAGGCGAAGATGGCGATCCCATTGTCAGCAGCACCAACTCCGAGAAGAAATCAGGATATGAGACCAATCTGTATCTCTACAGTGTAAGTACAAAAATGAACGTCTAGTAAATTGAGTTTTTATCTCGCAATGTTATATTTTTAAACGTGTTTATTCGCATTAAAATTAACGAGCATACTTAAGTGAAAGGGTAAAATTTTATACGTTGTAAAAAAAAAAATTAGTACATAATTTAATTTGTTAACTTTTAGCGTCTGTGTCATCTTTATTAATCACTCGCTCGTTTTCTTAACGTCTTCGAAGAGATTATCTACGTTGACGCAACTAATGAAGTTTACTATAATAATTATCATATTGTATTATTATAAAATATGCAGACCTGCAGACGGAATTATCTCGTCGAAGATTATTTATCGTAAAATCAAAATGATCAATTCTCTTCATCCCTTTCCATTATAAAGTTACGGAATTATATTTTTATACGAGATACACAGTCTCTCCTGAACAGCGTCTTGCAATGCCTTAAACCTTTGAGAAAACAGGAATTTTGTAACCGCTAAGAATCCTTTTCTGAATTGCTGTTCTTTCATAACGAAAGTTAAGCCGCGCACTCGGGGGCTAAGTCTTTTCCTCCCTTATCCTCTCTCCTGTCATTGTTCTTGCTTGCAGTTTTAACGAAGGACTCTATTACTTTCTTTACCGTAAAAGCAACCGACAAGCTTCCACGTGGCCCAGTTTTCTTATCTTCCTTAGTTCGGTTTAAAACTACTATATTATCGAATTATGAATCTCGCACGAGGCAAGTATTGTGCCCTGTTCTTTCGGTGAATCCGATAATTCACTCTATTTTAGCTCGGCACTATCGTATTTCTCGTTCGAATACTACCGCAATCGAAAATAAGCCCGAGAAACGTACAAGTAATAGCTGTATATTTTTATTGGGCGTAAATTTTCTTGAAATATTAAAAAAAAAAAATTATAATGTATTAATCTCAAAAAGAAAAAGCAAAAAAATAAATGTGAAAACCTTTAACGAAACAAATAGTTTTATTAAAATTCATAAAAAGCGTAAATTAATGGATTTTATTCATCAAATTAATTAAAAAATAACTAATGCGACTGCCTTTGATCAAATAACGAAAACGAAAAAGGACGAAATTATTTTAAGTATTATTTTAACGGGAGTAGATTAGAGATAAGACGGGAAAAATGCGTTACAATTTCTCGAAGAAAATTGCCGCGTGTTAAAGGATCTTTTTAAGTAAAGGAATAAGGTCGTATTCTCTTTTTCTTCGCTACATTTGTTATGCAGTCTGTATTTTCTATGTGATATGCAGGCAGAATGCCCGATGTGAAAATTAGTCGTCGCGAAATTAGATCGACAACGTGTAATATCGTCGTAACGAGATTGCAGGGAACTTACATGACAAAGGGCTAACAATTTCCATAAAAGCGTCCCGACGGACGGAGTTACGCGACACTTTCCCGCAAAAGTTTGTCAATAAAATTGCAAATGAAGTTGTGACGTTCCTTTCGGCATAATAAAGAATCTTTCACGGGAAATCGTAAGATCGCAATGGGCGAGAGTCGCAATTCGCCGCTATACGTATAACCGCGCGAGTGATAAGAGTCAACGATCGGTCGTACGCCTTAAATCCCCGGAATTGTTTCGCAATCTATCCAATAGAAAAGTCTACGTGCTAAAAATAAGAAAAAAAGGATATCTAAATGTATATACGGTTGGTTAAAAGTAGAAAAATTGATACACAACCGTACGAAAGTAGTGAAAGTCTATATGATCGGACAGCCGCGACTCGCAAAGTCCATAATTCTTAAACTATCTTTCGTGATATATCTTTCAAATATATAAATGTATCCATACTGTCGATGTTTAAACGGAACGTGAATAAAATACTCGCATTGTAATTTTTCATTCAAAGAATTGTTTTTCTCGATTAAAATATCGTGTGTTCGTTGAAATGTTATAAAAGAAAAGAAAAAAAATATACCTTGCGTCTAAATCTCGTAATTATACGCGATCGGCGGATAGACAAAGATTAAGATAAATCCACCTTGTAGGAGGAGATGGAGGATCGGCCGCGGATCTCGACATTGCTCAACAGCTTGGCTAACTACAGCAACACCATCCCTGCTGCGACTGACCCGGACAAACCAGCTCCACCTACGGGGGGTGGAGCACGGATGGGTACCCTCATAGGTGTCTACTTACCGTGTATCCAGAACATCTTCGGTGTGATCCTCTTTATCCGGCTGACATGGGTAGTTGGTACAGCCGGCGCTATCCAGGGATTCCTCATCGTGCTTTGCTGCTGTTGTGTCGTGAGTATATTCGCCCGCCGAGCGTATAACTGCATCGAAAAGAGTTGACTTTCCGTCTACTAAGAAGGCATTAAAAAATGAAAAAGAATTTATTATAAAATGTGAATAAAAGTAATTAAAATATATGAATATACAAATTTTTTTTTTAATATACAGCTCTAAGAGGACGAAAATTTTTTAAATATCTTTGTCAATGTGCCTTTAAAGAAATTAATGATTTCTTTCGAGAATTAATTTTGGGGAATGTAAACCGCTAACGATTATTTCTTCATACGCTCAGACGATGCTGACGGCGATCAGTATGAGTGCCATCGCCACTAACGGCGTAGTGCCGGCCGGTGGTTCTTACTTTATGATCTCAAGGAGCTTAGGACCGGAATTCGGTGGTGCAGTGGGTATGTTGTTTTACACTGGTACCACTTTGGCCGCCGCAATGTACATCATCGGTGCCGTTGAGATCGTTCTCGTGAGTATCAACTAATTAATAACGTTACGTTAATAAGAGCTTTCCTTATTAATTAATTGCAATAATTAATTAATACCTCGAAAGAGAAGTGAAAATATCGCAGCGCTTAACTGTAATGTTAAAAATTAGTAATCAGTTGAGGATTATTTCTTTGCTTTAGCGTGCATAAAATATCACGGTAAACTTTGTCGTTTAATTAAAATTTCAGTAATAAAGAAAATACATTTTTATAGGATGGAAAAATTAATTTTACAATATTTCTGCATAGACTTACATGGCGCCGTCACTCAGCATATTTGGCGACTTCACGAAAGATGCGAACATTATGTACAACAATTTCCGAGTATATGGCACCATTTTGCTGATGATAATGGGCACGATTGTCTTTGTGGGCGTGAAGTTTGTTAATAAGTTCGCCACTGTCGCACTGGCCTGCGTCATTTTATCCATTATCGCTGTTTACGTCGGGCTCTTCGTGAACTTTAATGGCAACGAGTCTCTAAAGTAATTTACGACATTAATTTCCTTATTATGTGATCATTACTGTCGAAATACCATTACATTTATAATACCGGGATAATAAATTATTATTGTAATTATGATTGTGAGATATAAATGTGAAAGATAGTGCGCTTTAAACAATAAAGACTTTGTATTTTAGATTGTGCGTGCTCGGCAGAAGGCTATTAAAGGATATCAACGTTTTAACCGATTGCAATAAAAGAATCGACGGTCCCTTGCATAAACTTTTTTGCAACAACACAAGACCGTATTCGTGCGATCCATATTATCAAGATAATAACATTACTATCATGAATGGTATCCGCGGCTTGGCGAGTGGCGTATTTCTAGGTAAAATTATAACCATTATTTAAAAAAATAATATTAATTATTGAAATACATCAGTAATATCAGTAGAATAATATATAAATATGATGGAATATATTCTTTGTTTTTTTTTTCTTGCAGAGAATATATGGAGCAGTTTCCAAGAGGAATCTCAATTTATTTCTTATGGACACGATCCGAAAGACATGGATATCTTAACCGGATCAAGTTATAACCAGGTTCAAGTCGATCTTACCACGACGTTCACTATACTTATTGGCATATTCTTCCCTTCTGTAACGGGTAAGCAGAAATTTTTAATAAATCATGTTTGTTTCTTTATTATATTACATAAATTACAAGACTTAAAATACAAATTAAACCACAGCAATTTAAAATTATATCGAGTTAAATTCTATAAATAATTTTGCTTGTCTTGCATTATTTTATGTAATTTTACATGTATAATTAAGTAAGCACAGTATTTTTATGAAACATTAATTTAAATTAAATATAATTAATAAAAAAATTATGTGCAGGTATCATGGCGGGCTCCAATCGATCTGGTGATTTAGCTGACGCTCAGAAATCCATTCCGATCGGCACAATTTGCGCGATCGTGACAACTTCCACCGTTTATCTATCCAGCGTTCTCTTATTCGCCGGGACCGTTGACAACCTGTTACTCCGTGACAAGTTTGGTCAGAGTATCGGTGGCAAGCTGGTGGTAGCGAATATGGCGTGGCCGAATCAGTGGGTGATCCTGATCGGTTCGTTCTTATCCACGTTGGGCGCTGGCCTTCAATCTTTAACAGGAGCGCCGCGATTGCTACAGGCAATCGCCAAAGACGGCATCATTCCTTTCCTGACGCCATTTGCTACCAGTTCCAGTCGAGGCGAACCTACTCGCGCTTTGGTGCTCACTGTATTAATTTGCCAAGGTGGCATCCTTCTTGGCAACGTGGATTACCTAGCACCGTTGCTATCCATGTTCTTTCTTATGTGCTACGGCTTTGTGAATCTCGCTTGCGCGCTGCAAACCTTACTACGTACGCCGAATTGGCGGCCCCGCTTCAAATACTACCACTGGAGCCTGTCGTTCCTCGGCCTGTCGCTTTGCATTGCTATCATGTTCATGACCAGCTGGTACTACGCATTAGTAGCGATGGGTATGGCCGGGTGTATCTACAAATATATCGAATATCGCGGCGCTGAAAAGGAATGGGGTGACGGTATTCGTGGTCTGGCGCTATCTGCTGCTAGATACTCGCTACTTAGGCTCGAGGAAGGCCCGCCACACACGAAGAACTGGCGTCCGCAGATCTTGGTCCTTGCTAAACTCACCGACGACTTGGTTCCTAAATACCGCAAACTCTTTGCTTTCGCGAGTCAGCTCAAAGCCGGCAAGGGTCTCACCATTAGCGTTAGCTGTATCTCTGGCGATTACACTCAGAACTCGGGAGAAGCGCTAGCAGCCAAGCAGAGCCTTAAAAAGATTGCAGCGGAGGAAAAAGTAAAAGGTTTTGTCGATGTTCTTGTCGCGAAAAACATTGTCGAAGGATTGAGCTCGCTAATACAAAACACTGGACTTGGCGGATTGAAACCGAATACAGTGATACTGGGTTGGCCGTACGGTTGGCGGCAATCGGAAGAAGAAAGAACCTGGCGAGTCTTTCTGCAAACTGTAAGAAGTGTTGCGGCTGCAAAAATGGCATTGCTGGTGCCTAAAGGCATAAACTTTTTCCCGGATTCTACCGAAAAGATAATTGGCAATATTGACGTATGGTGGATCGTACACGACGGTGGCCTATTAATGTTACTGCCGTTCCTACTGAAGCAACATCGCACTTGGAAGAACTGCAAAATGAGAATTTTCACGGTCGCGCAGATGGAGGATAATTCAATACAGATGAAGAAGGATCTAAAGAAATTCTTGTACGATTTGAGAATTGAAGCAGAAGTCGAAATTGTTGAAATGGTAATTTTATTTATTAGTAATCTCGCAAAGTTTTTTTTTTTTTATTTTATTTATATTTCATATTTTTATATTTTTTTTTACAGACAAACACCGATATCTCCGCATATACGTATGAACGCACCTTGATTATGGAACAAAGAAATCAGATGTTACGCGAATTGCAATTGAATAAAAAACAATCACTAGGAGTGGTAAGTATCGATCTCTGAAAAAATTAAGGGGAAAATAGATTGAAATTACTAAAATATATACAAGCATATATAATGCTAAATAATGACAAATGGTGACGGTGTTACTGATCGGTGTGTGTCTGTTTGTTGCGTGCTCTTCATGGATAAAGGTGCAGACACTGGTGGACTTCAACGAGGTACCCGCCGAGGAAAAATTACCTCTGGTTTGTCAGATTACCCTCGGAGTTCCAGTTTATGCCTTTCCCCCATCATTGTTTCCATTGCACCGATGATTTTACGTATTCCTTTTACATGATATCATATAACATCTCATTCCTATTTTCAATAATATTAAGATGGAAGAAACTGCCGCGGATAGCAATATTTTACAATTTACTATAAATTTATTAAATATTTTTGAATTTATAAGACTTTAATAAATAGACTAAATAATATATTAAGCATTAAAAGTTCGTAAAAATTTTATATTTTTAAAATTAATGAAAGATATATAATATTTAGTAAAAATTAAAAGCTTGAATATTTGTTAATTCCTAATTTTATGAAAAGTAAAATGTTTTACTTTTAAAATTCATGACTAAATTGGAAACAAAACTTTACGAAATTACTTATGTTATTTAGCGGCTATGTTGGTTTGTTTTTTCCTATCCATCATCATCTCAGGAACTCCTCGCGTTTTTCAATTTCGGCTTAATTAGCACGATTGCTTACATAGATAGTATTGATTTGATGGCCATAGCGCTTTAATACTAGATTATTAGTTACCTTTCGACTGACTATCCCCTGCTGTATAGAATAAAGCCTTTGCTTATTCATTTAATCGTATTATTATGGTACAGGTACAGGCGATTGTAGATCATCATCACAACGTGGATGCCAAAGTACCAACAAAGGTGAGGTTCCAGGAGCCGAATACTCCGAATACAAACGTGACCGACGACACGAAGCTGATGCAGGAAACTGAATTAAATAATAAAGAAGATGTTGCTGAAGAAGTAAATGAGAAAGATGAGGCTAAAGAAAACAACGAAGAGACAAAGCTGATTAGTAGCTCTTCCAAGGCGGAGAATAAAGAGAATTCAGAAAAGGAAGCAAAAGAAGCGAAGGAGGAAAAGGAGGCGAAGGAAGCAAAGGAGGCAAAGGAAGCGAAAGAAAACGAGGCGTTAGAAAATAAGAGCCAAAGTCCTGAGATTAAAAAACCTACGATTACTCCGTAAGTCACAATTAATTTTCTTTATTTTAATATTAATGACGTTTATTTTTTAACGAACAATTGTGTAACAGTGACGAGGGTGACGTGAGACGTATGCATACTTCATTAAAACTTAATGAAGTAATTCGTAAAATGAGCAGCGAGGCTCAGTTGGTTATTTTAAATCTTCCTGGACCACCGAGGGATACGAAAATGGAGCGTGAATCTAACTGTATCCTTTCAGTCACTACACTATTTATAAAATTATTAATTTTTATTACAACGATAAATTATTAATTATAATTTAATAAGTAAATTTTAAAATAAGCAATGATGTGTTTCAGAGGATAAATTAAAAAAAAAAAAGAATATACCGTGATTTTCCTTGATTGCTAAAAATTAGATATGGAATTTCTCGAGGTGCTCACCGAAGGCTTAGAAAGAGTATTGATGGTGCGGGGTAGCGGACGTGAGGTGATCACCATCTACTCGTGAACTGAAGCAACGGGAACTGATACCGTTGCCTTGTGGAAGCAGAGCTTTAGTTCTTTACTTCTCAGTGACCTAAACGACACTATCCTAAGGACTGTACTGCTCTTGTGCCATTGTCTGCGCAATTACTTGCGTTGCGCGCTCTGAAAGTCGTTAAAGTGAAGAGGATAATGACGACGACAGCGATTGTTCATATCGGACATAGAAGACGAAGTTTCACTGAAGCTGATTTATTCCATGGATTACTACGATCGTTGTCCGAATGATGAAGCCAAAAGCGATGATGCCAAAGGATAGGTTTTCTTTAAATGAATTTCCGAACGTAGAACGTGCAGGTTTATGTGTCAGATATGTACATGTCAGGGGAGGTCGCGTGAAACAGCACGCGCTGCTCAGATACAGATTCGACAATTTTAACTTCATCGGACAGAACACACTCTCAAAAATCACTGGTACAAAAAGCTGTAGCTCAAAGAGATCCGAGTAAACGTCACTTTGATTCAATTTCTTGCAACCGACAGCTAAAATCACGTTTAACGAAAGGGAAAGAGCAAAAGTAAGGACGGTAGAAAGGGGAGGGGGGGAATAATCAAAATTTGGTCCGAGGCTAAGGTCGAAGCATCTACGAAACCACTGCCAGACTTCCTTCTAAATGCTTCGCGTTTAACCAAAGACGCGAGAGGCTCATTTTTCTACATGCATTGTCGTTAATAGAGAAAGAATAAGAGTAGTAGGTACGTATATAATTTTATTGCTTGATATAGGTGAACATAGAGTAGCCTAGAATAGCGCCGACTTTTATTATGATTATATATATATATGTGTATTTGATAATAGAAAACGACGACGACGAATGTGTCGCGAAGTATTATTGCATTTCCTTCGGGGGATTGAGACCCCGTTCTTTTTTCCAGTTTCGCGCGGAAATCTCTACGTACATAAATACACGCAAAACATATATGCAGACACATGTTCGCGCGCGTTTGTATCGTCTTTAAGGCCTACTGGTCCAAGATGCCACTACCACTTATTAATCGATAACACCAAGTGAAGTTGAATCGTGACGCAAGAAGTGCAACCCGAAAGACTCAATGCCAAAATACGCGGCAATCCTTACCGAATCTCATCGAAAAATAAAAAAAAAATATATATATATATACATATAGCGATAGTATATGTAAGATAATTCTAATCGCATTAAATGTCGTGTGCATGTCACGTTTCACGCGTAGCCCCGTTTCCGGCCACGCTTCATTTAGATAGGCCTTCTCTAATGTACCTAATTAATCAGCGAACGCGAAATGATCACTCTAGTAGTCACTTCTCTCAGTTTCTTTGATATCATTGATAAATCAACGCATTTTAATTAAATTACCCCGATGAGATAACCGTGGTAATTACTTTTTTTTTTATTAAAAAAGAGGAAGAAAAAGTTAATCTAATTAAAGTCAATTCTATCTCTAAAAGAGACGAAATTGATTTAAACTTTTATATTACCGATCTAGAGCTAGTTGCTTTTTGATTCTAACAAAAATCAAGAAATTAACCACGTTACTTTTATTCTTATAACAATAAAAGTTGTGAGAATTTTCTAATTTATTTTTTATATTCTTTTTAACGATTAAAAGTTTCGAAAAAACTGAGATAGAGATGACCGCGAGACTACAGCGTTCAATGTAATATTTATTAATAATTAATACTACTTAATCAATGTCCGTAAATTATATTACGATAAGAATTATGCGGAATTACGCACCACGACTTGTCGAATCTGTAAAAGTTTTTGCAATTAGCGAAATGATGAGATGAATTATTTGATCGTATATATAGAATGTGCCGAAAGAATATCGCGTCTTCTGTCAATCGCAGTCATTAAAAGATGATTGTCCCAAAATTGGACATTAAAATAGATGTAACTCATAGAATTTAAATAAGTTTAACTTATATGGATAATATATTTTGTTCTTAAATTCGTTTTTAGACTTTACTAAATATTCAATTATTAAATATATTATTATAAAATAAATTTATTAAAAAAAAAAAATTAAAACGCGATAGTTTTAGGTGCATTCTTATATATGTATATATGTATGTACATTCACATTGTTCATTGTAAAGTACATGCACTGTCCTGCAATACCTGTAGCTAGATAAAAAGAAGAGAAAGAGAAACGTGAAAACGTTAATTATATGAAAGTGTATTGGATTAAAAGAAAGGGTGAGCGTGAAACGATATCGCTGCTGACCCGATAGCATAGGTAAAGAAGAATATTTACAATGAATGGGAGAGAAAAGATTTTCTATATATACATATATTCCACGCGTTTAATTGTTTTACTTTCGTCTTCGTAACGTAATTTTAACGTGGAATCGAATTGCGTCAGTTATCCTGAAGCGAAAAGATTTGATCCTTGACTTCACGACTATTGGAAGTGAAAACTCGTCTCAACATTAATCCGATGGTTATTTACAAGCAATATATATCTCCATACCAATCGCATCACGACGGACGCGTATCAAGAAATAAAAAAATTAGATACATATAAATGTAAATGTATAGGGAACGTATATGCATACACATTATTATCTGCCTTCCCTCTTTCTCTCTTTCTCTTTCTTACATACACACACACACAAACGCGCGCGCACGTGTGTGTATGTATATGTATATATAGATATGTACATCTCTCTCTTTCTCGTCCACAATGTTTACGACATATACTTTATAATTTTATTACGTTACGTATTGATTGCATATATTTTATGTGTACTTATATTCGATATAGGTATTGGCACTGCATAGTTTATACAAGACATGTTGACACTATGAGAAAGTTTATCACAAATGCGAGTCGAACTGTTGCCGGATAAATCGCTATATACATGTTGTACATAAGCACGTAGGTAAAGAGAAAAAGGAACAAAAAAAAGAGGAAAGTGATTGCATGTTTATCGTTGAAAGAATTTGAAGAGAATGTGAAAGAGGGAAGGAGGATAAAAAAAAAGAAAATAAAGAAGAGGAAATGAAAAATCCTTTACACAGATCGAACAGTATTGCAGTATTCTGCTGCCGCTTTAATATTTTACTATATCGTATTTACTTTAAATGCACAATGACCACATGGCACACAAACGTACGCGTATGTGAGCCAAGGAGGATGAAAATTATGTGAGATAAAAATTAGAAAAATAAAATCGAGTTGACGGTCGCTTTTAGCTCCTTCGCTCTTCTTAGTTTAATAGCGAAATTCGATAGCCTTAGAAATTGCTTACGCGATTTTCATTCTATTTGGCTGATAGTGCGTGCTATCGGCAATAGCAAGGATGCGTCCGGCGTTTGCGGTTTTATGTTCGCTTTGCGGAAACAGAATGGTTCTTAGACCGCGTTTTGGATACGCTATCTCCGTTACTATGAGTAACTCCCTGTAATTGCATTTTGTAAGATAGATCGCAAAAGACTGAACAAGCGAGCAGTGGCGGAAACAGTGAAACACGTATGCGAACCCATTATGAATAGGTAAAAAAAAAAAAGCGCACAATACTTTGGCTATAAAGAAGTTTCCACCGCTGCAAAGTAGAAGATAAGATAACTATTTCAGACGATGAATAAAAGCGAGAGTTAAACTGCGATGCAACTACTCCGTCTTACCCGTTGATCGGCGGAGAGTATCTTAAATGCTGTTGGAGATATTGTTCTATTTCTGCAATCTATTTCGGACAGTTATAAAAATATGAAACACGAGAGAAACGTCTTTCTTCTCGAGAATATGTAGTCTTATTTCGCGAGATCGATCGAGGTATTCTGATCTCCGTGGAATATTCCCGGGTCGCTTTTCCCGGTCTCGAAAGAAGTTTCTTTGTTAAATTATTTACGTCGCGAATTTTTAGAACGTAAATTTCGGGCGACGGAAGCGCAAACTCGGTTGCCATCATGTTAGTAAATCGTATAATAACTGCGGGGCTTGGCATTTGTCGTGGCGGCGTTCTGCGCCGCGTTCCATTTAAAATGGAACGAGGCGTTCTGGATTTAAATCACCTCTAGGCTGTGAGATGCGAGCTAAGCAGCGGACAAACTTGCTCGAAACCTCAATCATATGTGTCAAATCAAGTATAAATCTACTTTTAACGTATAATATCGTATAACCAATTAAAGAAAAAAAAAAAAAAGAATGAAAAAAAAGAAAAAAGAAAAAAAAAAGAAAGAGAAACCTTTTACCAAAGCTCCCAATAGGAGATGTACACACGACTTACTTCTCACTTCAAAAAATACGACGATTTTTTTCTGCCCTTAGGACTCGAATAAAAGAAAAATATATTTATTGACTCCCACGTGGGAAAGAGAAAAGAAAAATGAAATATTGATATAGAGAAATAAAGATGTTATTAATTATACATACAGAGCGGACCCGAGGCGAGAAAATGGGAGTTGGATGGATAGGGACGCGTCTTCGAATTTGAGGTAACTCTTACCTTAACATCCTCGTTCGTTAAGTATCTTATTTTAGATTTGCGTAACGTATTATCCACCGGTCAAGCCCTTGTTGCTTGTACCTCTAACGTGCAAGCTTGTCAAACGTACTTAATTTGGAAATATCTGTACTTACACACGGCTGACGTGCTCGTTGAGGAAAAATGTAATCCTAATATTCGTCGACGCGTTCCTGCTATAAATTCCGCCGATTCTGGTCCACATTATACATATATATGTTTGTTATATGTGTACAAGGTGTCTGCTTTCTTTTGACAATAGATACTGCAACGGAAAAAAAGTGTGTCTCAGAGGAAAGAACAAAAGGCAGCTTTTTCTGATACAGAGATACGCAATTCTGAGAGAATTCGTACGGAACTTACGCGTATTGATCACATAATTGTCTTCGCTCAATGAATTGACATACGTTTCTCCACAGGCTCGTCCGCAAATTGTTATGTTAACTTCTTTAATTAATTTGTTTCAATCGGGACGTCTCGAGACGCTGCTCGTAACTGTTGCTAGGAGGAAGTCAAACACAGTTGGGAGGACACCCTGTGCACACATACGATGTACGAGATAATATATTTGTAGATACAGATTTTAGTCACATCTAAATAGTATATAGAGTCAATACTGTGAAAAAGCCTGTAACTTACCTACCTATACCCTCTAGTTAATAGATATAATGACACTTGTAATTGATTTTCGAAAGATAAAGTATATGAATGAACAAAATATACTGTGAGAGAGTCGATTATAAATAAATGAATAAATAAATAAATGATATACCTACGACGGAAACGTGTTGATTAACACCACATCGTGCATTTAATCGTAAGATTAGTAATCAATAAAAATTCTTCTTTTATTTTAGCTGCACAGTCTCCTTTTAAAAGTACATGGACGAACATAAAAATACGTTAACGATATAGCACAATAAAAATAAAATTAAATAAGGCAAGATAAGTAACTTATGGTAAATTACGTCAGTTTGAAACGTTTAGTTCTCCGTTTAAGAGATGGCGCGGATTGGAACTTCTCCTGGGTGCGATGTGACGTAACAGAGGGAACTAAGTAAAGCTAACCTTACTGTCAGTTTGGAGAATTGGTGTTTATAAAATACCAAAACTCACGTAATCTTCGAGGGAATCATGGCACGGTACGATATTTACGTTCTATTTCGTAGACATTTAAAATCCTGCACTTTGTAGAATATATAATAATTAATTTATACGCAAAAAATATATTAATAAAACCTTGATAACATTCATCAGTTTTCACGTACCAATAATTACGTTATACATTTCCAAGCTCACGTAATTGTAACAATTTACTTTGCAATCCTTATTCAATCTTTTCGTTATAAAAAGTTGAGAAAATAATGTTTTAATAACGTTCGGTTATTTGCATTTGCGCAATAGTTTAGTATATATTTTATTCTAATTTAATTAATTAATTTTTTCAGTGTACCCGAGATCCCGGATACGAAAGCCGATTATGGAGAAAGGCCTATGTCCATATTGCGCCGTGTCGGGCGCGAACGGGAACGGATGCTGGGAATGACGGACGAAGAGCGAGCATGGAGAAAAAAATGGTTGGATTCTCAGAAACTTGCACCTGAAGAACCGGTGTTACCAAAGAACTACTATCAACAGATGTACAATCCGATCAGGAGATTCTACATGGCACCTATGAATAAATTTCAAAATATGATGGAACCACTTTTGGTAACAAAGCTAAATAATATCAAGAATTACACTGACATACACTTATCATGTCGAAAAACTAATAATTTCTCCTGTTGATAGAGTAAAAATGGAGCCTTTATATTACGACACGCTATAACTAGATCAGTGATGGGTATTTTTGCAATCTATTGTGTTTACTATCATCTGAAGTACAACAAAATGGTAGGCAATAATTAATTTTTAACTGAATGTCAGCTTTCAGTAAAGCGTGTTATATATTTTGTATGACTTTGTTAATTTTTTTTTAGGATTGGCAAAGAAATGGTGGGTGGAAAGTAACATTAAACAGACCGATAATGTATCCCGACAATAAAGACTTAACAGCCTTATATAAAACGAAGGGCAGTGAATTCCATGTAAATAATTTCGACAAGTCTCCTATATAAATCTCAAATTAAAAATATAATTACTTCCCTGTACAGTAGTAAGTAAAGTAAAAGAACACATGTTAATAAATAAAATTAATAATATATTGTTACCTTGATATTATCCTTTTCGCAAAATATTCTTTAAATTAAGACAAAGTTTAAAAAAAATCGAGGTTCGGATTTAGTCCAAAATCACCTTGAGAAATCGAATGAGCAGTGAGCAGTGAGCACCACTGTCGCTAGAGTAGCAAAAATTATTCTTTAGTAAAGGTTATGTCGTCTTCTTACACCGGCATAAACGTAACGAGACTAACGGATACTCGCGTTCATGATCGCGTTTATCAAATAAAACCAACATTAAATTGACAAGATCAATTTTTGAGAGATGGCTGAAACCCCCTTGAGTTTAGGCGAGAAGACGTTTATCATTCACGGAATAGACGTAAGTTTATTAAACACGTGTTACTGTTTCCAATAATCCGATATGCATGCATCCCCGCGTTTGTCAGAATTTATTCAGTAATCTTTGCAAATTGCGTTACGAATAATAATTAATTCGTTAATTTCAGCTTGACCTAAGGAACGATGGCAGATCTAGGCATCAATATCGCTCCATCGAAATCGAAACCAGATTAATGAAACATGCACATGGATCAGCAAGATTACGTATAGGCAATATTACAGATATATTAGTCGGTGTAAAAGTGGAAATCGACACGCCGCACGCTGAAAAACCACACGAGGGCAAATTAGATTTCTTTGTGGACTGGTAGGCATACATTTATTACTTGTTATTATATTTAAGTTAATATATTCAAGTGCCATATTTTTAATTTTTTTTTTTTTAGCTCTGCTAATGCAACACCAGCATTTGAAGGTAAAGGTGGAGATGATTTGGCAACTGAGATAAGCAATGTTCTTTCTATGGCTTATCAGACACCAAATGCCTTTGACTTAAAACAGCTGTGCATAATACCGTATAAGAAGTGTTGGAGAATGTATGTAGACATTTTAATTCTTCAATGCGGTGGGAATTTATTCGATGCCGTTGGCGCTGCAGTAAAAGCGGCATTGTACAATACTGAAATTCCAAGGGTGATTACTGCAACTCTTGACGGTGGCGAACCAGATATTCAGATATCGGATGATCTTTATGACTGCATTAAACTGGATGTTACAAATTATCCACTGGTAGTAACAGTATGCAAGGTATGGAAACTAAACTACTGTAAAATAAAAAATTAATATGAAACTAAGTTCTTATATTTTTTTCATATAAAAGCACACTTTTAATTTTTGCAACTTTTTATTAATTGTTCTGTACATTTTAGGCAATAAAAATTCAATGTTTATTTTATAAATATGTTAATTACTGAAAAAAAATTTTTTTTAATAGGTCGGTGACAATTTCGTGATAGATCCAACGTCGGAAGAAGAATCCTGCAGTACAGCTAGTATCCTTATGTCCGTGATGCCAGACAGCAAAGTGACGTCTGTGGTCAAACTAGGATATGGTAGCTTGCTACCTAATACCTTGGTTAAGATGTTGCAGGTAATAATAATCTCTGCATATATGATACGCTAATTTGTTGAAGGCAAGTTATTTAAAATTAAAATTTTGGATTTTACAGGTCGGAAAAGACGTTGGTATCAAACTGAATGAGGCACTTATGAAAGGACTGGAAGATGAAAATAAACTCGGTCCGACGAAACCTATATTTGGCTTTTTACGATAATACCTAGTGCGTTATGAATTTGAAGATACAAATATATTTTTTTTCTACTTAATTGTGGACTTGTTAAGCTGCAAGGTACATTTCCTATGTTGAATTATAGCTATTTTTAATATTACGTTGTTAATTTTCTCAAACTCATGGGGTGTTTCTAATACTTGCAAATTTTTATAAAGTTGCAGCGACGTTTTTACTACTACGTGATGGAATTCAGTTTAATTGTATACGTGTGCTTTACGAAGTAAAATTTTGTTTTAAAATTGGAAAGTAATTATGGACGTTAAGAAAAAATTTTTATGAAGTGTCGTGAAAAGGTAAGTGTATATGTAATGATAGAGCAATGAATCAGTTAAATAAATGATACCAGAGCCATGTATATAGATTTCAACTATATACTATTATTTTTTAATTCAATAATAATTGTCCCGTTGTCTAATTCGGGCAAGTACATAAAAATCTCTTAAAACTTCGATAATTTCGGACTCTGAAGTTTAGCGCTCATTTATCGACTTTGCATAGTGTTTTCTTATTTATTTAATCTTTTTTTTTTTTCAATATATGTATGGAAAACTCGTATCGCGCTCTCGGAACGTGCTTAAATGACTTGTTCTTTGATCATTAATATTATCGGACTCTGCTTGCTTCGATCATATCTTGACAGGCGGATAATTGAACGCTTGACAATCAAAGTCGATAAATAACGCGCGTGCATACGCGCGCGATGAAGTTGGCTTGCCCAGCGAATATACAGAAAGTAACGCCTTTTCTCGTCCACAAGAATTAACATTGAGAAAAATAATTTCTGGCGCAATTGTTTTCAATAGCATTCATTTGTTGTAGTAGTAGGATATTCTTACGGTCGTATAAATATCCTCCATGAAGTCAGTTCGTTATAATAATGGACAGGGAAGCGGGAAAATTCGCACGAAGCTCGAGCTATGATAACGAAATCCGTTGTTTCATTTCTTCTTTCTTTTAACGATCCTTAAATAGAGTGGCTATTACAATGATTATGTTGAAAGTAGTGCTGAAAGTAGTGAAAGATATCTTTTTCATTTTTAGTTTCTTATAAATATTCTGTTCTTATACACAGCGTTTTTCTTCTTACGGATTTGTTAATAGTTTTGTACAGAGGTCCTAGCGTAAGTAATTCTTACATAATAGAATCGTTTTCTAGTGTATGTAATCGTGTGTGTAGTTACAAGTTCGTCAACGTATGTATATATATATTTATATTTAATACCATTGTTGCTTCCGAAAAAAAAAAAATCGGACGTCCGATTTTTTTTAGCAGCGGTGACATCGTCGAGCGACATGTAGGAAATCTCCCTTTCACACACACATTCTCTCTGTCTCTCTTTCTCTCTCGCTCTCTTGCTCTTTCTCTCTAACTTTCGTTTTAAATTAAAAAACAATTGAACATGACCAGGACCGAGAATTACATTTTTGCGTACCCATCAAATCGAAATTATTCACTTATAGAATAGCATTAGAGACGAATATATTCGTCGTTACATCGCGTGACGCATTTAAATAAAAGAAATTTAATTACCACAAATAAATTTTAAAACGCTACTCAATTTTCATGAGCAGGCATTAGATTTTAAATTGACAAGATACTGTTAAATGTTTGTTACAAAAAAAAAATATTATTTGCATGATTTCGCAAGTGAAAATGATTCAAATACGTCGCTTAATCGTGTCCAAGTTCATGACTCGCGAATTAGATCTGTAACGAAAAAGGAGCATTTACAAGGCCATGCTTTATGCACATATGTGTATCGGTGGAAGTTCATCTTCGAGATTATTACACTCGGTATCTCCTCGTCGTTTCTGTTACATTTTTACATTATCTACCATCGAAGCTTTTTTTTTTTAATAAATAACAAATAAGGAGCAATAGAACACTATAATCTCGCTTCTTCTTTTTTTTTTTCTTTTTTTTTTCTTTTTTTTTCTAATAAGGAACTAAACCTTAAGCTACGCTAACAATAGTGAACTCGCGGATTACTACCATCGAGACGTTAACACTTGTGTCATTTAACACGCTGATTCCCAGGCGGAACTAAAATACTTCGTCGAATTAAAAAAAAAAAAAAAAAATTAGAACACAATTGGCTTAAAGAGCAAGGTAATCGAAAAACTAAGATAATCGGGTTTTTTTTTAACAACGCCAGAAATCACAATAATGTATGTAAATGTAGTAATCAACGTGTCAATTATCCACCGCTATATAAATTTGTAAGCCTAAATCTTGAAACCTTTCAAACAATTGTTTATATCGGTCGCTTACGAAGATCAATCGCTATTCTAAATCGCAATTTATCAACAATTATTATGAAATTATTAATGAGAGTAATTGCTTATATCTTCGAGAGGAGGTAATATTTAAGCATAATCTCGAAAATCAGTTTATCAATTTTTTTTTTTCGTTTTTTCTTTTTTTTTTTCTTTAAGTACGTTAAAGCTACGTGTATTTCTATGCAATTCTCCGCGCATATAAATGAAAATATGTATACATATATTTTACATATATATGTGTATACATATTAAGTGTTTCGGAAGGAATGCGCACTCGACGACATTAAAATGTAGTCAGATTTAAGTTGACTGAGCTTTGGTCTCTTTTTTTCTTTTTTTTTTCTTTTTTTTTCTCTTTTTTTTTTTGATTTCTGCAGTATTAAATAATTTTGGCGCGACTGGGCTCCTAAATGAAATATTTGTTTGTGATAAAATTCGCTAAACGTCGGGACGAGCAACGCGACTGATGTATATTATTTAAGCTATGTACATTCTTGAAGCCTAATTCGCCAAAATTCTTTAATTTTCGACGACACACAATATCGTAGTTAACGATTTCGCGTTAACGAACGTTTCGAACGAGGTACGCGCGGCTCCTAAGATATTTCCTATAAATACAGAGTAACCCATTTTAATGAATGCTGTAAAATATTTCCTATATCATAAGCGAAATACAGCATGCCTTGTATATTATTTGCTTCGATATAAGGATACTATATATAAGGGAAAAAAAAGGGTAAGTGTCCCGATTATTTAATGCGAAATATTTCACTGCATTAATTACAACGGGACGACCTTTTTTTCTTTTTTTCTTTTTTATTTGTAAGATAACTGTATATGCATTTTATATCTAATTTATATTGGTAATTGTATTTATATTATTTATATTTGCATTTGTCTTTGTATTTATATAATTATGTTCATGTATGTATATTCGTATTTATATTCATATATTCATATGTTCATATTTATAATTGCATTTATGTTCATATTTATATTCGCATTCATATACCTCTATTTTTTATTTATAAAGCGCCCGGCGACGTCTGGGGCTCTAATATCTTTGTTCGAGAAATGCTCCTCGACATCTTCTTCGCGGATAGATCACGGAAACTGAACGACTGAAAAATCGGTGCATCCAAAATCTACCACGACTTTATTATGCTCGTCTAATACGGAAAAGTAAAATATCGGCGGGTGACGATGGATGAAAAAACGGCTATTCGAAAAAGTGCAGATCAAAAGCGTAAGTAGCAGTGAACAATTCCTCCTCTATCATCTCCTCCCCAATAAAAAAAAACAAAAAAATTAGAGTATCGATTCACACTCGTTCGACAGTTGTGAATAATCGTGTACTTTATTTATTTAACGTTTAATTAGACTTTCGCAAGTTCAAAATCCAGTTTAATCTTTCCCACACTCATTACCTCTATTTTAATTTTAATGTTCATACGATTATTATATAAGTGTCGCTCTCTTCACACTCGATTAATTGATTGCACGTGAGAAACAAACCCTCCTTTCTTTCTGTCTCTTTTCTTGTGTGTGTGTATTTTTTTTTTGTTTCTTTTTTTTCTTTTTTTAAATCCTCTCTTCCTCTTTATTATTAACTCTTATCTTGCACTCGGCGAAACATAATTGCATAACTTTCCTAAAATTTACCACACTTTAACCGCAATAAATAATGTATGTTACTCGCTGCTTACTTAATTAATTAAGTAATTTTACAATTGGCGACTCTTCTCGTCGCGCGCACGAGACGATCCCTCGCCGTACCCCGTAAAATTAGATAACAACAGAGACCCCCCGAGAGCTACCGACAAATTTTATCAGTAATCGTACAGCGGCCGTGCCGTTAAATCACACTAGGCGCGAATATACCCCACCGTCGTTGAGCGCAGCGATAATCGTGCGAATTGCTGTGCAAATACGTGAATGCGTCGCGAATTTTTTATTTCGTCAAATCGTTTAGCCGATCCTTAACTTTTCTCCGTACGTGAAACCACCGACGGGAGCGAAATGCACGACGAGAGAAAGAGAGAGATTATTCGCGATAGCCGCGAGGAGAGCCCGGAACGTCTCCTCTCGTTCCCGGCGGATGAAACTCCGTTCGCGCTACTGCCTCAGAGAAGCGGGCGTCGCGTCGATTACCGAAAAAGATATTTCAAGTAAAAAAAAAAAATTGAACGAAGAGAAGGACAGAAAAACCGCAAAACACGTGCGTTAACAAGATCCTGAGAGAATTATCCGTGACATTTATCGCGGATCGTGTAGCGCGTGATATTAACCCGTTGGCTCCTTCGAAAAAAAAAAAAAAATCCAAATCGCGTGCTCGATATACAACTATACTTTCTAGGGAAGCGTACTATTTTGTCTTATATATACAGAGTGTCTGACGTAATGTGTCCCTCCGAACAGCAGTAGGCAGGCATCATACAAATTTTTAATACGAGACGAAAAATCAAGATACCATTTAATCTTGCAAAAATGGTACTTGACTTTTCGTCTTGTATTCTTATCGCCTACCCGCAGCTAATCGGACGGACACCTTATGTAAGACACACTCTATATGTATATACCTTAATGCTATTTACAAAGACTTTAGAGTTTTATTCGAGCGAGCGAGAAGAAAGGAACATTTCTTTTTTTTTTTTCTTTTTTTTTCTTTTTCATTTTTTTTACTTTTTAACGAACGATTGCTCGAGAAACGCAGCTCGGAAGAGATATACACGCTGTCATACGCACACGCGTCACACATACGCACGAAGGGAGGGTGGGAAGAGGGAAGAGGGAGATCATTTGATACGCAACAACCGCGACGCATTTTAACGCACCGGCGCCAGCCGGCGACCTCGCAACAATCTCCGCTGCAATCGGAAGTGGAACTATGAATAAGAATGAATACCCGTACGCGGTGGCAACCGCCAGCGGGTTAATATCGCGGTTAATAGCGACGCGGCGGGCGTGTAAGAATCTCGTCGCGGATGTTGAACTTTGACACGGATTGAAAACGATAAGCGACCGCGAAGTGCATCGCTCGACGTTGCACCACTGGGTCCGTCCGACTGCATCTCGATCTCAAAGATAGAAATCCCTCACCTCTCGTTTCATTTAACGCCGTGATAATACAAGAGAATCCGGATAAGACAATCAGTTTCATTCTCGAGATTGCCGTTCTCTTTGTAAAAATTAATTTTCTCTTCTGTCTTTTTTTTTCTTTTTTTTTATTTAATTTTTTCTTTTATTTTTTTTTTTTATTTAAGAAGAAGAATATGATTATCGCTCGGAATACGTGTGACTGCCACGCACGAGAGCTGAACTCCAACTAGAGCTTGAGGTGCAATCGGGTCCCGGGATTAAGAGCGAGCCGGAATTTATCCGCGATCCGCACTTGCTTTACTAGGTAATTAACAACGTCGCTTATAATATCTGAAAAAAATGCGCGTGCGGACGACGGCCGGCGGTGCCGATATTGGATATCGGTCGTCTCGAATAACGACGGTAACATTGACGGTTTTTCTGCCTTTATCCTTATTTCCTCTTCTTGCCCGAAAGCCTACGAAAGTGAGAAGAAGATGAAGAAGTGTAAGCACGCTGATCTTAAAACTTTCCAGCAGCTCTGGCGGATTTACAAGGCTCGAAAACGGTGAAAGAATTATATTCGCTTACAAATAAATTCTTATCATGTATATATCGACACACACGGACAAGAATATAAAATCTGCGACTGCGAAACAAACTGCTCGACAACGGTTACTCGCGTTGTGTTTAGCTGTGGAGCTTGCAGGGAAGCCTCGCATCAATTTTAACGACAGATTTCTCAACCCAGCCGAAACAAGATAAAGATTTATACTTTCCCGTTTTACTTAAAAATTACGACGGGGACTTGTCGCCAATCGAAGAAACACGACGAGATCTCTAACAAGTAATAATTAATTTGTCTTGCAATGCAAGCAAATAAAAGGCGAAAGAAAGTTTGCAAAATTTATTTCGAACAAGTTTTATTTCTTTTTCATTTTTTTTTTTCTTCTCATTCAACACTTAATAATAGAAACGTATAATGAATGGAGGACATATATTATATATATATATTTTTTTTTAAGGCGGAAGAATTGCGAGATCGTCGAAGCTGTCGTTAAAATTAAAGAATCGAGGATTCCGAGGAAACGCATTTCTATCCCTTTCTAATCGGGATCGTCCCGTGAAACGACCCTTCAGCTATCGCAGCGTAAATCGTTTGTCTTCGTTAGTTGAACCGCGTTAAAACATAATCGTCGAAGGTAACAGCTACGCGATAGTTTGTTTCTTTTCTTTTTTTTTTCTTTTTTTTTTCTTTTAAATACACTGCGCGAGAAAAATGCGTTTTTTTTTTAAGTACATAGATACAATATAAGAAACGCGTTAATGGCGCATAAAAATATTCTCGATGCTCTCTCAGTTAATAAGGGACGGGATGACTTACGCAACTCTTTGCCGATAATGAGGGAAACGGAAACGGAAACTAAGGTCGACAATGGCGAAATGACCAAGAGTAATATGGGCAATATATGTATGTATACATATGTACGTATGTGTATGTGCAGAGATAGACGTGTCTCTATGTCAATTACAGGATGCATATCAAAGATTTAATCTAGATTTAATCTTGCAATCCGAATACCGCTTGTTCCACTTCATTTTCGTTCTTTCCGAACCTTTTACTCTCTCGCGACGTCTATTTTTGGACTAGAAAAAAAAAAAAGAGATCGAATAAACGAAATTGGATCAGGGACAATCGACCTTATACACGTTACACCCCGGTGGTGAATTCGCGATGTCGCGCAACCGTTTTATAATTTGACTCTGTTAAAGACAGAAGTTCCAAAAGACACGCGAATCTTTTTCGCTACCAGTTATTGAAAAAATTTTTTATTTTAATTTTCTTTTTTTTTGTCTACGTCTTTTAGACATCTGATCTCCTTATTTTGTTAGATCTGAATAAATTCGCCTGGAGAACCGCTTCGAGTTAAGACTATTTCTTTTCCCAAGGATTTACTAGAACGAGATCTTTCGCGTGAACGCGTAATTTACGTAGTTAGCCTACACTAGCCCATCGTGTGCATATGTAAGCGCGAAATTAATAAACAGGCAGTACGACGACGTCAGTCTAAATTGTGATTCGAAAGAAATTGCATACGAGGCGACGCCAAATGAGATAGATGCAATAAGACGGTGTCATGACGGCCGCTAGGACGAACAATGATGGTAATAGCGATGGTGCATATTTGTATGTCCGAATGTGTGTTGTGTGTGCGTGGCACGTGTAGGTGTATGCGTGTGCACGTGTGTGGTAACACAAAGGTATATGTAACAATACGCGTCTTTATTATTTGGCAGTGTAAGGCATATAGAGTGCTTAAGACTAGAATAAGGTGCAATAAATAGGCCTCTTAAAGCCTTTTTCAAACGAGAGAGAGAAGTCCTATCGTATATATGTATATATATATGTATATATTATACGGACCTAAAGAGAACTCTGCATTACTTATACTCTTTTTATCTTTTTCATCGTTAATTCTTGTAATGACTTAGGTACTTCGAAGACTCGAAAACATTTCTTTTTATTTTTCTTTTCCCTTCCTATTTTCACTTAACGTACATCCATGTGCTCTTTCTTTCTATCATTTTTTTTTTTTTATTCCTACACTTCTCTTCTCTCTCTCTCTCTCTTTCTCTCTCTCTTTATCTCTCTCTCTCTCCCTCTCTTTTCTACTTAATTTCTTTGTCTCTCTCTTTCTCTCTTGCGAAAGAGCGTTTGAGAAAATGAACGATAAGCTAGAACTAGAAAATACGGCTACTGACTTCATGGAGATGTAACTTCGTACACACGTTACACGCTATTCTATTATTTGGCAGCGGTCTTGCACTTAAAAACGTAAAACTTACACGACGAAGTATAATAATAAAATCATATTGCCATACGTTTTTTACATCGGGGTCCGGTGGGCGATTCTCGATTATAATCGCGTAATCGAGCGACCGCGGAATTCTTGTAACCCCCTCCCTCCCTCTCGTCCTTTTCTTTTTTTTTTTTCTCTTCGCGTATGCCTTTCGTACGGCCGTGAAGAAACACGTTTCGTCGTAATCGCGAGATACGAACTTATCCCCTTCGTGTGATAATGATATTTATAATTATATTTATATATAATATATCTCTCTTTATGTATATATGTATATTTATGTATATATATGTATAGTTACGCGTTTCGTACACGCGTGAAATCGATAGGTCCTGAGAATAACATCGTAGTCACAGGATGAACGAAAACCTCGGTCGAAGTGGGATTTGATCGACGAGCGCCGCCACATATTTAACAGTTAAAAATCTCATAATCCATCGAAAGTAATTAGCGATCGTAATATTCGGCATAAATTTGTACAACGCGGTGCGTAGCGGATGAGGGAGTTAGCGACGCGAACGGCGTAACGAAAATTATCATTTCGAGTCGCGATAAGCCGCCGGTCGCGCGCGCAGTTTGTCGGGTCAAAAAATAATTAATACAGTTTCAGCTCTCGCGCGAATTTACCTTTTGCGACCGGTACTAATCAAGTAAAATTTCTTTTATTAATTTTTTTTTCTGTATCGGATTAAGATCCAGAGAAGAAGTAAACGCAGGATAAACGAAAATCTTTTTGCTTGTTTCTTTCTCTCTTTTTTTTTTTTTCTTTTTTCTCCCCTTTTTTCTGACCTGAGAGGTCGGGGTGAAACTGTCCTCCCGCTCTTGTTTAGGTCACTTTAGGTCCCTTGGCGATGAAGCGAGTGAAACGGTCCGTCGATTAAAATCGCGATTTTTCCCCCGCGTTATCGTACGTGCTCGCGTGCGTTTATGCCGTATTTCCGCCCGGTTTCCGCACGACCATCTTCCCAACTTCTCCTCTTGATCTTTCTCACCCTACCCCCCCGATTTCGCTGCATACATATATGTCTATATATAATATATATTATATCGTTAAAGCACGTGCGCGCAGCGTGTGTGATTACGCCTTTACTATCAGGATCTTCGTATCGATTTAAGCGTAATAATGGCAATGTTGTGGCGATCTCGATTCCGATGATCTTTCGGCAAAGAAGAAAAATCGCGGTGCGACTTCGCGTAATAATTCTTTACCTTCTTTCTCCCCGTCCCTCTTCGCGAGATCGTTTCTTTCCCTTCTTCTCGTTTATCGCAATGGTAACGCTAGAAAACAAATTGCATTTACACACACCCGTTTATTTTTTCGCTTTTTTTTTTCTTTTTTCTTTTTTTTCTTTTTTTTTCTTTTGTCCTCCTTCTTTAAATTCTCTTCTCTTGGTAAGGCACCCCCAGTGCAAAGTATATTCACGGAAGTATTTAGAGTAATATAACCTAGTGACTAGATCGTCCTTAAGTCGCGCGCAAGAGAGAGATCGGGAGAGCGACAAAGGGAAAGAGAAAGCGAAAGAGTCGCGAAAGGTGGAAAAGGCGAGAAAAGGAGAAATATCAATGTTCTCTCTGGGATAAAAAAAAAAAAAGGAAAGAGAGAAAAAGGAGGAAAGAAGAGAAAGAGAAATAGAGAGGAGAGAAGGGAAGAGACAAGAGAAAGACAGAGAGGAGAGAGATGATAATTGTATCTCAGAAATAACAATATATTTAATACGAGAAGAAAGAAAGAAAGAAAGAGAGCAAGAGGAACGGACAGATATGAAGCGCGCGAGAAAAGATCGAGAACGAGGGAGAAAAATATCTTACGCGGCGAAGAAGAAGAAAGAGAGAACCAAGAAACTCTGGAGGTAGAAACGAACGTAGAGATAGATAAGAAAAAAAAAAAGAGTCAACGACTTGGTATCAATTCGAGGGTACGTAACCCACCGACGAGGGTACCATAACTTGATTATCTATATATCTTGAAAATTTGATCTTAATTATTAATCTTTTTTTTCTCTTTCCCTCTTTCTTCCCTCCCTTTCTCTCTCTCTTTCTCCTCTCATTTTCAACTCTTACATTCCTCTTTTTTTTTTTTTTTTTCTTCTCTATTCCTTCCCTTTCGCGTCTCTCCTTTCGTGCGGCCGTCGTCGCACTTTCCTCACACAGCGGTGCGTCAAAGAACGAAAGGATTTACAACAAGCACGCACACATACACACGCGCATACACGCGATAAGAGATAAAAAAAAAGAAAAAAAAAAATCACAAAAAGAGACACAAGGTGGTACGGTGAAGGAACTTAAGGGAGGCGTATATAACAACTGAAACTGCTTATGGGAGAGGCAGTGGTGCGTTACTTTGGGCTAATATTTATAATTGATGTCTCTTGCGCGGATCCGGCGGATCCGGCGTCGACGACCGGTTACTCCCTGGGAAACGGCTCCTCGGGAGGGTCATCCTCGTTGCGGAGAGAGGAAAAAAAAAAAATTAAAAAGAAAGAAGAGGCGACCCGGCGATGGGCCACGCGGTGCCCCCGATTCCTCTCAGCCCCGATGCGACCTTCTACCCTTCATTTCGTAATCAACCCTCGTGAACGGACCTTACTCCGCTCCTCCTTTCTCCCCGTACCTCCTCTCTCTCTCTTTCTCTCTCTCTCTCTCCCCTATATTCTTTTCTCACAGTCCTATCCTCCTCGTTCTGTGAGCCCCCAGCTCTGTTTGCGAGCGATCGACGGCCAGACGGGGAGACGACGGGCGCGAGAGGGTGGCGAAGACTTCGTCGTCGTCGTCGTCGTCGTCGTCGTCGCCGGCGTACTCGTAGTGGTAGTAGTAGGCGTCGCTATTGACGACGCGGCGGCGTCGTTTCTAAACGGCAGTCTCGGTGTGACTGTGACTTGAGAGCCTCTCGACGTCAATTTCCGGTATGGTGAGCTCGTCCGGTATGTTGTCGGCGTACTCGATGCTGCTCGTCTGCGAGAGTCGCTTGCTCAGGGACGATTGCTTCCTCAGTACCTCCGCCAGGGTGGTGCTGCTGTGCTCGCCGTAGCGCGTATCTAGGCCCTGCCGAAATGCGTTCACTACGCGGATCTGTAAATTGGAAAGCCGGGGCACCGGTCGGATCAGTCTGATCTCTGGGGGGAACGATCGGCACCGCCGTTGCTGCGGCGGCCGCCGATGGGGCTGATGAATGACATTGGCACACGCAACAGCAAGTTGCAGGCTGCCGGCACACGCACTCGAGATAGAGAGGAAACGTTTAGGCGAGATTCATAACGCCGCGATAATAAACATATCGCGTATATATGTGCGCAACGTATATACGCGATGTATGAAATGCGAATCGTCCGCATGACTGTCACCTTACGCGTCTTCTTTTTAGAGCCGACACTTATCCCCCGAAAGAGAATTTTATTATTACAATTAAGATAATGAATAAAGAAAGAAAAAAAAAGCAAAGAAAAGAAAGAACAATTTTTTTTACTAAAATTTATTATTATTTAATTGTCTTGAAATTTTTTTAGAATGCAAGAAAGTCGGCTCCGAGTATTAATCGAAGAGGCCTCCGTTGAAGAATAACGCGACAGTCTTGGGAGATCCTGTACAAATATTTATATGTATAGCAACGGCGGAGGAATGGAATCGATAGGTGAATCGTGACCCGAATAAAATATTTGCTCACCGGGCAAACTGTCCTTCAGATAATTAATCAGACTTTTTTCTTTTCAAATCGGATTTGGCCCGATCGTTTCTCCTCGCTACTCCACCCGATTCACCACGGGATTCGCATTCACTTTGCATTCCGCCATTTGAGAAACGTAAAATACGTAGAAACAAGACAGAAAGCAGCGATATGGCACAAGATATTACAAAACTAGCGGGGGCTTTTTTGGATCGCCCTGCGGAACAAGGCATTGTTAGAACACAAAAGTTCGGAGCAGCTGCGTCGGTATGGCTTAGGAAAGAGTGAGGGGTCTTTTTTTTTCCAGGACTGTTTTAATGAGGATCTTATCGATTTTTGGTATACTTACTTTTGAGAAAGTGAGAGAGAGGGGGAAGGGGTGGAAGAAAGCAATATCCCCCTCGTGATTCTTCGATCGTGTGTGAAAGGCGGTGAAAAATTACCTTAACACATTGAAGACGGGCATGTCTTTTATCGTTCAACGAGATTAAACTCGCTACTGTTACTTTTAACGCAATTATTCTGCAGAAAATATAATTAAAAAAAAATTAAAAGTAAGAAACAGCAAGTGCGATCCTTGCCTTTTCTCTTTCAGAGTTAACGAATCACCGTCCCGTCCGCAAAATGTTAATTCTGCGAGACACCGTGTG